>NC_053389.1:319511115-319846115 GCF_905171765.1 Bufo bufo
CGTTGGAAGAGCGGGCCCTGAGACAGTAGATCCTCTCTGTCGGGAAGAGGCCATGGGGCGTCCGCCAGCATCCGAGCCACATCCGAGAACCATGCGCGGCGAGGCCAATCTGGGGCGATGAGAACGGTCGGAATCCCTTCCGCCTCGATCTTGCGTAGAACCTTCGGTAGCAGAGGAAGCGGAGGGAAGACATAGAGGAGGCTGAAATCCTGCCACGGAGACACCAGCGCGTCCACTCCGTACGCCTTCGGATCCTGGGCGCGAGCCAGGAACACCGGGAGCTTGTTGTTGAGCCTGGATGCCATCAAGTCCACATCCGGACGGCCCCACCTGCGGCAGACGTCTTCTAATACATCCGGATGCAGAGACCACTCACCTGGATCCACCTTGTTGCGGCTTGGAAAGTCCGTTGTCTACTCCTGTAATGTAAACCGCTGACAACATCGGAACGCGCGCCCACAGCAGAATTCTCGTCACCTCCTGCATCACCATCCGGCTGCGGGTCCCGCCTTGATGGTTGATGTAAGCCACAGCCGTGGCATTGTCCGACTGAATCCTCACCGGGCGGCCCGCAAGGAGAGGAGTCCAATGTGAGAGGGAGTGGAAAATCACCCTCAGCTCCAGAATGTTGATCGGGAGGCGAGATTCCGCCGCCGACCAAACCCCCTGAACCGTGCGTGACTGGAGAACGCTGCCCCAACCCAGGAGGCTGGCATCGGTGGTGACGATCGTCCAGGAGAACGGGAGGAAAGATCTTCCCGACCTCAGGTTCATCGGGGACAGCCACCAAGGGAGAGCTGCCCGAACCCGCTGAGACAGGCGGATGCGATCGTCCAGACCACGAGAGGTCTTGTCCCAGAGGGAAAGGATCTCCCGTTGTAGGGAACGAGTGTGAAACTGGGCATATGGAACGGCTTCGAGAGAGGCTACCATAAGACTCAGGACCCGCATGCACTCCCGGATGGAGAGACACGGGGAGCGCCGTAGGTACGACACCGACCCCTGGATCTGGGAGGACTTGGAGTCTGGAAGAAACACTTTGGCGGCCGAGGTATCCAAGACCATCCCCAGGAAGGAGAGCTTCTGGGAAGTTTTGGGAAGTTGATCAGCCAGCCGAACTGTTCCAGAGTCTGAACAGTGATCCGGACGCTGTCCTCGGCCTGAGGAAGCGAGGGGGCCTTTATCAGGATGTCGTCAAGGTAGGGCAACAAAGGAATGCCCCTGGTGCGAAGAAGCGCCATGAGCGGCGCTATTGGTAAAGACCCGAGAGGCGGTCGCTAACCCGAAAGGAAGGGCGACAAACTGAAAGTGCCTGCCACCAATGGCAAAGCGCAGGAATCGTTGGTGAGATTCTGCGATAGGGACATGCAGATAGGCATCCTGGATGTCTACGGACGCGAGGAACTCCCCTGGAAGAAGAGAAACAATAACGGAGCGGAGGGATTACATACGAAACCTCCTCACCCGCAGAAACTTGTTGAGCAGCTTCAGATCCAGGATCGGACGCACCGACCCCTCCTTCTTTGGGACCACGAACAGGTTTGAATAGAAACCTGTGCCCTGTTCCTCTGGGAGAACTGGGGTAATAACCCCCCTGTCCAGAAGGGAAGAAACTGCCATCAAGAGATCCGAGGCTCGGGCCGGGTCCCCCGGAACGCGAGAAGGGAAAAAACGTTCCGGTGGTCTGGACGCAAATTCTATCTTGTAACCCGATGTTACAACTTCTAGAGCCCAGGTGTCCTGAACATGAGCCCTCCAAACCTGCTGATAGGAGAGCAGGCGGCCCCCCCACCACGAGGGGTGGGTGCGTCCCTGCATGCGGAAGACTGCTTGGGAGCAGCAGGGCAGGCCGACTGTGCCCTCAGGCGCCAGGAAGGCTGAGGCTTAAAGGAGGGCTTTGTGCAGGAGTCCTGTGACCCCCCTGCGGCGAAAGGACTGGTACCGGAAGACCTGGTCCGAAAGGGGCGCTTAGATCTAGGCTGGGGAAGATGAGTGCTCTTGCCCCCTGTAGCGGCAGAGATGAACTCATCCAGTTGAGCCCCAAAAAGTCTGGAACCCTCAAAGGGAAGGTTAGCAAGGGAACGCTTGGAAGAAGCGTCGGCGTCCCACACCTTCAACCAGACCTCTCTGCGTTGGATGACCGAGAGGGCTGAAATGCGGGCAAAGAGTGAACCAATGTCCATGGAAGCCTCACAAAGAAACTTGGAAGCCTGAGACATCTGGAGAACCAAATCCAGTGCGTCAGCAGACGCATCCTGTTCCGCCAGGTCTTGGTGGTGGCGCCGCAACTACACCGAGAGGGCTCTGGCCACCCATGCCGAGGCAAAGGCAGGTCGCAGGGATGTGCCCGCCAGTGAGAAAATGGATTTGGAGAGAGAATCTAGACGTCTGTCCAAAGAGGAGCCGTCTAGAACAGAGAGGGCCGTGTTCTTGGCTAACCTGGCCACCGGGGATCCACCTTAGGGGGAGAGGACCACTTCTCCACGCTGTCAGCCGGAAAAGAATAAAGCATATCCATGTGTTTGGTGGCCGAGAACTTTTGATTAGGACGGTCCCAGGCCCTGGATAATACTGCGGAAAATTCCTCATGGACAGGAAACGTGGCAGCCTCCGGCTTCTTGGGGCGGGAAAAGGGCAGACTCCCGACTAAAGGAGGGGGGAGAGTCCCCTTGGAGATTAAAGGTGTCGCGGACAGCCGCCATTAAGTCAGCCACCATGGTGGAGAGCTTAGGTGGGGGGGTCCCGCTCCATGACCTCATCCGAGCCGGACAATTCCCCTTCAGACCTGCGCTCCCTTAGCTGTCCAGCGTCCTCTGTGGGAACCACTGTGAGGAGATGGCGTGGTTGGTGCCACAGGATTGGAAACTGCCTCACGTTCCATAAAGGACATGGCTGCCTTGGCGACTAAGGCCAAATCAGCGGCCGCGCTGGACATGGCAGATGCCCAAGCGGGTACCGCAGGCTCCGCAGGGACAGGGGGGGGGGGGACTGGGCTGGGCAAGCGGAGGAGGAGAAGGAGGATCCTGTCCAGGGGCAGGGCAGGAGGCACAGACACCAGAGAGCGGCAGAAGACACTCCTTACAGGACCCAATTGTGGTCCGAGAAGAGGTCTTGGCAGACTTAAGGGGGGCCCCAGGCTTAGGCATGATGGCAACCGGTACAAAGTTAAGAGTCCTACCACCCAGGCAACAGCACCGACCGGAGGAGCAGGGAGCAGCCACGCGAGTGAGGAGCTTCTCAGCAAGCCGCGGCAGCCGGCAGAGCGAAGCGCTGAAGCCCCGCCCCCACGACGCATCACATCGCCCCCATAGAAGCGCGACGGAAGCACGCCCGCTTTATGAAAATAAATGTCCCCCGGCGCCGAACGGCGTAGCGGGGGTTAATGAAGGGAGACGCGGCCCTCGACAGAAAGCAGGAGGCCCGCTGCCGTCGGGTGCTGCTGCGAGTGGTAGGAGGGAGGACGCACCGGCGCCAGGCTGACAGTGCTCATAGAAGCCACAGCTACCCCCTGCAGGGAAGCGCTCCATGACCTAGTCCAGAAAAGTGCCTCCAGATACCCCATCCCCCCGACAGAAGAAAATATCCAGTCCCCATTCACCAGGCGGCCCATAGACCTCTGTTCCGTGGCTCACCTCTTCAGACATCTGACTCCCTGAGTACAGTGCTCTGGTGGAGGGCAGCATCAGGTGACCCAGGAGCTGGTGGGATGCCGGAGCTAACAGGTCGAGCCCCGGATCCACTTCTCTTCTTGGGGGGAAAATGGAGGCAGCCAGGCAGCGTCCAAAAGACGGCGGCGGGCACTCCACAGGGGGACCAGGAAGGCGCTATGCCGACCTGTGTCCCCATCTATAACAAAAAGGAGGAGTTGAATCAATAAGTGTCAACCTCCTTCACCAGACACTAAGCAAAGACTGAGTTCCTCCTGGGGGTATAGCCCGAGGAGGAGGAGCTCTCTTTTATATTTGCATAGTGTCCCTCCTACTAATACCTCTAAGCTATACCCATGGTCTGTGTCCCCCAATGGAAAAAAGTACGAGAAATACAAAATCCAGCTCCTTGGCTTATGCTGGCTGAATATTAAAATTTACTAATTAGTCGAATATAAAATTTAGTGTTTCATGCACAATAGTTAGTAGTCTACAATAAGTAAATACTGCGCAATCAGATGCACAGCACCAGGTACAACTTACGTTCCAGGGTAACATTCAGCATAACTGTTCCACATCCCAAAAAAATCTCCCAACTGCTTCTTGTCTTCATGTTTCTTCATTGTTTGCAGTGGTTAAGAAACGTAAAGTAAGGCAAGACAACTGCACTTAAAAACAGTAAGGCCCCTTTCACACGAGCATGTTTTCTGCGCAGGTGCAATGCGTGACGTGAACGCATAGCACCCGCACTGAATCCTGACCCATTCATTTCAATGGGTCTGTGTACATGAGCGTTTTCTTTCACGCATCAGTTCTGCGTTGCGTGAAAAACGCAGCATGTTCTATATTCAGCGTTTTTCACGCAGCCCTGGCCTCATAGAAGTGAATGGGGCTTCAGTGAAAAATGCATCGCATCCGGAAGTGCAGATGCATTGCGTTTTTCACTGATGGTTGCTAGGAGATGTTGTTTGTAAACCTTCCGGGTTTTTTCTATCACGCTCGTAAAAAAAAAAGGCATCAAAACGAATTGCACTCACGTGGAAAGAACTGAACAGCTGAACGCAATTGCAGACAAAACTGACTGAACTTGCTTGCAAAATTGTGCGAGTTTTACTGAACGCACCCTGAACGCATCCAGACCTAATCAGTCACGCTCATGTGAAAGTAACTAAAAAGGCACTTAACCACAAGCTGACTGCCCGTTGACTATAAACGTCTGTGTGACTGGCACACATCTCTGCAGATGTTTCTAAACGTCCTTGCAGAGATTACAGCAGCACACTAATAGTCAGTGACAGCAGAGGTCCCCATAGAGAAGCCAGAGATGGGTTTTCACTGTCCTAGAATTTCCCATCGCACAAAGAGCAGTGTATACACATCAGGCAGCAGCAATGCTTCCTGCTCTGGTCCCAGCGTTCATGCCTGCCATATAAGGAGTTTCAAATTAAGCCACTGCATGTAACTGCCATAAGTGGGAGGACTACAACGTTGTTCCTCTACATAACTAAAAAACAATACCTGTAAAACCCACTTTAAAAAGAGTAACTAAACCTTTGTTATAATTTTTTATATGACGTCCCTAATGCCCTAATAAAACTATTTGTAATACACTTTATTAATCAATTTTCTATTTTTATGACACTTCCCCCTAAAGCGCACCATTCCCTGGTGCGCTTAAAACTCAGTTCTCTGTACACTGACGACAGCTTAGTGGTGTACGGAGTACACATTTTATCAATGGGGCCGCAGCAGCGCATATTGCTGCTCCTGCCCGTGCGCCCCCGGAGGATTACTAACTCTTGGCATAGCACATGGCTACCCTGTACCTATGTACTATGCCCGGATTAGCTGAGCGGAGCGGGCTCCTGCTTCTGCCTGGCATAGTACATGGGTATAGAGCCTTTTTTAGTCTAGAAAATAGATAAGTCAAGAACTTTTTATCTGAAATAACAAGAACAAGTCTACGTGCAACAACTACTAGTTTTGATAGATATTCAGTATGTGTTTGCATAGAAAATGCAGAATACAGACAAAAAGGATATTCTATTCCCTCCCAACCAGGAGCTCCAGCGAAGTTATCATTGATGGACTTAAGAAGATCCTTGGTTGATCCAGGTCCTGGTAAAGATAGATAAAAGTTTCCATTAGAATGATTTCACAGAAAAAAAAAGAGAATTAGAAAGGTTCACTTTTATATATATCCTGACACGACACTAAAGACTAGCAGCTTGGCAGGAGCTTTGTACAATTGTCCAAGTCAGACCCCTTCTTATTACATTCTTAGGATAGGCCAGCAAAGCTTTTCTCCAGAAAACCCCTGTGAAAGGGGTTCTAAGCATAGAAAACAAAATCCTCCTTAAAATTTCATTTTATCCTTTTTTTTGCCTTCATTGCAGTAAAAACTGAGAAATAAAACTAAAAAAGAAGATGCAGAAGACCCGCCAAACAGGTCAGTCTCCTACAGACAAAAGGATAACTAACTAGCCTAGTGTCTTTGGTAGAGGTATAGTAGGAATTATAACCAGAGCTGTGATGAAAACAGGAAGTAATCCATGTACACATCCTGCCAGGACGGGAAGATGCCAAGAATAGGGGAAGGCAAGTGCTGACAAACAAGCATATGGGGTACTCTGGGTAGATAAACTGTTTCATTATGAAATTGAAGAACGCCTTTAAAGGGAACCTGTCACCAGGATTTTGTGTATAGAGCTGAGGACATGGATTGCTAGATGGCCACTAGCACATCCGCAATATCCAGTCCCCATAAGCTCTGTGTGCTTTTATTGTGTAAAAAAACAACGATTTTATACATATGCAAATTACCCTGAGATGAGTCCTGTCCCTGACTCATCTCACATACAGGACTCATCTCAGGGTAATTTGCATATGTATCAAATCTTTTTTTTTTTACACAATAAAAGCACACAGAGCTATGGAGACTGGATATTGCGGATGTGCTAGCGGCCATCTAGCAACCCCTGTCCTCAGCTCTATACACAAAATCCCGGTGACAGGTTCCCTTTAAAAAGAACTTGTTGCTCCCTGCAGTGAAAAGCATAGGCATTTCCAACCTCATTTTACCCTTACCATAGCTGGAGTGGTTGCCTGCACAGCCATCTTTAAATTCTGCTCTTTACCACTTACTTACAAATAGTGTATTATATAAAACTCACCCTTTTCAGTTTCTTGAGGCTGAAAGAAAAAGCAAAACACTCATGTTAAAAGATGTAACTATATTTTCCCCCCAAATATACCACTGGAATGTGTACTAGCCTTAAAAGGGGTTTTCAAGGCTCCTGATATTTATGACCTATCCTCAGGATAGAACATCAATATCCAATCAGGGGATCTTGCATCCCCACAGATCAACTGCTCCCTACAACCTCTGGCGCTGGAACTAGAATTTTGAATGAAACCTGAAGCACAGGCCCGTTCAAGGTGAAGTGGCAGTGAATGAGTTACATTCACTTCAATAGGAAGAGCTGCAGTAACAGAATGGTTACTACATTTTCAATGAAGCTATGCTTCCTGCTCCTTTATTGTGCTCATTGGTGGGGGTCCCAAGAATATGCTGTCAGTGTTCAAAGAATCCCTTCAACAGCATTTTAATACTAATATCATTCACACACCCATATACTCAACAGTGCAAAAGCAGGCAGATTGTCATGCCATTCTGCCTGGTGCTACATCCCAAGAACTCATAGTTTAGCTGTAATGTCTAACCCTATAGGCTAGGGGTGGCCGACCCATGGCTCTTGAGCCGCATGCGGCACATTGCTTCAAGTGCAGCCGGGAAGCAGCCAGGCCGGCTCACTCTCCACCCCATGCTCAGATCTCTTCTCCTGATCGGGCACTGTTGCTCTTTGCAGCTCCAGCTCACTCTCCACTATGTCCTGATGCACACAGTGTGAGAACGTAGTACGTGGAGACACGCGCTATGACCCGACGTTGTGCTCATCAGGTCACAGTGGAGAGCGTGTCAGACCTGCAGAGTAGCAGGTGCCCGAGCAGGACCCCAGTGCCTGATCAGGAGAAGGAAGAGGGGGGGGGGGGTGCAGATCTAAGCATGGGGGGGTGAAATCTGAGCACCTGACACTGGGAGTCCGATTTGTGTTGTCTGATCCGAGCATTGGGGGTCTTATGAGGTTTGGGGATCTTATTTTAGGTCAGATGAGGATTGGGGATATGCTTTAGAAGTCTGATCTGAGGTCTGATGAAAAATATTTTTTTCTTCTCTGCTAATGAAAAATATGAAAAAAATATTTTTATCAGACCTCAGATCAGATGAGAAATATTCTTTTTTTCTCTTATTTTTCTTTGTTAAACCCTAGGTGCATCTTGTAGGGTGAAAAATACGGTGACTGTAAATGTATAGCTTGTGGCTCCTTTTTTTGGGCTCTTTGTGTCTAAGGTTGGCAACCCCTGCTATAGGCAGTCCTGTATCCAGTTATTTAATAATCCATCAAAAGGGAGGTGGGCATAGACAAGTATAACGCATGTTTTTTACCTCATCGTCAGCCTTTGGCTTCTCAAAGTAGCTGTGCTTCCTCTTCTCTTCTTCCTTGTCTCTTTCTCTATCCCGAACCCTCTCTCTCTCCTTCTCTCGTTCTCGTTCATGATCCCGGTCTCTGTCTCTTAGACGGTCTCGGTCCCTATCCTTCTCCCTGTGCTTCTCTCTCTCTTTCTCACGAGGAGGTTTAGTTGCAGTTGGAATGTAGTCTCCAATATCATCGAAAATGCTTTAATAAATAAAGATAAACGTATTCATATGTGCGCAATGTCGTTCATTTCCTGAGAAAAATCATCTCAGAAAACAGATCCTCATGTCCAACACTTGAATATGTATTTATATGACAGGAGCAAATCAGAGCACAGTAAAAAAATAAAAAAAAAATTATATAAAAAGGTTTTACTTCATATCCGCCTCTGGAGGCTTCTTTTCATCCAACTTTCCTATAAAGAAATAAAAGCATTCAATAGTCATGGTTGAATGTGCAGACTGAAAGACCAAGATAATCTTAGGCTTCTTTCACCGATCTAGTTTCCGTAGTGGATGTGATGCGTGTTGTGAATGCATAGCACCCAGACTGAATCCCGACCTATTCATTTCAATGGGTCTGTATTTTTCACACATCATCTCTGATGGAAGATATCTGGATTCAATTCAAATTTTTTTTCACCAATGTATACTAGGAGATTTAGATAGTTATTCTCCAGTTCATATTCACGTGCGTGAGCCATATCGCTCGAGTGAAGGAGGCCTTACATACCATGGATCTTGATCACTGGTAAGATCTTGTACGTGTTATTTTCCAGTGTTGTGAACTAGCACAAAGGAAGTTATTTACCACAAGCTGTGGCTTTTCTCCGCTCACGCCAGATTTTAAAAAGGGGGCGTGGCGTTGAAAGGCTCGCAGGCCCGTCTCATTCAGCATTTTCTAAGCCTGTTTTTGGTGTGGAAAAAAAAAAAAGCGGGGGTGTATCTGCCTAAGTTATGTGTGTTCCCCTATCTGAATGAACTGTTATGGATAGGGGATAATTTGTTCTAACTGGAACAGCCCTTTTAAGGGCCTTTAACTCTTTCAAGAAACTAAATCAAACCTGCTAACGCATTATGTTTTTATGACTACCAGCCAGGTCGTTTATCAGGACAGATGTCAAGTTATGCAGGACATAAGAAGTACGCCAATAACTACCTTTGTCTTTTTTCTTCAGCTTCTTGTTACGAGTTCCTTGCCTCAGATAGGACAAGATTTGAGTCAACTTGCTAATGACGATGTCATTTGTTGTAAGTGTTGTTTGAGCCTGAAAAGTAAAGGATTATGTAAACCTGAAGCAAAGTAGAGCAATTCCAACAAGATGTTTGAGGTTATATGGCATTAAGGTATGGCATCCATGATAGTAATCTACCATTCAGGATTAAAATTGTGCCCAAGAGAACTCCTCTCTTTCTACAGAACAGAAGGTGTGGGATATATTTAGAAATACAGGTGTGATGAATTTTACTACCATTTACCTCCATGGTTGGACAGTCGGCTTTGCTTCGAATAAGTGTGGTTGGAATGTCTGTATCTGCATACTCGTCATCTAAGTCTACCACATAGGCCATCCGTCCAGGCAGAAAGAGTTCATTGCGCTCATATGCTTTGCTCTTAAAAAGCATACGGTACACATTCCGACCTAATAAAAAGGAAACCATTTTGTATGAGATTCTGAAAGTTGTTTTTTTTTTTTTAATAAATTCTCTTGCAGAACAAGCACAAAATGTGAAGTATGGACTTACCAAGTCTAGTCTTGAATTCAATCTTATTTTCTGGATCTTCGTCTTTTCTGTAGATGATTAAACATACGTAAAATGTTTAATAAAGTCACATACACAACAGTGCATCTGATTCTATGGATTACAAATACTGGTCATGGTGACCAGAACTTCTTTCAAATCCTATGTTCTTTTAGTATTTTGGTGCCAACAGTAATTAGGGATGAGCGAATTCGAAACATCCAAAGTCGATTTGCATAAAACTTCATTTCAATACTGTACGGAGCAAGCGCTCCACACAGTATTAGAATGTATTGGCTCCTATGAGCCGAAGTTATTACTTCGCGAAGTCTCAAGAGACTTCGGGTAATTACTTCATAAATTGATTTCTACTGTGTAAAAAAAATAGATTTTTGTACTTACCGTAAAATCTGTTTCTCTTCCGTTCATTGGGGGACACAGGCTTTGACCATGGGTATAGCTGTTGCCGCCAGGAGGCGGACACTAAGCACACAAAGTGTAAGCTCCTCCCTCTCCAGCTATACCCTTCCTACAGGGACTAAGCCAAATCAGTTTAGTTTTGACCATGGGACGTTACAGAGCAGTCCATGAGCGTAGGGCTTAACTTCAACCCCCCTGCCAATCAGAGAACCGCTGTCTGCAAAACTCTACGCCCCAAAGAAGCGTCAGAAGATGCAAAGGTGTGCACCCTGTAAAACTTGGAAAAAGTACGCAAAGACGACTTGCACACCTGAAGGGCCGAAGCCCCGTGATGCACCGCCCAAGAGGCCCCCACTGCCTGAGCCGAATGAGCAGTCAACCGGAAGGGCGGAACCCGGTTCTTAACGCGGTATGCTTCCACAATAGCCAAACTAATCCATCAGGAAATGGAAGTCTTTGACGCAGCCAGCCCTCGTCTCGGCCCCTCCGGAATCACGAACAGGGAATCCGTCCGCCTGAAAGATGCCGTCTTGGACAGATAAACCTGCACGGCTCGTACTAAATCCAGGGTATGGAGCAACTGCTGGGGCCACGAGAATGACGGGCAGTCCCTCGGACCTAATAATCCCGAGGAGACGTGGAATGAGGGGAAGAGGCGGGAACACGTAAGGAAACGTGAACCGAATCCACGGGATAACCAGCACGTCGCATGCCAGGGCCATGGACCGCGCGACGAAGTCCTCGACCTTGTTGAAGCGTGAGGCCATGAGATTCACATCCGGCTGACCCCACCTCTCGCAGATGGCCCGAAAGACCTGCCGGTGAAGAGCCCACTCGCCAGGATCGAGACGCTACCCGGCTGAGGAACTCTGCGATCCAGTTGTCAACGCCGGGTATGTGAACTGCCGACAGTGTTTCTCCGCCCCGCTGAGAATCGGCGCCGTCTCCACCATGACTGCCGGGCTCCGGGTGCTGTCCTGGTGATTGATGTACGCCACCGCCGTGGAGTTGTCGGACTGCACCCGCACCAGACAACCCCTGAGATGGTCGGCCCAATGTCGTAGAACATTGATTGGAAGGGAGCGCTCCTCGCGTGACCATACCCCTTGAACAGAGATTTTCCAACACCCCCCCCCCCCCCCCCCCCCCAACCCTTGAGGCTTGCATCCGTTGTTAAGACCTTCCAATGGAAAGGGAAGAACGAGCGACCCGACGTCAACATCGGAGAGACCATCCACCATCTGAGGGCCCGACGCACTGGGGCAAGGAGACGCATTCACCAGGATGTCGTCTAAGTAAGGGATCGCCACAATCTCCCTAGCATGGAGCAGGGCCATGACTGCCGCCAGAACCTTTGTAAAGACCCTGGGAGCTGTGGCCAGGCTGAACGGGAGGGCTACAAACTGGTAGTGAAATGGACCCACTGCGAACCGGAAAAACCTCTGATGACCGACGCATATGGGCACGTGAAGACAAGCGTCCTTGATGTCTATCGAGGACAGGTACTCCCCTGATTCCATGGACACAATGACCGACCTCAGTGACTCCATCCGGAATCTGCGGACGCGAAGGAAACGGTTGAGCGCCTTGAGGTCCAGAACAGGACAGACCTTCCCCCTTTTTTTGGGAACCACTAAGAGATTGGAGTAAAACCCCTGAAAACGGTCTTGCGCAGGAAACAGAACAATCACACCTTGCTGCAGCAGCGTGCGAATTGCCGGAAAAAAAAAAATCTGCGGCTGCAGGAGTGGCCGGAGGAGATGACCGGAAAAAAAAAAAAACGGGACGGAGGGGAGGACTTCAAATTCAGCTTGCAGCCCTCTACAATGACCTCCCTCACCCATGCATCTGAGACGTGAGCCAGCCAAACATGTCGAAGCCGGCCGGCCGCCCACCCGGACGGAGGGCGCCGGAAGCTGCACGTCATGCAGCGGAGTTCTTAGGGTTAAAGGACTTAGTGCCCTGTTGACGGCAACGCCAGGAAGGGCGCGGCTTGAAGGAAGGTTTGCGCTTCCGATCCGTGGCAGACATGTCGGACGCCCTCTTGGGGCTGAAAAAACGCCGAAAGGGACGAAATAAAACTAGATTTTTGTGAACTCACCTGTAAAATCTCTCTCTCGCTTGATTCATAGGGGGACACAGGACCGTGGGTATAGCTTGCTGCTGCCACTAGGAGGCGACACTAGGCTGAAAACTGTTATGCTCTCTCCAGGCTGGAGGGGGTATAGCCTGCAAGGGAGGAGCTATCAGTTTGTGCTCCAGCAGTAGGAGAGACAAGAATAAACTGAAATCCAACAGAAACTGCACACTGCCATAGGACTGAACCAAACACAAGGTCCCAACTGGAAAAACATAGACCCCACTTGCCGTACAAAATTTTTGGGGTGGGTGCTGTGTCTCCCAATGAATCAAGCGAGAAAGATTTTACAGGCGAGTTCACAAAAATCTAGTTCTCACTCATATCATTGGGGGACACAGGACCGTGGGACATCCTAATGTAGTCCCCGGGGAGTGAACCAAAATTCTCCCAAACAAACTCCCTTATGGAAGTCACTGTACTGCGGCCTGCAGCACTCTGCGGCGGAGAGAAGCATCCGCCGAGGCCAAAGAATGCACTCGGTAAAATTTAGTGAAGGTGTGTAGAGAGACCCATGTCGCCGCCTTACACAACTGAGACGCAGAAGCATGGTGGAGGTGCGCCCAAGAAGCTCCGACCACTCTGGTAGAGTGAGCCGTGATCCCGGGTGGAGGTACCTTGTCCCTGAAGAGATAGGCCTCGGCAATGGCCGAGCGAATTCACCGAGCAAACGTCACCTTGGAAGCCGCCAAACCTTTACGAGGGCCTTCCGAGATTACGAACAGAGCGTCAGTGCGTCTAAAAGGAGGCTACCACGGACAGATAGATTTTCAAGGCCCGTACTACGTCCAGACGATGGAGAGAGACCTTCCGTGGATGAGAAGGCTTAGGGTAAAATGAGGGCAGAACAATGTCCTCGTTAACGTGAAAAGCAGAAACAACCTTTGGTAAAAAAGACGGTACTGGACGAAGAACCACCTTGTCTTAATGAAACACCAAGAAAGGATCCTTGTAGGAAAGAGCCGCCAGTTCCGAAACTGGTCGAATAGATGTAATGGCCACCAAAAACGCCACTTTCCAGGAAAGTAGACGGACGGAAACTTCTCTCAGAGGTTCGAATGGCGCCGCCTGGAGCGAGCCGAGAACCAGGTTTAGGTCCCAAGAGTGTAATGGAGGCCGATATGGGGGTACGGTGTGAGCTACTCCTTGTAAAAAAGGTCTTGATCGGACCTAGGATGGCTAGAGTACGCTGGAAAAAAATGGACAGGGCTGAGACCTGCCCTTTGAGGTAACTAAGAGCCATGCCCAGATCCAATCCTGACTGAAGGAACGCTAGTACCGTAGGAAGGGAAAACCGCCTGTGAGGAAGAGCTCGTTCTTCGCAGAAGCGCAAGAAGGATTTCCAGGTTCGGTAGTAAATCCTGGAACAGGAAGGTTTCCTGGCCCTAATCATAGTTCGAATGACCGCATCAGAAAAATCTCTGCATTTCAACAGAAAGGTTTCAATAGCCACGCCGTTAAACGTAGCGCATCTAAACTCTGATGGAAGACTGGGCCCTGGGAGAGTAGATCGGTTCTGAGTGGCAGAGGCCACGGAGCATCTCCTAGAACAGCAGTCAGCAACCTTCGGCACTCCAGATGTGTTGAAACTACGACTCCCAGCATGCTCTATTCACTTTTATGGGAGTCCTGAAAATAGCTAAGCAAGTGTGCATGCTGGGAGTCGTAGTTTCATCACAGCTGGAGTGCCGAAGGTTGCTGATCCCTGTCCTAGAAGAATGATCTCTGAGTACAAAGCTCGTCGAGGCCAGTCTGGGGTGATCAGGATTGTCTTGATGCCTTCCCTCCTGATTCTGCGAAGGATCTGAGGACAGGTTCGCCCTGATGTCCTGATACTTAAGGACTCGGCAGGCGGTGATCATTGAGCAGGTACCTTGGCTAAAATGCGAGGGGGGGGGGGGTCCCGTGACGTGACAATTCAGACCTGCGGTTTGCGGCTTTTCACTGTTGCGGCGGCGGCTAGCGGCAATGCCATCGAGTCCCCATGCGGCTGTAGGGGGGACCCGATGGCAAGGAAGGCAGCGCGATGCCTTCCTTAGGCATCTGCGCTGCCTTCCGGTGACGAGCCTGTGAGATCCAGCCCCCTGGATCTCACAGGCCAGAAGCTGTATGAGTAATACACACAGTATTACTCATACAGCCAATGCATTCCAATACAGAAGTATTGGAATGCATTGTAAAAGGGATTAGACCCCCAAAAGTTGAAGTCCCAAAGTGGGACAAAAAATAAAGTTAAAAAAAAAATAAAAGTTTTCCCCCAAAAAATTAAAAGTTTCAAGTAAAAATAAACAAAAACGTAATTTTCCACAAATAAAAAGTAAAAAAAATAAAAATAAATAGGAAAAAAATAAATAAAAAATTTACATATTAGGTATCGCCGTGTCCGTATCGACCGGCTCTATAAACATATCACATGACCTAACCCCTCAGATGAACACCGTAAAAAATAAAAACTGTGCTAAATTAACCATTTTTTTGGTCACCTTACATCACAAAAAGTACAACAGTAAGCGATCAAAAAGGCGTATGCCCACCAAAATAATACCAATCTAACCGTCACCTCATCCCGCAAAAAATTCGACCCTACCTAAGACAATCGCCCAAAAAATAAAAAATATGGCTCTCAGACTATGGAGACACTAAAACATGATTTTTTTGGTTTCAAAAATGAAATCATTGTGTAAAACTTACATAAATAAAAAATATATATTGTGGGGATCAGCTCAAACAGTGACTTCAGGTGTCATTTAAACAATAGTCTTTTATTTTGTTCAACACAGCCTTAACAAATGCTCGCTTACTTCAGCGGGTAAACAGAAAGAAACACAGTCCATATGAAATGGTATAACTCACAGTCCTCTGTAGTTCCAGAGTTCCACCATCCGCTGGAGAGGGGAAAATTAGGCAATGGCAGGCTTATCCACAGCAACACAGCTACACACCACACAGCTTTACTCCCAGTCTGTTACACTTCCAGACTAGGAACCACACCCCCAGCTCTCCTGGGATTCCTGGCTTAAATAGGCACCTGGCCTGGATACGTGGGAGTAATCATCCCACCCTGCTCTTTGACTACTCCAATGAAACCCGGCCCGGATCAGCTGCAGCTAGCAGCTAAACTACCTCTAGCAACTGTCAGTAACCTAGGGTTACTGACAAAACATTACCGGTTCATTTCACTGAGGCCAGGCACCTCGGTGACACGTATCTATCATCTATTATGGCACCTTGTGCCTTCTCACAATATATACATATTAGGTATCACCGCGTCCGTATCGACCGGCTCTAAAAAAAATACCACATGATCTAACCTGTCAGATGAATGTTGTAAATAACAAAAAAAAAAAAAAAAAGTGCCAAAACAGCTATTTCTTGTTACCTTGCCTCACAAAAAGTGTAATATAGAGCAACCAAAAAAATCATATGTACCCTAAACTAGTACCAACAAAACTATGGAGTTTCTACTATAGGGGTGCATCAGGGGGGCTTCAAATGGGACATGGTGTCAAAAAAAAACTGTCCGTACAGCAGTTTACGACCACATATGGGGTGTTTCTGTAAACTACAGAATCAGGGCCATAAATATTGAGTTTTCTTTGGCTGTTAACCCTTGCTTTGTAACTGGAAAAAAAAAATATTAAAAATGGAAAATCTGCCAAAAAAGTTAAATTTTTAAATTGTATCTCTATTTTCCATTCATTCTTGTGGAACACCTAAAGGGTTAACGACATTTGTAAAATCAGTTTTGAATACTTAGAGGGGTGTAGTTTCTATAATGGGGTCACTTTTGGGTGGTTTCTATTATGTAAGCCTCACAAAGTGACTTCAGACCTGAACTGGTCCTTAAAAAGTGGGTTTTTGAAAATTTCTAAGAAATTTCAAGATTTACTTCTAAACTTCTAAGCCTTGTAACGTCCCCAAAAATAAAATGTCATTCCCAAAATGATCCTAACATGAAGTAGACATATGGGAAATGTAAAGTAATAACTATTTTTGTAGGTATTACTATGTATTATAGAAGTAGAGAAATTGAAACTTGGAAATTTGCTAATTTTTCCTAATTTTTGGCAAATTAGAATTTTTTTTACTCCATTTTACCAGTGTCATGAAGTACAATATGTGACGAAAAAACAATCCTCAGAATGGCCTGGATAAGTAAAAGCGTTTTAAAGTTATCACCACTTAAAGTGACACTGGTCAGATTTGCAAAAAATGGCCTGGTCCTTAAAGAGGACCTTTCACCGATTATTACACTATGAACTAACTATTCAGACATGTAGAGCGGCGCCCGGGGATCTCACTGCACTTATTATCCCTGGGCGCCGCTCCGTTCTCCTGCTATGCCCTCCGGTATCTCCGCTCACTAAGTTATGGTAGGCAGAGATTCCAGTCACTAAGTTATGGTAGGCGGAGTCTACCCTTGTTCTGCTCTAGCGCTGGCCAATCGCAGCGCAGAGGTTATTTTCTCCCAGGCTGTGAGCTCTGCAATGCGATTGTTCTTCTGTAGCGCTGGCCAATCTGCCGCCTACCATAACTTAGGGAACGGAGATACCGGAGGACATAGCAGGAGAACGGAGCGGCGCCCAGGGATAATAAGTGCAGTGAGATCCCCGGGCGCCGTTCTACATGTCTGTATAGTTAGTTCATAGTGTAATAATCGGTGAAAGGTCCTCTTTAAAGTGAAATAAGGCTGCGTCCTTAAGGAGTTAAAAGAGCCACCCTGCTAAGCAGGGAGGTCTGCCTCCTACGACACTAAGCTAAAAACGGATATGATATGCTCTCTCCAGGCTGGAGGGGGTATAGCCTGCAAGGGAGGAGCTAACAGTTTTCAGCCTAGTGTCGCCTCCTAGTGGCAGGAGCAAGCTATACCCACGGCCCTGTGTTGCCCAATGATATGAGCGAGAAAAAGGCTTCCGCTTTTTTGACCTATTAGACTGCCTGTTTTGTGGTAAATGGGTGCTCTTACCACCTGTAGCGTCCGAAATGATCTCATCCAGGCGCTTACCAAAAAGTCTGCCGCCAGTAAAGGGGAGGGCCGTCAGGGTCCGCTTTGAAGCATTATCTGCCGTCCAGTAGGATAGCCATAGGGTACGGTGAATAGCCACCAACAGGGCTGACGCACGAGCCATAAACCTGGCCGCGTCCAAAGATGCTTCACAAATATATGCACTGGCATGCTACATTGCAAGTTCCCCCGAGGGGACTCCCGAGTCGAGACCCTGACGTGAGTTACTTGCCCCAAACACCGGCTGCAGCGCTGTGCCCACTGCTTCAAAGGCAGATTTTGCAAACGCTTCCAGCTTCTTATCTTTGATATCAGAAAAAGAAGCCCCATCCGCCAGTGGCAAGGTAGTATGTTTAGCCAAGCGGGAAACTGGCAGGTCCACTATAGGTGGAGCCGACCATTTCTTAGTGAAATCCTCCGGAAAAGGATAAAGGTTCAAGCGTTTTGGCAACAAGAAATGTCTATCAGGGAAATTCCACTCCTTGGAGAGAGAGGAATCAAACTCCTTGTGCAAATGACGGGACTTCCTAAAAGGAAACACCCACGCTGGCAGATGATCCTCAACCTGCAACGTCTCAATAACTGCTGTAAATAAATTGTCCACCATGGAGGACAGTTTGGACGACTGACCCTCCGGTGATACAACATCCTCATATGACCCTCTCTCCTCGGAATCGAAACTCTAGTAGGAGGAGGAGGAGAGGCCGAGGAAACGGGAGACAGACACCCTTTTGAGGAAGGATGTTCTGGCCCGTTTTGCGGGACGGCCGCAATGGGTACGCGCCCCATGATCCCCAGAGTCGGACCGGTCATAGGACTGCCTTGACGACAAACGCCCCAATATATCCACAATAGCTTTGTTGGTATTGGAGACATTCTGCACCACCCTAGACAGGGAACATGCCCATTCCGGTTCTTCCATAGCTTGGGCAGCGGGAAGCAACGGGTCCGGGGCCGAGCCACTTGATGGTGGCGCAGCACACGCAAAGCAGAGGGAGTCTGACTGAGGGGATGGAAATTGTGTGCGACACGACGCACAAGCAAAATGACACACCAAAGGGACCGCCTGTTTTGGGACCTGGAGTCTGGGATCAGACATAGTGACAATCCTGGCGCCGAGGAAGGTTAAGCCCTGTAAGAAGGGACAAACAGCACTTACCCAGCCTGTGCAGCAAACCAGTCCGTCAGCGTCCCGCCAGGTGCTTTAAATCCCGGAAGTTGGCGGAGCCTACTCTCCCTCTGCTCAGCAGCCGGCAGTGCGAACAAGCCACACCGCCAAAAATCACGCCAGCTCTCAGCGCCCCCCCCCCCCCCCCCACCGCTCGTCAGAAGCCGGGGCCTTAATTAACAATGGCCCCGGCTGCCCCAGAACCGACGCGACGACCATGAAGTGGCGCGCAGGAGGAAACTTCGCCCCACTCCTCTCCCAGGTGCTTTCAGGAGGACGCCTCCGTGAAAACGGACGCCCCCCAGTAGTAGGCCCCAAATTAAACCGGGGCCTCAATTACCAATGGCCCTGTGGAAGCAGCGATCTCCTCAACACAGAGGCAGGTCGGCCACACAACAAGAGCAGCCCCGAGCCTTGCACCAGGTGCCATTTAACATTTGAAGGGCTCTTACTGCCCATGGTACAGGGCGACCACATGGGGACCATAACACATGGGGAGGAGCGGGAACTGGGGGGGGGGGGGGGGGGGGGAGGCACTGTGGGCAGTCTGCTACTCACCTGTCCGAAGTCTTCTGCCCCCCTGGCTCCAGCCGGATCACCATCTTCAGTGTGCGGCCCCTTGATGAGGGACGCTACACCGGAAACAGAGGGGACTTTTACTGAAAAAAAGATAAAAATTTGTAAAGCTAGCAGACCTGCAACGCAGGAAGGTCTGCCTCCTACAGACCCTAAGCTAAAACCGATTTAACTTAGTCCCCGTAGGAAGAGTATAGCTGAAGAGGGAGGAGCTTACACTTTGTGTGCTTAGTGTCTGCCTCCTATACCCATGGTCAATGCCTGTGTCCCCCAATAATACGGATGAGAAAAAAAACATTTCCTAGACTCGGGTTCAGTTCCAAGGCCAATACATTCTAATACTGTACGGAATGCTCGATATTTCATCCGAAGTCGATTCACTCATCCCTAATATATGCTGTCAGTGTGAATAGGGGGCTCTGCGCAGCTGGATGCATTGAAAACAGCTGGCTTCCTTTTGAGAAGCGGTGTCAATTTTGTACGGTAGTTTAAAAATTAGGTATAACTTCTCTACTCATCTATCAGAAAGGAAACATTATTTTATACAAAAAGTTCATCATACTTACTTGGTTTCCTTCTGGGGCTTTTCAATGATATCCTCCTCTTCTTTCTCTTTGTTGGCAATTTCAGCACGAACCTAACAATACAGAATAGCAATACCCATAAGCTTTTCTACTACCTAAACAATCTCCAGTAAAGAGACTGGTTTATAAACCAGATTTGTATACCTTTTGCAACAGAGCAAAATCCAGACCTTTCACCAAGTGAGTGTGCTCCATGTCACCACCCAAGAACTTGGATTCCTGGATCAACTGACGCCTTTTCTCTGCTGCGGACTTGTCACTGCAAAATAATGTGCAAAGAACCTGTTAACCTCATATCATTTTTTAGGACATGTGTGCGTGGGGGAGAAGTCTTTGTTAATCCATACAATAGCCGTAGCTTGACCTGTCCATCTAAACAGTGTCATATGAAAACAAAATCATAAGGATATGTTTTTTCCTAGGCATGTACTATTGATTTCAGTAGGAATCCACATCCACACTGTAGTTCATGTTGCAGATTTTTATTTGGCATAGCTAACTACCCTTTCCCTCAAGGACCTCCCTTTGGAGAAAGCAGGGAAGGGGGGGGGGGGGCTCGGTGGGAAGACGATGACCTCCCTAGTTGCACCAAACTGCCTAAATTGTGCCAATTTCCACAAAATTTTTGACATATTCTAGATGCAGACACATTAGAAGATCTGAACCAGTATTTTTTGGGAACACAACACTACATGCTTTCATGCATTTTTTTTAAATCAAAGCCAGAAGTGGATCCAGTGGTGTTTTTCCAAATCTGTTGTGTGTGAAACCACTCTAAAGAGGTTTTCCTGAGATTTTACATTGCTCATCAATGTACGATCTGTGGGGTACTGACCAGAACAACAAACGAGCAGTGTGTTATTGGGTGCTGCAGTTCAGCCATTCAAGTCTAGTTGCACACTAGAACTTAATATCCGGCAGGCTCTCTGCATTGATGGAAACTTTAATGTCCCTGCCAGAACAAGCTGCAGGATGCCAAGTACTAGTGGGAAACTAGCCTTACTCCTGTGGCCGTGTTTGGTACTGAAGTTAAGCCCATTCAGTTGTCATGTTTTAGAGAAAAAAAGACCCACCATCAATCGTGCATTGAAAATTCTTCAAAACGCCATTTAGGCAAATTGCAACTCATTTTAAAAGGGGTTTTCCTGGGAGCTCAATATTGATGATCTATTCTCAGGATGGGTCATTAATATCAAATCAGAGGAGACTCCCAGCACCCCCACTGATCAGCTGTTTGAAGAGACAATGGGCCTGGTGAGGACCGCAACCAAATTAAAGTGAATGGGCCAGGGCTGGAATACCTGAATACTACCTGAGGACGTAGCCTAGTCAAACAACTGATCAGCAGGAGTGCCGGGAGTCGGACACCCGCTGATCTAATGAGGAAAGGTCATCAATATCAAACTCCCTGAGGTTAGAACATAAGTATGGCAGAAACAAAAAAAAAAAAAAAATTATCCTTCTCTCTGTTAAAAAAAAATAGCCCTTAGTAACACAAACTTTTAGAATTAAAAAATATATATATTTTTTAAATGATTAAAACTTACGCCTCTGCTGTAGGTCCGACTGCTCGGTAATTTGCTGTCGTGCTAATGAGTTCAGTTTCTTCGTAGTCCTTGTTGACCCCATCTCGTCGCTCTTTGGCTCGGTCTCTATATTTCTCAGCAAGTTCTCTCTCGCGTTCAATTTCTTGCTGTCGTAATTTTGCATAGTAGCTGTATTAAGAAAAGAAAGGGTAACATTTGCAGACAGAATAAAAACTGTTTAAGGAAAACATCTGCTTTGATTGTGAAACTTTCTCTGTTATCACTCGGGTTTTTAACAATGTAGCCATCTGGTTACCTTTTTTTCTTCCTTCTTCTGGCAGCTGGATCTTCATCCTCATTATACTCGCGTGGCATCCTAGAAGGTACAAAGTTCAATTGGGACAGTGTTTAAAAATAGTATTTCACTCCCATTTATAACAAGTCTTGATTCACATCTGCATTACGGTACCCTGTTCAGGCAGAGGAACAGACCACTGGAGTTTCCATATCAGGCATAGCCAGACATCGCCATGGCCTTCAGGATTCTCATTCACTATAATGGGATCCGTTGTGTTTCTGGCATGAATGTCTGTTTTCTGCTGGAAAAATGCAGCTCCCCCACCCCGCCGACAGATCTCATTACAGTGAGCAGGGATCCGGCAGGCCATAGCGGTTTACGGCTTGCTAAAATACAGAAGTGGACATAGCCCTAGAAACTCCTTTATGTACTTACTCATGATGACGGGATTTTGTAGGTGGTGCAGAAGAAGGCGTTGAACGAGGGGTCATAAGAAGTTTACGGAAGTCTTCATTTGTCAGCTTTGACCTATAAATAATGATAGATCAGATGCATACAGTTACCACGTCATTTCATTAGAGCTGCTTATACATAGGTGCCCATTTACAAAGGCCAAGGTTTGAGTCAATTATTGGGAACAAATGCCTGGACAAACAATAACCGGCCTGTGTAAAGCTGTAGCTGATCACACAACCGTTGATGGTCAGCAGCATATCGTCGTGTGTAAACACATGATTGCTGCTGACAAAATGCAAAGCGAATGGGGCGGGGGGTGTGAACGCTTGCTCCCAAATCTGCCTGTGTAAAGATGCCACAAGAACGCTCGTTCATCAGGTGAAATGATTATGCATTAAATCATTTCTGAGCAGTTGATTGTGCTGTGCAAACGGGGATCTGCTGCTCAGAAACAATGATTCTCTAGGTGAACAAGCAATCGCAGTAGCTGTTGCTTATCCTCATACCTGCACTGATGAGCAGGACGTTATCAGGAAGGAACGGTCCCTTCCCAATAATTGTGGGTGATTGGGTCAGCACAACCCTGTATGTGGTGCACATCACTATGGCGAAATACATATACAATCGGAAAATACAAATGTGATAGCACTATGCAACCAGAATTCTGCCCTGCCTCCATGCTGGATGAGGCATTGGTGTACATTTTGGCCAAAGCGTAATAAGCCACTCACCACGTCAAGGTCGCCTCTATGGAGTGGTCCCTAACACTAGTTCCTACCTGTTTATGGGCCATGACAGCCACACAAAGTCCAGGGAATGCAGGTCAGCATGCACGCCAAGCACACTCTGCTTTTAACCCCGTCCGGTGCCATTACAGCTTTCATCGGCCCATAAACAGGTAGGAACTAGTGTTAGGGACTACTCCATAGAGCCTTCCCAATAATTGCCTGCTCAGTCAGAACAGTCTAAACGTACTCTTAAACCACAGAGTCATAAAACTGGCGCAGACTGTAAAATAAAAAGACTGACAACTAACACTTATAACCTATGCATAGGACAGGCAGTAAATGGATGACTGCTGGGGGTAACAGTGGACAGACCCCTATCATTCATGAGAACGGGCTCCCCGATATTCCCAGTTTCCAGGACTGCTGCTCTTGGCCTCACAGAGGTGAATGGAGCAGTGCTCAAACATGTGCGCTGCTGTTCCATTCGCATAGTGTTGTACAACTTTTGCATACAATGTAATTCCAGCGACATTTAATCAAAGTGCAGCATCGAAATGTTACTTACTGGAATGAATGCAGATCTTCCACCTCATGGCCATCTGGGGCCAGGGGATTGGAAAACAACTCACCTGAGAGAAAGAAACAACAGTATTATTATGACGTAAACTCTTTTAGGGCGACGTGTCCTCTCTTATACAACTTAGGGTGCATGCTCATCTTGCTATGCGGACAAGTAAAGATATGAGGAACTTTGCCACTAAGCTAAGAGCTGACATACAGTTCTCTCAGCTGAGCAGGAGCCTGCTCTGCTCAGCTAATCCTGGCATAGTACATGGGTACAGGGTACCCATATGCTATACCAAGAGTTAGTAATAGCCCAGGGGCCACGGGCAGCAATATGCACTCCTGCCCGTACTCACAGCGCTGCTGCGGCCCCATTGATAAAATGTGTACTCTGTACACGGCTGAGCTGTCAGTGGTGTACGGAGAACTGAGTTTTAAGCGCACAGTGAATGGTGCAATTTAGGGAGGTAACAGTGTGGTAAAAATAGAAAATTGATTAATAAAGTATATTAGAAACAGTTTTATTACGGCATTAGGGACAACATATTATAAGTTTATATAAAGGTTTAGATCCTCTAACAGTTTTTCTAGCTGTGTGAATCAGTACTAAACAGTTATTTGAGCCACATTATCAGTAAGATACAAACTGAGCTATAATGAGGGTTTATGTCAGAGAGCGGAGATAAGGAGTCCATCGGGGAGCTGGCAGATTCAGATCCTGCTATTAGAGCATCTCAGCTCTGTACAGAAAAAAGGACTCCATATTTTTAATAAAGACCAATTGAAAAAATTATTTTTCATAAATCTCAAAATGAGTATAATGCAATAATAGAAAAAAAAAACTGCCCCCAAAAGGTGTCCATAGCCTTTAAGTATCAAAGAACAGAGAATAAGAGAAACACACTGTAGACTTTATTTCCTAAGAACTACACCATAGTGGTAGCCAGTAGCAATGTTTCAGACCAATGGTCCTTCCTCAGGCCTGGCTATGATGAAAGAAGTATAGGAACGCACCGTCCAGTATGCCTGCGATAGCACTGGAAGCCTAATGTGTATGGTGTCCTGGAAGTAGAAGCATAGTTCTGCCTTATTGAAGTATATTTCCAGCTCTGGCTAGCCGCAATCCAAGCCACAGCCGCCACGCAAGGGAGCCGCAATCCAAGCCAGAGGGGGCCACGCAAGGGAGCCGCAATCCAAGCCAGAGGGGGCCACGCAAGGGAGCCGCAATCCAAGCCAGAGGGGGCCACGCAAGGGAGCCGCAATCCAAGCCAGAGGGGGCCACGCAAGGGAGCCGCAATCCAAGCCAGAGGGGGCCACGCAAGGGAGCCGCAATCCAAGCCAGAGGGGGCCACGCAAGGGAGCCGCAATCCAAGCCAGAGGGGGCCACGCAAGGGAGCCGCAATCCAAACCACAGCCGCCACGCAAGGGAGCCGCAATCCAAGCCACAGCCGCCACGCAATGGAGCCGCAATCCAAGCCACAGTTGCCACGCAAGGGAGCCGCAATCCAAGCCACAGCCGCCACGCAAGGGAGCCGCAATCCAAGCCACAGCCGCCACGCAAGGGAGCCGCAATCCAAGCCACAGCCGCCACGCAAGGGAGCCGCAATCCAAGCCACAGCCGCCACGCAAGGGAGCCGCAATCCAAGCCACAGCCGCCACGCAAGGGAGCTGCAATCCAAGATAGAGGGGCCATACAAGGGAGCTGCAATCCAAGCCACAGCCGCCACGCACGGGAGCTGCAATCCAATCCAATCCAAGCCGCCATGTTTGGATTCACATTACAGTCAGTGAACAGCAGTGTGAGGACGCTACTACTAACTACTGTATGTAGAAGGGCCTGTGGTGCTGCACACGAGTAGCAATATTGCTCGGACCGGGGTCCTGCCGTGACTACACACATAAGGCCGTGTAATGTGTGGAGGAGCGCTCTCTGCCGGTGCACCTGCGGTAACTACACACTAGTCCCGTACATAGAAGACATGATAATATTTACGACTTACTGTCTCTTTCGGGCATCTTCACGGTTAAGATACACCAACCATAAACAGGAAACACCTCGGATGACCCAGAAGTCCCTGTGCACTAACTAGATCCGGTCGCCAGCACGTGATCTAATAGTGTAATTTTATTGGATGAGACGTTATCAGATGACGCTGGAGGCCGGTGGACGCTGATTGGCTAGGAGAGCTGTCACTTATTAGCCTTGGATATCTGTGATTGGCTGCAGGGGTTTGCGTAAATTTAGGCAAATATGGCGGCCACCATAGTGAGAAACATCGGGTCTAAGCTAAGCAGGAATGTGAGAGAGATCAGGATTCACCTGTGTCAGAGGTCGGCGGGCAGCCAGGGGGTCAGGTGAGGTGAAGACGGAGGGGAGACATGACTGCGGGTTGTAACCGGAAGAGTCTGACCCCAGGGGTCACCTTCCTGGCAATGTCACTTGCTGGGACTTGTAGTTTTTACATGCTTGCTGCTTTCCAGGGCAATAAACACTCCTCAAGACTGTACATTGTCTACAGACTACCAGGGAGTCTATATTAACCCATTCAGCTCCTCAACAAGGTCACCCAGTAGAGATGAGCGAATTTCATATTTTGAAATTCGTTGACACTTGGGCTACTTTCACACTAGCGTTTTACTGGAGGGTTCAGCAAAAACGCTTCCGTTACTGATAATACAACCATCTGCATCCGTTATGAACAGATCCGGTTGTATTATCTTTAACATGCCCAAGACTGATCCGTCATGAACTCCATTGAAAGTCAATGGGGAAAGGATCTGTTTTCTATTGTGTCAGAGAAAACGGATCCATCTCCATTGACTTGGATTGTGCGTCATGACTGATCCGTTTTGCTCCACATCTCAAGACGGAAAGAAAGCTGCAGCACGCTGCGGTTTGCTCTCCGTTATGAGAACAGAATGCATTTTGGAGCACTCCGTTCTGTTCAGCTATGTTTTGTTCCCATTGACAATGAATAGGGGCAAAACGGAAGCGTTTTTTTCCGGTATTGAGACCCTATGACGGATCTCAATACCGGAAAATAATAACGCTAGTGTGAAAGTAGCCCTATTTGGCTTCTGTTGGAATAAAATGTAACATTTGATGCATTTCTGGTGCAAAATGTTGCATTAGGTTTAAAGGGGTATAATGAAATTTTGTCATTGATGACCTGTAATCAGGATTGGTCATCAGTATCTGATCTGCAGGGGTGCAACACCTGGGACCCCTGCCAATCAGCTGTTTGAGGAGAGCACAGCTCTGCGGTGAGGTCTGTGGCCTCTTCCTAGGCCAGTGTAGCATGTTCATTGGTCACATGGCCTAGGTGCCGCTCGGTCCCATTAAAGTGAAAGGGGCTGAGCTGCAAGAAAGCCGCTGTGCTCATGAAAGCGCCACAGCCTCCTCAAACTGCTGATCAGGGGGGTGCTGGGTGTCAGAACCCCAAGTGATCTGATATTAATGATCTGTCCTGAGGACAGGCCATCAATATCTAATTCTTGGAAAACCATTTTAAAACCTATTTATGGAGCAAATATGTCAAAAAGAATAATCTACTGCGCCCTGATCACCAGTTTTAACAACTCAACCAGGTGGTGTTCGGCTGGAAAGGGGTGTGGCTTAAAATGCAATAATGTGCACCAATATTTTGCCACAAAGTAAGCCATGGTGGATCCTACATGGGTGATACCTGTTGTGGTAATCCTGTATGTGATGATAAGGGGATGCTGAAAAGTGATCTGAACAGACCAAGAAGTGGCACCTAAAATTAGGCTTAATGGAGAGTGTGAAAACGGCAGGATATTTTTTAAATCAACAAAAATTCCCCCAAAAACGTTTAACATAAAAACTTGTTAAACAATAGGTCATTTTCCAGTGACATATTGCCTTTAAAGGGGTCGGCCCATCTGGGACATGGATGGAACGTCTCTAGAGTATATCATCAGTATCCAATAGGTGCGGGACTCACTTCTATCTGTAGAACGAGGCCCCTGAGGTGAAGGCAGAGCAGCTGTACTCACGCAGCCACCCTCCATTCACCGCTATGGGAGTTCTGAAAATAGCAGAGCTGCCTCCAGCAGTCCTATAGTGGTGAAGGAGATTTGCCCCCACTTGCACAGTGCGCTCTACATTCACCGCTATGGGACTTATTAAAATACCAAAGCGTGCGGCTTTGGCTGCTCTCCCCTCACTTTGGGGGCCCAATTCTGGAGATAGGTCACACAGGTGAGGCACACACCTATCTGACACTGATGGCATATCCTACCACTATGCCATCAATGTCCCAGATGGGCCAACTCCTTTAAGCTGTAAGTGTTCGTCCAGAAATGAACACCCTGTTACAGGTTTGTTTCCCAATGCAGACCCTATCCTGAAGCGTTTTCTCTCCGTTTAGGGTATATTGTGGGATATTTAAATTAGGCATACACAAACCTGCACCCAGCAGTGTGACGCCACAGATGAGCTCTCTGACAGATTTGACTATGAATGCATTCTGAAGCTTGCTATGTATTGTGAAACTTGTGTAGACGTCAAAGCAACATTTTTAATAAAAAACAAAACAAAAAAAAACGAACTCAAATTACATGTAAATCGGTAGTACAAAATGGCACTCGAGGTCTCCATAGCCTTAAATGGCAGTATGGTGACTACATCGTATGGAGATATTTTATACTTATTTTTTTGGGTGTGCCATCTGAATTGAAACTTCTTTTTTTTTTCGGACCCATTGACTTTCCGCATCCATATGTTCGTTCTGCAAAGAGTTAGAATATGTCCTATGCTTGACAGCAAAATGCAGACCATGGACCATTTAAAGTCAATGGGCCAGATTTATCATTAGCTCAGGTCAGAATAATGGAGTGAAAAAGTCCCAAACGCTAAAACTGCGCACAAATTTGCGACTTTTTACTGCTCTGCACTATGCTCGCCAGTTTTCTGAAAGTGGGCGTGTTTTCTTATGTAAATGAATCTCTAGACAGATTTACTATTGGGACTATTTAAAAAAGTCGCAAAAAAGTTGCAAAAAAGTCCCAATTTCACTCCAGTGAGGACCATGCTTATCTTATGAGACTTTTTAATAGAACATGCGACTTTTTCATAAAAACGTGCGACTTTTGTAAAGCTGCTTACTGACGGATAAACTGCTACCGTCAAACCACATTTATTACAGCCTTAAAGGGCCGATCATAAATCTGACTTGGCTAAAACTGACTTTAGCCATATGTGAAAGTGGAGTGAGCTGTCAGAGTCATGATAAATCTGGCCCAATGAGTCCACAAAAAATGTGGATGCAACAAGGATGGTATCTGTATTTCGCGAATCTATAAAATACATGTGGTCATGTGCATGAGGCCTAATAGATGCATATGCGTAAATGTTAACATGGTACGTGGGGCCTATTAACATTTTTTTTTTGTATTTTTTTTGTTCTGTTCTATAGCAGTTTCCAAGAACTAGTATCTCTTGTATATAACAGTAGTAAACATTTAGGTGTGATAAGCTGGAATTGTTCTCTTTCCTTAGAGATTTCATTGAGCAGAACTATGTCGCACTCAAAAAGGCAAATCCAGAATTTCCTATACTGATCAGAGAATGTTCTGAAGTTCAACCCAAACTGTGGGCAAGATATGGTGAGTATATGTAAAGTAAAAAGTGTCCAACATGGAGATTATGGTGGAAACGCTGGTAAAACACTGACAATGTGCTCCACCTGTACTTGAAAACCTGGAGATGCTACATGGGCCTTTCTGGCCAAGGTCTGTTGCTTAAAGGGGTTTTCTGAGACTTTAATACTGATGACCTATCCTCTGGATAGGTCATTAGTATCTGATTGGTGGGGTCCGACGCCCAGGACCCCTGCCGATCAGCTGTTTGAGAAGGTGCTTCTGTTAGCTCCACTGCCTTCTCTCTGCTTTTCCTAAGCCAGTGATGACTATTTCATGTGGCCTAGGAGCAGCTCAGCCCCATTCAAGTGAATGGGGTGAGCGCAATACCAAGCACAGCCGCTATACAATGTACGGTGCTGTGCTTGGTGAGCAGAGAGAAGCCCACAGCGCTCACAGGAGCACCGGTGCCTTCTTAGGCTACTTTCGCACTCGCGTTTGGTGCGGATCCGTCATGGATCTGCACAGACTGATCCATTCAGATAATACAACCATCTGCATCCGTTCAGAACGGATCCGTTTGTATTTAACATAGCCAAGACGGATCCGTCTTGACCACCTTTGAAAGTCAATGGAGGACGGATCCGTTTTCTATTGTGCCAGATTGTGTCATAGAAAACGGATCCGTCCCCATTGACTTACATTGTGTGTCAGAACGGATCAGTTTGGTCAGACGGACACCAAAACGCTGCAAGCAGTGTTTTGATGTCCGCCTCCAAAGTGGAATGGAGACGGAACGGATGCAAACTGATGCATTCTGAGCAGATCCTTATCCATTCAGAATGCATTAGGGCAAAACTGATCTGTTTTGGACACTTGTGAGAGCCCTGAACCGATCGCACAAACGGAAAGCCAAAACGCCAGAGTGAAAGTAGCCTTAAACAGATGGTCTCCAGGGGTCCTGGTTGTCGGACCCCTACTGGTTAGATATTGATTACCTTTCCAGAGGACAGGTCATAAGTAGAAAAAAATCCTGGAAAACCCTTTTAACTCTTTTGGACGCTGCCTAGTAAGCAATGTAACTGGCTCCCTGATTTATTGAATGACACAAAGACAAACCACTGGCCTGCCCTGGAGACTCCCTTAGGCTTCCTGCACACATTGTGGATCATATGCGGATTTTTTGTGCATAAAAACTGCAGCGTAATACAGTACCAAATCTCATGTACAACTGCATATTTGTTACATGCAGAAATTGACATGCCTTGAAATCAGCAGCATATCAATTGTGCAGATTTCACCCTTTGCAATGCAAATGGTAAGATTGCGGCAAATCCGCAAGTGACATTGAGAAATCAACACAAAAATCTGCAAAGAAATTCTGTTTGGGAACCCGCACCTGTGTGTAGGTAGCCTTAGGGCTCATGAACATTCCATGTCCATTCCGGTTTTTTTTTTTGTGCCCATGCGCAGAACCATACACTTCAATGGTTCCGCAAAAAGAATAGAAATGAGTCTGTGTGCATTCTGTGTCCGTATGACCATTCTGCAAAAAAATAGAACATGTTCTATGATTGTCCACATTACAGACAAGGATAGGGCTGGTCAAGCATACATGCTGCCACTTAATTCATCTCTCTGGGGCTACTGGAGATGCCAAATACCACGCTCCGCTATAACTTAAAAAAGGGCAGGTGTCGTGTCGATAAGTGCTATATAAATGCTATGGACAGCAGTCTTGTAATTTCCACTACTGGTTTTGGCTTCCAGATACTGACTGTATGAAAGTAGCCTAAGCGGGAGCTTGCTAAAGATAAAGGTTAAGTTCACATCAGCAGCAATGGTTTCTTGTTGTTCTGTTCCATTAACCCATTAAGTACCGGGCCCACTTTCATTTCTGCATTTATTTTTTCCCCCCTCAACCACGACCGCACCATGAGAGAGAGAGGCTCCGCCCCCACAGACAGGAAACCTGAAGCATAAAAAGGTGGAGATTCTCTTCCCACCTCAGTATGGTTTCCTGTCTCTGAAGGGAAGAATAAAGTTCTATAGGTGGCTTCTTCCCCGGGTATCTCTGGTTTACCTGCGGTCTTCTATAATATATGGTGGCATATTCTTGCGCCGAGGGACCTGCAGAGGCGCGTTGGCCGTTACAGAGGGCTTTCAAGCGCTGTGGGATATGGCTTCTTGGTGGCGTAGTAGCGCACCTTAGGCAACGAGGAGTAAGGCCCAGGGGAGGAGCGGACTCTTCCGGATTGCTGAATGGTTTAACAGAAAGCGGAAGACGTCGGTGGAACGCGAAGGCGCTGTAAGTCTGGAGCGCGCGGGGATGACATCATAGGAGGTGCTTAAAGGGTTTCTGTCACCCCATTAAACCGTTTTTTTTTTTTTTCTTTAATAATAATCCCTATAGTGCGATCTCATGATACATAATCAAATTAATAATTTTGGTTCAGTAGATTTTGGTAAAAAACGATTTTTAAAATATGCTAATTACCTTGCTACCAGCAAGTAGGGCGGCTACTTGCTGGTAGCAGCCGCATCCTCCGATGGTAATGACGCCCCCTCGGCATGCTGATTGACAGGGCCAGGGAAGGTAATCCTTCTCTGCTGGCGCTGTTAGAATTTGAAATCTCGCGCCTGCGCCGTACCTGGCTTCAATCGCCGGCGTCTTCTCTTCCGGGTGTATGCGATGACGTCATCGACGCAGGCGCATTGAGGATGGAGCGGTCGAGCAGAGCGGCCGCCTCTCAGTGCGCCTGCGCCGATTCAAGCCAGGTACGGCGCAGGCGCGACATTTCAAATTCTAACAGCGCCAGCAGAGAAGGATTACCTTCCCTGGCCCTGTCAATCAGCATGCCGAGGGGGCGTCATTACCATCGGAGGATGCGGCTGCTACCAGCAAGTAGCCGCCCTACTTGCTGGTAGCAAGGTAATTAGCATATTTTAAAAATCGTTTTTTAGCAAAATCTACTGAACCAAAATTATTAATTTGATTATGTATCATGAGATCGCACTATAGGGATTATTATTAAAGGAAAAAAAAAAAAAAACGGTTTAATGGGGTGACAGAAACCCTTTAAAAGGCGCGTAACCCGAAGTGTAGTTGCCGGCAAGTTCATGCAAATAGCATGTGTATAGTCTGCTGGCGGTTGTTCTCTTTATAACACGGATTAGGAGTACTATATCCCACAGCTAACTACCATGGAAGAAGACAAAAATATTACGGAAGATCCTGCTTCCACACCAGCTTCGGTACCTGAAGGGGGGTGAGCGGCCTCTGGCCATTATTTTATATAATTCTTATGTTAATGGCACATATGTATATTACAGGGGAAACCTAAGAAAGCTGTGTCTAAGAGAAAAAATAAGGAATGTACCCTATGCAGATGCCCTCTGCCTTCTGAATACTTGAAAAAATTATGTCAGGTCTGCATTGACAAAACGGTAGCAGGGGAATCGCCTTCTTTTTAGGCCCCCTGCACACGAACGTGTGCACCCCGTGGTCGTGCTGCGGGCCGCAATGCACGAACACAGTCCGTGGGGCAGCGGATCGCGGACCCATTCACTTTAAAGGGTCCGCGACCCGGCCGTTCCGCAAAAAGATAGGACATGTTCTATCTTTTTGCGGAACGGAAGTACGGGACGAAACCCAATGGAAGCAATCCGTAGGGTTCCGTTCCGTGCTTCCATTCCGCATCTCCGGATTTGCATGGGTCCGCATCCGTGATGCAGAATGCCCACAGAACGGCACCCATGTATTGCGGATCCGCAATACAGCAACGGGAAGCACACGTTCGTGTGCAGGGGGCCTTATAAGAACCTTCAGTCATTGGTCAGGTCTGAGGTCCTCTAGTAAATCGGGGAGTCAAAAAGAGAGAAAAATCTAGAAGAATTCAGCATCTAAATTTGGTGAGCTCCTCTGACTCAGAGCAAGAATAGGATTTTCATTGTTTTGAGGATCCATGTTCTGACGTATCGTCTGACTCGTCTGGAGAAGAGACGGGAAGGCCCTTTTTCCAGTGGAAGATAATAATCCTTCATTAAAAGCAGTAAGATCGACCATGGGCATTGAAGATTCTAAAGAACCAAAGTCCATGCAAGATTTGATGTTTGGGGGGCTTAACCCTATACATAAAAACGTTTTGTCTTTAATCAAAGGAGAGTGGAATAAGCCTAGTAGAAGAGTTTATATTTCTAAGAATTTTAAGAGAAAATATCCATTCTTAGAAGCAGATTGTGCTCCCTGGAACAAGGCGCATAAGATAGATGTCACTATTTCTAAAGTTACCAAAAGATCTTGTCTCCCCTTTGAGGATGCAGGTTCCCTTTAAAGATCCATTAGACAGGAAAGCAGATGAATTTCTAAAAGGTGCCTGGGAGGCATCTACATCCTCGTTTAGACCCTCTATTGCATCCACTTATACTGCCCGTTCATTAATTGTTTGGCTCTCTGAGTTAGAGGATCAGTTAAAGAACAAATGTCCTAGGGAGGAAATATTGGCAGGTCTTCCCACCAATAAGAAAGCAGCTGATTTTATTAGCAGATTCTATTAGGCTTGTGGCTAGATCTTCTGGCCTCGCTAAATCAGCCAAAAGGGCTTTGTGGCTAAAGGGTTGGAGCGGAGACTTGCTTTCCAAGAAAAAAATTGTGTGCAGTCCCTTGTGAGGTAGAGTATTTGTTTGGTGCTGCTTTAGATGAACTGTTAGATAAGGCAGCTGATAATAATAAGAAATTTCCTGTCCAAACCTTTTCCGGTAGGGGTTACAGCTCTATAGGTAGAATTGACCGTTCCTTTCAGGGTAACAAGGAAGGAGATGGAGGTGACAAGGAGTTTAGATACAGATCACAAAGGAGAAGCGGAAGTTTTTTTTTTCTTTGGCAGATCCTTCAGTGATAAGAAAAAATCAGGTGATCAACAATGATGCCAGGTTGCCTGTGGGAGGAAGACTAGCAAAGTTTCTTTCTGCATGGCAGCGAATTTACAACAGTTCCTGGATTTTAGACACCATTGGTCTAGGATTAAAGTTGGAGTTTTATTCTACTCCTCAAAACAGGTTTGTAGTCACAAAGACTACTGGAAAGACAAACTGTTCTATAGAGCTAGAGGTCTTAGAATTGATAAGAAAAGAAGTCTTGATTCCAGTTCCAAAGGGACAGGAGGGAGAAGGTTTTTTCTCTCCTCTCTTTTTTAGTGAAAAAAACAGATGGTACCTTCAGAACTATTATAAATTTAAAAAAGCTAAATGGGTTCTTGATCTTAAAAAAGTTCAAGATGGAGACCGTAAGATCAGCAATAAATTTGCTGTACCCCAATTGCTTCATGGCGGTTCTGGATTTAAAAGATGCCTACTTTCATGTCCCCATACATCAAGATTATCCAAGGTTCCTCCGGGTCGCTGTAGAGCTTGGAGTGGTCAGACACCTACAGTTCCAAGCCCTTCCCTTTTTGTCTGTCCATGGCACCAAGAGTGTTCACGAAGATCATCTCAGAGATGGCAGCTCATATCAGGGAAAAGGACATTGTTTTCATCCCCTATCTAGACGACTTTTTGATAGTCTCAGAATCGGAGGAGTCCTGCAGGAAGGCAGTACAGAATGTATCTCAGACTCTGGAAAATATGGGATGGCTCCTGAACAATGATAAATCAAGACCAGAATCTTCTCAGAGTCAACTTTTCTAGGATTGCTACTGGATTCAAAGGTACAGAGGTGTTTCTTAACGGAATAAAAGATTGCGAAATTAAGAGAAAAAATACAAGATCTAGCCAGGAACCCAAGAATATCCCTGAGAAAAGGTATGTCTATTCTGGGAAGTTTGACATCTATGTATTCAAGCTGTTGTGTGGGCCCAGTTCCACTCAAGAGGCCTACAATGGGTTCTTTTGTCAGCTTGGGAGTCTTGCCTAGTTATACCAGACCAGACCTTAAAGGAATTAAGGTGGTTGCTGAGAGACAATCTAACCCAAGGGGTTCCCTGGGTAAGGAAGAATCTTTTATGCTTGACTACAGATGCATGTCCTTGGGGTTGGAGAGTTCATATCCTAGGACACTCAATCCAAGGCTTATGGCAAGATGGGCAGAGGTCAGCCTCTTCAAATATGAAGGAACTTATGGCAGTAAAATTTGCTATGTTAGAAGTTCTTCCATTAATATCGAACAGACCTCTCAGAATCATGTCTGACAACAGCACTGTAGTTTACTATTTAAACAAACAAGGGGGTACAAGGAGCAAGGCCTTAAAGTTGATGACAAGTGAGATTCTTCAGTGGGCAGAAAGTAATTGTAGTTCCATCTCAGCAGTTCACATCAGGGGCACAGAGAATATTCAGGCAGATTTTTTTGAGTCGTCACGTTATTTCCCAAGGGTCGTGGAGTCTAAACTAAGAGCTTTTTAATAAAATTTCTGACAATTGGGGGGTTCCTTCAGTAGATCTGTTTGCTACCAGTCAGAACAGGAAAGGTAAGGAATTATTTTCTTTATCTCCAGAGGGATTCCCCTGTGGTCTGGATGCTTTCCTTCACAGTTGGAATTTTCCCCTGGGGTATGCCTTCCCTCCTTTTCCCTTGATTCCCAGGGTGTTACAGAAGATCAGGGAAGATCATGCTCGGGTGATTTCTCCCTTCTGGCCCAGGAGAATGTGGTTTACCTGCCTGAGAAAGATGTCTGTGTCAGACCCGTGGGTCCTTCCAGAGAACCTTGACCTTCTGGCTCAGGGACCAATTTTTCATTTGAAAGGTTCCTGCTAGCCAAGAGGGGTTTTTCGTCCAAGAAAGAAAGTAACAATTTCCATTTATGCCAGAGTCTGGAAGAAAAATTCTGACTTTAGCTGATATTGATTTTAGGGAAATCCCTTCCAAAGTCCTGATTTTCCAGGTGTTAGAATTCCTTCAGAAGGTGTTGCAGTTAGGGTTATCTTAACACCTCAAAGGTCCAGGTTTTCGGCTCTCTCGGCTTTGTTTAATGATAATGTGGCGTCAGATCGATGGATTGTTAGGTTCTTTATATCAGTCTCCCATTCTTCTCAATCTTTTGCCCAGGGCTGCGCCTTGGGATTTGAATTTGGTTCTAAATGCCTTAATAAAGCATCCCTTTAAGACTATATGGAGGAGGTTTCCATAAAATATATATCATTCAAACTTGTCCTTTTTAGTAGCTCTAACTTCAGCCCGCAGGATTAGTGAACTCCAGAGTATTTCCAACAATCCTCCCTATACTACTATACTGGAAGATAGGGTAGTCATTCAACCTGATCCAGCATTCCTTCCCAAGGTGTCCTCCAAGTTTCACAGATCTCAGGTAATTGTGCTCCCAACCTTCTATCAGTCACAATCTACAGAAGAGGAAAAGGCTTATTCTATTGATGTTAGAAGGTCTTTAATACATTATTTGTCCAAGACTAAAGACTGGAGGAGGTTGTCCTCGTTGTTCTTCAGGGGAAAAGAAAGGGACATGCAGCATCTAAGAATACTTTGGCCAGATAGATTACTTCAGCAATATCATTGGCTTACTCTTCCTCAGGAAAGTCTCCTCCAGAGGGCCTAAGACTCACTCTACTAGAGCTATCTCTACTTCTTGGGCTGAGAGGACTGCTGTATCTATAGAGGATATCTGTAAGGCGGCTGTTTGGTCTGCAACTACCTTTTTCAGACACTACCGCTTACAGTTAGACTCTTCTTCGGATCTTTCCTTCGCTTCTAAGGTGCTTTCAGCTGTCAACCAACCCTGATTGTCTGCTTGGTTCTCACTCTCGTGGTGCTGTCGTGGGTGAGGGGAAAAATGAAGATTACTCTTACCGATAATTGTATTTTCCTGAACCCACGACAGCACCCTTATTTCCCTTCCCTACTAGATTGGTGGTTGATGCACGTATGTGGTGTTGCAAAAAAATAAATAAAAATTTAATGATAATTACGGGCGGAGTTTCCTCTCATCTTTGGAAAAAACATACTGAGGTGGGAGAGCCTCCGCCTCTTTATGCTTCAGGTTTCCTGTCTGTGGGAGCAGAGCCTCTCTCTCCCCCTGGTGCTGTCGTAGGTTCAGGCAAATCCACTTACCGGTAAGAGTAATCTTCATTTTTCCTCCCCACATTCCAATAGCCATATTTTTATTTTTTATGTTAGTTTTCTGTTCATATAGCCATATGAGGGGTTATTTTTTGCAGGATAAGTTGTATTATTTAATGGCACTATTTAATTTACCATGTCATGTATTGAAAGATTAGGGAAATTTTTTTTAGTGGGGTGAAATTGGAAAAAAAATTAATTCCGACAAGGTTTCTTGGGTTTTGATTATGGCTTAACTGTGCACTAAAAATGACATGACATCCTTATTCTACGTCTTGTTTTACTTCCTAAAAAAAATTATAAAAACCTTTTCTGCCAGCCATAACTTGATGGTGTATATTTGTGTACAGAGCTGTATGAGGGATTGTTTTTGCAGGACAATTTTTTTTTTTGGTACCATTTTTGGGGTACATACTACTTTGTGATCACTGTGGCACAAGGGGGAGCAGAGCTGATGGGTCTGGGGTGGTGGAGAGCTGATGGCACTGTGTGGGGGAGAGCTGAAGGCACTGGGGTTGGGGGGGAGTGGAGCTGATGGCACGGGGGCGAACTGATGCAATTGGGCTGATTGCACAGGGGCGAACGAAGGGTGTTGGGGACTGATGGCAGGGGGTCTGAGTTTTTATAAAGAAAAACGGTAGTCTTATTTTTTTTTATTAGAGTACTCTAATCGGTAGAATACTCGATTGCTAAAATAATAGTTTGCTGCAGCCCTAATGTTGATACCGGTTATGTTTATTTTAAACGTAAAATTGGAAAGTGGGGTTGATTTGAAATTTTTATTTTACATAATAAACCTTAGGGGGCTAGAACCTGGAATCTTTAGATAATCCCATTATGGTGAATGGGATTCTGGGCAGATTACCGTGACAGCCTGGGGCCTGCTGAAGGTTCCCAGGCCTATCATGGTAACTGATCGGAGCCCCGCAATGTCACTGTTTGGGCTCAGATTGAAAGGTCTGCTCTTCCATGGCACATATTTTTCATATATGCCTTCATTTGTGCAGGAGACCACCATATTTGGCCCTTGAACACATATTTGAGTCTATGATGCAAATGCCTGTGGTTTGTTTTGTGAAGACCAATTTTGTCCTTTTGGGTTTTCTTCTGTTCAAAAATTGACCTAAATGGGAGTAAATGAAAAGCAAATCAGGTCAATTCAATTAATGTTGATAGGGTTTGAGTTATGATTCTTTATCCTATACTATCTCCTTTTAGACTTTGGGAAAGAAGTGAGCATCCCACTTCAGAATCAGTCTGCTGACCAAGTGGCCAAAGCCTTGGAGTCTGTTGTGAACAGCAAGCAGTGACACAACCAGTCTGTAGTGAAGCAGAAGATGAAATCGTCACCTATTGGACTGTGCTCAATCTAAGAAAAGAAATCCATCCATGCATGTGAAAATCACTTTATTACAAAAATATGAACAATTATTCTTTGTGGGCTGAATAAAAACTACTGTACAGAGATTCTTCTTCTCCACCTGCTCCTTATTTCATGGATGAAGTCCCCGGTCCATCCTCTATCTAAAAGTAGATAAAAAAAAAAGTTATTTCATTTTACAAGGTATAGTAAATATATTACAATATTTCTGTTATGGAGGAGAGCAAGGCAAGATGGCAGATCCCTGACCTTAAAGTGGAATAGCTGTTTGATCTGAAAGTTGGGAGTCCTGTACTCAGCGGGTCCATTAGAAATGAATGGGTGACAGGCTATATCAGACTATAACTATGCAGGACTTTTCTTAAAAAAAATAAAAATATGTACGACATGTAAAACGAATGAAGTATAAAACTAGGTCATTCTCAGACCACCTACCACTACTCCTTGAATTTTGCCTGACCTATGATAAACAAATAGTAAGGCTTCCTTTTAGATTGAATCCCTACTGGTTGTCAATACTAAAGAATCATGAAACAATACAGGGGGAAATCGATCAATTCTGGGACTCCAATTATGGGTCAACTAAAATTCAGGTAGTATGGAATACTTTTAAAGGGTTTCTGTCACCCTGCTAAACTCCTATCCTCAGCACTCCCTCAGTGCGCCTGCGCCGATGACGTCTTCTCTTTCGGTGATGTCATCGGCGCAGGCGCACTGAGGGAGTGCTGAGGAGACGAGCCTCCTCATCTCAGAGCGCCTGCGCCGAATGACGCGAGGCGCGCGATTTTTGAATTACTGACAGGGCCGGCCGGAGGAGGAGATCACGGCTGGCCCTGTCAATCAACACGGCGAGGGGGCGGATTTCAGCAGCAGCTACCAGCAAGTAGACGCCCTACTTGCTGGTAGAGCCCTCATTAACATATTATAAAAGTTCGTTTTATAAAGAATCGGCCGCATGAAAGTAAGTAATACCATTATATTCTGCTATATCGCACTATGAGCAATCTAACTAGCCCAAAAAAAAAAAATGAGTTTAGCAGGGTGACAGAAACCCTTTAAGGCCTATATGAGGGGAATAATGGTTAGTAGCATCGCAAATCTGAGAAAGGAAAATGAGGAAAATCTAAAAAAAACAAGCCTCCTTAGCAACACAAACTTTCTACATAAATCGGTCAGAGGAAAATAGGGAAATAATGCAGAAGACCACACAAGCATATTCCAACTTCTTGCTGGAAAAGGCTCAACAGAGTAAATTTTTTAAGGGCCAAAAATATTTTACTGAGCCGGGGTGACCAGGGAAACTCCTTTCCAGAGTGATCTCGAGCCAGGATCCTAAAAAAAATATAGACAATATACGATTGGCCAACGGAAGGACCATGACTGGTCAAGACTCCATAAAGGAGGCTTTCCTCGACCTACTTTCCGGACATTTATAGAGCCGATGGTAAGATCACGGAAGAAAGGATGGACTCTTATTTGGATGATCTTGTCCTCCCTACTATTACTGCGGCCCAAAAGAAGGCACTCTAAGTTGATTTCTCTATTCAGGAGCTTGAAGGGGCAATTAAATTGTGTTCGGCCAACTCTACCCCCGGTTCAGACTGACTTCCATACGAATTTTATAGCAAATATATAGGGAGGTTATTTTCTCTGAACTCCTGAAGGTCTTTGCTGAATCGGTGGCCGAAGGGAACTTGCCTGGCTCAATGATGGAAGGTGTAATAATTCTAATTCTGAAAAAAGGTAAGGACCCCACAGATATTGGATCTTATAGACCGATCTCATTGCTGAACACCAATGTAAAACTCCTTGCAAGGATTTTGGCGTCCAGACTTTCTGGGGTCATCTCCTCCATCGTCCATCCAGATCGGAATGACTTTATTCCAAATAAGGGTACGCACCATAACCTTCGTCTCTTTACTAACATACAGGCTTCGGGGGATCTGCTCGCTCCATCCTGTCTTTAGATGCCTCTAAGGCCTTCGACAGGGTGGAGTGGCGGTTCCTCTGGAAGGTGCTGGCCAGGATGGGCTTCGGGGAGAGATTTATAAATATTACTAAATCTCTGTATAGACACCCTACAGCTAAGTTGAGTCTTAATGGGAGCCTCACTACCAGTTTTGATCTAAAGAGAGGTACCCGCCAGGGTTGCCCACTATCTCCCCTCCTATTCGATATTTATATTGAGCCCCTGGCGTTGGCCATTAGGCAAGATGCCCAAATCAAAGGGTTCGGAACATTAAGAGAGGAAGACCGTATTTCCCTATATGCGGACGATGTCTTTTTTTTTTTTTTTATAGATTATACAGAAATAAATGTTCCAAGAATTATTTGTTTGGTTAAACTATTCGGTGAGGTATCAGGCCTAGATATATATTGGTTAAAGACAACCCTGATGCCAATAGATCCGCTGCCGCAAAAAGAGCCCCTTCTAACTCAGCTAGATGTTGTCGACACCTTTCAATATCTGGGCATGACGACATCCCCCAAGGTTGAAAACCTTGTAGAACTCAATCTGATTCCATTGATAATGAAAACCAGGGCAAAAGTAGGGATCTGGTTGAGACTCCCTTTATCTAGAGCTGACCGAGTCTCGCTGGTTAAGATGGTAATTCTACCTCAATTTCTCTATGTTCTTAGAAATATACCCATTTGGATAGAGGACAAATATTTTAAACTTCTGGAAAGAATAATTAATTTAGTCTGGGGAAGAAAACAAGTGAGACTCAAACTAGAATATCGATACAAACCTCTGGAGTGTGGGGGGCCTAAACCTCCCATACTTCAAAGGCTACTTTATGGCAGCTCAGTTATGGACGTGTAATGAATGGCTAAATAGTACATCTCTGAGCGGCCTAGTAAGAGCCGCCATGCACAACAATATATTTACGCTGTTAGAATCCGGGCTAATGATTAATAAAGAGTGGGGTTATAAAGAGACTATAAAATCACTTCTGAAAATGTGGGCTATCACTAGAGGATGGTTGGGGGTAAAGGGATCACTTATATTCACGCCTCTTTGGCACAATAAGCACTTACAGACCTTAGATGGTATAGCTATCGATCAATTCTGGCAAAAGAATGGGATTTTATATGTGGCACAAGTTAAGAATAAAGAAGTTTGCGAAACTATCACATAGTGTACAGAACCTTTCAGCTTCGGTCGGCACTTTCTAGCTTGGATGATAAATCACTATTGGAAATAGATACTCTGTCTCCATTAAATGAATGGTTAGGGAAGATATCACTAGGAAGGAAGATTTCAAATATATACAAATTACTAATTAAGTCACGTTTTTCCGAGACACAATCACCAGGACAAAGGGCCTGGGAGATGGACTGTCCAAATATAAAGCTGGTGGGATGGGGGAGTATCTTTACTAATCCAGATGTACTTTCTCACAATTTTAATCCCGTTCTAACACAGTTTAATATTTACCATAGACTTTGTTACTCCCACTTGGTTAAACAAGTGTGGATTAAGAGATACCTCCAAGTGCCCTCGTTGTGATAATGTAGGAGCGGACTATCTGCACATGATGTGGCTCTGCCCAGGTCTTGTAGCATACTGGAATGGTATTAAAAATCTCCTTACCCACAAATTAAAAAAGGAGATTTTTTTTGTGAAACTCACCTGTAAAATCTTTTTCTCGTCTTTTCCATTGGGGGACACAGACCATGGGTATAGCTTAGGCCATTACTAGGAGGAGACACTATGCAAATAATAAAAAAAACTGGCTATACCCCCATGCTCCAACAGGAGGACCTCAGTGCATGCAAAAGCAGTAGGAGAAGGAGATCAAAAACCAAATATTAACAAAGAAAATCAGATTATAGCTAGGAGGAGCTATATGTTTAGTTGATGACTTGATCACCAAATTTTTAAAGCTTTTGTAGGTAGAATAGGAATGGTGATTTTTAGTTAAAACTTAACTTTTAATTATTTTATATAGAATAAGTCCCTAGATATTTCGTTTAGATACAAACTAAGTGCATGATAACACAAGGGATACAAAAAATGTATTGGTGCATGGCCGCACCTTGGATACAGAAAGGTTAGTGCACGGCGGCACCTTGTATAACCAGTGGTCCTACCGTTTAGGCCAGGATCCTCTGGTCACCGTCTATGTTCAGTAGCTATCGATTTGCTGTGGTAAAGAGCAATTAAGGCTGGGCGGGGGTATTAGTGGGTTAAAGGTACCTAGACAGCCCTAGTATATGGGTGCTATCTCGGCCCTAGCATCCTATTCACGGAGCACCCGTTCTGATAAGAACGACCCCGTCCGGAACCTTACCCTTTTGCTACTTGGCCCTATTGTGCCCTAGTGTAGCTAATCCCTACACGCATGTTTCGTATAAAAAACTCATCAGGGGAATATAGGCACACACAGTGGGGCAATGCAGTATAATAACATAGTGTTGGTCTTTAGTTTGGTGGTCAACACACACACAGTTATGCACAGTTATAATAAACAGTAGTTGACACAATTGATACCTTAAAGCGGTAGCCTTTAGTCCAGGCTCCGCTTATGTATCAGGGCGCTGTACTTGCCTCATGATATAAAGACAGTGTTGAGAGGGTGGCCTGGTGGTGGTCAGATCCCTCTCATGAAGCGCAGCGATGTGTCCCGAGGCCGTGATGTAGCCTGCTTGCAGGAGATCGCTCGCTTCTATTTGAACATCATTCGGCCTCAGAAGGAGGCTTGGAGCGCAGCACGATGACGTCAGTGCGGAAGATAGACACTGTTAAACCTCGTAAGGAGGCTTGGAGCGCAGCGCGGTGACGTCAGCGGGCCAGCCGACGCAGCCGCGCATGCGCTGTCTATGCTGGAGATAGGCAGCAAGCATACTGACTTAGTCGGGTAGAGACACGTCATTACAACTGGCCGGGGATTAAGTCATCAGCCCGGGATAGATAGTTTCCAACGGCCAGTGTTTGGTGGGTTGCCTAGTAACCGGGACGCTGTATGGCAACCATTATTATAACACCGTCTATAGCAAGTGCGGTGTATATTAAAGTGGCATTTTTTGCAGTGCGATTTGAAATTAAGGTATTCTGGTCGGTTTGGTCCAGACACGGGTACATGGGCAGTAATATTTAATGAGTGAATTCTCATGTATGTTAGGATGTGCCTGTCCAAGGTCGGGGACAGGGATTAACATCCTAATTAGCTTTTGCTTTCATTTTCATAAAACGGGGTATCAGAACGGGTGCTCCGTGAATAGGATGCTAGGGCCGAGATAGCACCCAAACGGTAGGACCACTGGTTATTCAAGGTGCCGCCGTGCACTAACCTTTCTGTATCTAAGGTGCGGCCATGCACCAATTTATTTTTTGTATCCCTTGTGTTATCATGCACTTAGTTTGTATCTAAATGAAATATCTAGGGACTTCATTCTATATAAAATAATTAAAAGTTAAGTTTTAACTAAAAATCACCTTTCCTACTCTACCTACAAAGAAAATCAGAACCAAGGAACACCGCCATCGGGCCGTTAAACATAAGGTCCCACTAGAATAGAACCAACCCCTCCTGCAACAGACAAGAATTGGTGGGAGCTGTGTCCCCCAATGGAAAAGACGAGAAAAAGATTTTACAGGTGAGTAAAATCTCCTTTTTCTCGCCCATTCCATTGGGGGACACAGACCATGGGGTGGGAAGACGTCCAACGGTTAAACAGGAAGAGAAGACAGAACCAGGATCAGATCCCAGGGGGACAGAGGAGGGACATACGGAGGGACCGAATGCACCACCCCCTGCAGGACCTAGCAGAGCCAGAGAGCGCTGAAAGAAAATGATCAGAGCGGAGACCTGACCCTTCAGAGAGCTCAGGGACATTCCCATCTCAAGACCCGACTGGAGAAAGGAGAGGACCACCGGAACGGAGAAATGAAGGGGGAAAAAAGCCCATCTTCTCGCAAAAGGCAAGAAAGGCCTTCCAGGTACGATAGTATATCCGGGAGGAAGCTGGTTTCCTGGCTTTGATCATGGTCTTCACGACAGAGTCCGAGAAGCCCCTCTTCTTCAAGATGGTGGTCTCAACAGCCACGCCGTTAAACGAAGTGGTTGTAAATTCTTGTGGAAGAGAGGTCCTTGAGATAGCAGGTCCTCCCTGAGAGAAAGAGGCCACGGAACGTCCGCCAGCATCCGAGTGACCTCCGAAAACCAGGCGCGGCAAGGCCAATCGGGGGCAATGAGGATGGTCGGGATTCTATCTGCCGCGACCCTGCGAAGAGCCTTTGGGAGTAGAGGCAGTGGTGGGAAGACATAGAGGAGTGCGAAGTCTTGCCACGGAGACACCAGAGCGTCCACCCCGTACGCCTCCGGATCCCGAGCTCGGGCCAGGAACGTGGGAACCTTGTTGTTGAGCCTGGACGCCATCAAGTCCACGTCCGGGTGGCCCCAACGGCGACAGACGTCCTCGAATACGTCCGGATGCAGAGACCACTCTCCCGGATCCACCCTGTTGCGGCTGAGAAAGTCCGCCGTCCAGTTTTCGACCCCTGGGATGTACACTGCAGACAATATTGGAACGTGAGCCTCCGCCCACTGGAGGATCCTCTTCACCTCCTGCATCACCGGCCGGCTGCGGGTTCCGCCCTGATGATTGATGTAGGCCACGGCTGTGGCATTGTCAGACTGGATCCTTACCGGGAGACCCACTAGGAGGGGGGTACAATGAGACAGAGAGAGGAAAATTGCTCTGAGCTCCAATATGTTGATTGGAAGGCGGGCTTCCACTTCTGACCACACCCCTGAGCCCGGAGAACACCGCCCCAACCCAGGAGACTGGCATCGGTGGTGACGACCGTCCAGGAGATTGGGAGGAAGGATTTCCCCGAAGTCAGATTCTGAGGGGACAGCCACCACGGGAGGTCCATGCGAACCCGAGGAGGAAGGCGGATCCGAAGGACAGGATCGCCTGCAGCAGAAGCAGAGTGTGAAACTGGGCAAAGGGGACTGCCTCGAAGGAGGCCACCATAAGCCCCAGAACCTGCATGCACTCCCGGATGGAGAGACACGGGGAATGCAGAAGGCGAGACACCGACTCCCGTATCCGTGAGAACTTGCAATCCGGGAGGAATACCCGGGATGCAGTAGTGTCCATAATCATCCCCAGGAAGGTCACCCTCTGGGAAGGTTGGAGAGAGGACTTCGGGAAGTTGATCAGCCAGCCGAACTGTTGCAGAGTCTGAACAGTGATCCTGACGCTGTCTTCGGCCTGGGGACGATAGGGAGCCTTTATCAGAATGTCGTCCAGGTAGGGCAGCAGAGATATGCCCCTGGTATGGAGAAGCGCCAGCCCAAAGGGAAGGGCGACGAACTGATAATGACGGTCGCCAATGGCGAAGCACAGGAACCTGTGGTGAGATTCTGCGATAGGGACATGCAGATAGGCGTCCCGGATATCCACCGACCAGAAGGGAACTACTCCCCGGACCAGAAGGGAAGAAACCGCTTGTAAAAGGGCCGAGGCTCGGGCCGGATCCCCGGGAACACGTGACGGAAAGAAACGTTCCGGAGGTCTGGAAACTAATTCGATCTTGTAACCGGAAGTTACAATTTCCAGGGAAATTGGAAACGAATTCGATCTTGTAACCGGAAGTTACAATTTCCAGGGCCCAGGCGTCTTGAACGTGAGCTCTCCAGACATGCTGAAAGGAGAGCAGACGGCCACAGGAAATCTCTGGTCTCACGAGATGACACCGATCAGCGTTAGTGTGACTTGAGGGAGCCGCCGCAGTCATGCCTTTCGGCGTTAGCGAGACAGGAGGTGGTTAAAAGGGTCCTCCATACTCCATTCCTCAATTTTCTTCATGTTTCCTGTCCATAGGACAGAGGGATGGATCTTTCTCGGATCTGTTAGGGGGCTGCAGGGCCTCTAGGGTTTTTGAAACATACCTAGTGGAGGTCCCTGACCGGCGTAAGACTCAACTAGGAGCCGCTGTGGAAGTCTGTTTTTCCCTTACGCCCATGACAGCACCCTTGAGCGAGACCGCCTCCACCCAGGACAGGAAACAGGAACTTTCGTGGAGAGCTCTTAAGGAGGGGCTCTTCCCCCTATACCACCAGTTCCTGTTTCCTGTCCTATCGATAGGACAGTTTTTTTTTTTTTGTGGAGAGCTAGATTTAGGCTGCAGGAGCCCCTGAGACACATCATGATAGGGGTTACCTGGTGCGGCGTAAGTCTCCACTGGGGCCTTTCTCTGCCTGCCCCCCCTGACTGGGCAGCTTACAGAGGCGGGGGGTGGGATTAGAGTTTGTCCTGCTTGCCCTGTGCGCGAACCGGAAGTTGCGTGGCGCAACGTCGGGTATTTGGAACGCACGTGGAAAGAGCGTTCCGGAAGTAGGGGAGGGACATCTCCTACTGAGGTTGCATGGGAGCACTGGCAGGGACCCGACCTAGGGTATTAAAAACCCTTCAGCGCGCGGTCAGAAGGAGCCCAGCCAGCCTACAAGCATCGGTGGATCCCTTATGGAAGACGCTCTATCCCGTCTACTATCATGGAGGATGAGAGTAGTCGGCGCGCAGATGTCCAGGAGGTTTATGATGCCAGACCGGTACTCCGGGTGGGGTAAGGGTCAATCCCCAACTTTTATTTTCCTCTGATAGGGGCTTGTTCTCATTTTATTTTTAGAGTATCAAAGAGGGCCCTAGGAAAGCTACCACAAAAACCAGAGGGAAAGAGTATGCTGTATGCAAGAAAAAACTCCCTTCCTGGTCTAAGTTATTATGTCAGCATTGTGTGAACAAGGTGGTAGAAGAGGAATTCTCATCTCTACTTCAGAGCATTAAAGGGATTCTGTCACCACATTTTACCCCCTACAGTAAAACACAGCTACTTGTAGGTCTCCCTGAGCTGTATTAAATGATGCCCTTATTAACTAATAGTCTTGATTTATTTCTTTATAAAATCGATTTTAGTGATATGCTAATGACTTACATAAGGTGCCCAAGGGGATGTCCTTTCCTAACTTGGTGCCCAGCCGCACCCCTCGGTCCGGTGCCCAGCGCCGCCTTCCTGAGTCCATATAATATATTCAAGAGCCGGCGAGCTGACGTAATCCCTGAGCCTGTTTGAAATCCCGCGCGTGCAGACTACAGGTAATGGCATTGTCGAGTGAAATAAATCAAGACTATTAGTTAATAAGGGCATAATTTAATACAGCTCAGGGAGACGTACAAGTAGCTATGTTTCCCTTTAAGGATGCCGTCACTCATCTCATCATAGCGCAGGCAATCACCGGCACTGCGCCTGCGCGGGATTTGGGATGCCGGCGAGAGGAGGATCGGGGTGTTTGCCGCAGAGCGCGGCGCTGAGGAGGGGGGGTGTTGAGCACTTAGCCGCGCCTCTGGGAGGCGATTTAGATGAACTTGGAGGCATTATTAGTTTTCAAATTTTGCCGGGTACGGCACTTCAGAGGGGCGTTCCTAGGCACCGTGGAGAAAGAAGAACGCCCCTCTGGGCTCCTTACAGCGTCATTTACATATCATAAGAATCGATTTTTTTGAAGAAATGACAAGACTGACAATCAAAAGAATCAGACAGATGGAAAAAAGGTACTCTGTTAAACATGGATTCATGAAAAAAAAAAATTGGTAAATTGCTAGTGACAGATTCCCTTTAAGGGGATGGTCTGGTGACACGGGTTCAAAGAATAAACTTTGCTCTATTCCGAGCCAGGGAGATTATCCCTTTGGACCGGTTTTGGATGACCCTTTAGAGAAGGCCTCTGATAACAAAAAAGTTTTTTTTTCTGTCTCCAGACCTCCCAAAAGACAACTGTTTTTTCGCAGAAATTTTCAATAGAGACAAAAGACAGAACTTTCAACAAGAAAACACTTCAGGGCCCAAGGCTGGTCAACAATGACTGTTTCTGTCCCGTGGGGCAGGGGAAGGGGGGGGGAGACTTTCTCTTTTCTCGGGCTTGGGAAAAAAATCTCGTCAAGCCCGTGGATTATTGGTATTATAAAAGACGGGTTCTGTCTAGCGTTCGTCTCTCCCCAACCGGAAAGATTATAAATTACAAATCTTATTCAAAATTCTACAAGAAACCTAGCACTAAAACAATAAATTTTTTCCCTTCAAAGGAAAGGTTCTGGTTCCTGTTCCAGAGAAGGGGAGGGGGTTTTAGTTGTCCCTTTTCCTTGTACCCAAGTCAGACGGATCATTCAGTATGATTATAAACCTGAGAGACTTAAATTCCTAAAATACAAAAAATTCGGAATGGTATCTGTAAAGTCTGCAATAAAACATCTATTCAAATACTGTGTCATGGCCACCATAGACATAAAAGATGCTTATTATCACATCCCAATTCATGCAGATTTCCAAAAATATCTGAGTGGCCGTTTCCATGGAAGGCCAAGTTTATCATTTACAATACAGAGCACTTCCGTTTGGAATATCTCATGCTACCAGACACTTTACAAAGTTGATGGCAGAGGTTATGGCCCACATAAGGGAAAGACATTCTGGTTATTCTTTATTTGGACGATCTTCTAGTGGTGGCAGAATCCAAAAACCTTTTAACCTCTTCTCTTCTAGAAGTATTTTGACAAAACTAGGATGGCAGATAAACTGGGGAAAAAGTCAAAACTGATCCCTTCCCAAAGTTGTGTATTTCTAGGACTGATTCTGGATTCAGTGACCCTACGTTGTATCCTTCCTCAGCACAAGATATCCCAATTCCTTAGCCAATTGCGTCATGGCTTCAACAGATATCAAGGACGCCTATTACCATGTGCCCATACATCCCTGGTCTCAGAAAGTTCTCAGGGTAGCAGTGCAAGTAAAGGAGTCAGTTCTTCACCTACAGTTCAGAGCTCTCCCCTTTGGAATATCTCAGGCACAGAGAATCTTCACGAAGGAAATAAGGAGATCGGACATTATAATTATACCGTATCTAGACCACCTTCTTGTAGTAGGACAGTCTCCAAGTTCCCTTGCAGCCCAAATTCAGGACGTGTTAAAAATATTGATTGGGTGGGCTCGTAAACTGGAAAAAATCGTGTCTGACGCAGAGTTACCGCTGTACCTTCCTAGGAATTCAGGCAACCGAAAAAGTTGTAGAACCGCAGCACTCTTGTCTCATTAATTCCTTTATTTCATCAAATGCGCCACTGCGCAGGCGCCGGCCCCGTTCGGACACGCATGCGCATTGGGAACCGGGAGACGCCGCAATTCAAAGTATTTTGGCGTGCGCCCTGCCTCTGCACACGCATAGGATCATAGGGGGCACTGACATGCCGCCGGGAATATGTTATACATGTCCCTACTACATATCCCCACCAGTACTCCACCAGGTGTACCAAAGTAAGTACTCAGTTATGTTATTACAAATCTTGGAAAGATGCTTTGCCTTACTGTTTTAAGAGTGTTCTTGATTTATGATTATTTGTGACGTGTGTTAGCTCCTCCCAGAAGGAGGGTATTTAAGCCTGGTAGTGATGAATTGTCAGTTGCTTGAAAAAGACCGTCCAGGTCGAAACGTCGCATGTATTTGATGAAATAAAGGAATTAATGAGACAAGAGTGCTGCGGTTCTACTACTTTTTCGGTTGCCTGCTTGGAGGGATGCTACGGACTGGTGTTCAACACCGCGTGCACCACCACATTAAGGCCAGTATACCCTTTAGTGCTGCTACACCTTCTATCCTAGGAATTCAGCTACATTCCTTATCCCAAAAGTCTTACCTCCCGGAGGGGAAGTGCCTTTCAGGACAGCAAAGGATAAAGGAGTTAAGCAAAACCAGTCAGTGGTCAGTGTTACAAGGCCAACAGTCCCAGAATTAGAGAGCTGAGGGCGATATATTGTGTTTTAAAAGAATACCTTCCCTCCCTAATAGACCGACATGTCAGGATTCTGTCACACAGTGCGACAGCGGTAGCCTATGTGAACAGGCAGGTGGGACAAGATCACCTCAGTTACTGGGTCTGACGTTTGAGATTTTCCAATTACTAAAAGGGAGAGTGCTTTCTCTTTCAGCGGTGCACCTAAAAGGCTCAGAAAACTGTTAAGCAGACTTCCTAAGCAGGCACAAGATCAGTCAGGGGGAATGGTGCCTTTGCCAGGAAGTATTCGACCAGAAAGTATGTCTATGGGGAACTCCATCAATAGACCTTTTTGCTTCCAGAAAAAAAAAAAAAGTGCAGGAGTTTCCCCCTCGCCCCCCCCCCTTGTGTCCCGCCCTGTATGTCCATATATGGAGTCAGTGCTTGTATTTCAGAAAAGTTTCTGCTGGGATTTGAACCCACGACCTTCTGTATCACAGGCAAAGCATTTAACCACAAGACCATAACAGCTGCCTTGCTGCTGACTAAAAAAATATGAGACTTCTACTGTTATAGCTGGCTAAGTGTACATCTATACACATGACAGCTGCTCATATATAGAGATATAGCAGAGCTGAGTGTGCTGGGACAGCTGTCATATAGAGATATAGCAGTGCTGGGTGTGTTGGGGCAGCTGTCATGTGTATAGATGTACACTTAGCCAGCTATAACAGTAGAAATCTCATTTTTTCAATCAGTTGTATTGCAGCCTTTATGGTTGGGAGGGTAAATGCTTTGCCTCTGATACACTGATACATTGGAGGTTGTGGGTTCGACACATCAAAAGACTTTAGGAGACCGTAAGATTAGATCACATTAGTGAGGGGGCCTGGTCAGCCGCTGCTGCTGTGAAGGGGCCCTGAACATTAAGACAAGAATCAATATTTAACTAACTTGAAAATAAACTGTCACACTTGGCAGCCCGGGCCCCGAAGCAGCTGCTTTCCCGGTAGTTACGCCACTGATTCCCTCATTATCCCAATTACAATGAGCAGATAAAAAGGTCCAGAGTTCATTTCAAGTGTGCTATTTGCATTTGGAATCTGTTGCTGTCAACTCTCAAGATGAGATCCAAAGAGCTGTCACTATCAGTGAAGCAAGCCATCATTAGGCTGAAAAAACAAAACAAACCCATCAGAGAGATAGCAAAAACATTAGGCGTGGCCAAAACAACTGTTTGGAACATTCTTAAAAAGAAGGAACGCACCGGTGAGCTCAGCAACACCAAAAGACCCGGAAGACCACGGAAAACAACTGTGGTGGATGACCAAAGCATTATTTCCCTGGTGAAGAAAACACCCTTCACAACAGTTGGCTAGGTCAAGAAGACTCTCCAGGATGTAGGTGTATGTGTGTCAAAGTCAACAATCAAGAAAAGACTTCACCAGAGCGAATACAGAGGGTTCACCACAAGATGTAAACCATTGGTGAGCCTCAAAAACAGGAAGGCCAGATTAGAGTTTGTCAAACGACATCGAAAAAAGCCTTCACAATTCTGGAACAACATCCTATGGACAGATGAGACCAAAATCAACTTGTAGCAGAGTGATGGGAAGAGAAGAGTATGGAGAAGGAAAGGAACTGCTCATGATCCAAAGCATGCCACCTCATCAGTGAAGCATGGTGGTGATAGTGTCATGGCGTGGGCATGTATGGCTGCCAATGGAACTGGTTCTCTTGTATTTATTGATGATGTGACTGCTGACAAAAGCAGCAGGATGAATTCTGAATTGTTTCGGGCAATATTATCTGCTCATATTCAGCCAAATGCTTCAGAACTCATTGGACGGCGCTTCACAGTGAAGATGGACAATGACCCAAAGCATACTGCAAAAGCAACCAAAGAGTTTTTTAAGAGAAAGGAGTGGAATGTTATGCAATGGCCAAGGCAATCGCCTGACCTGAATCCGATTGAGCATGCATTTCACTTGCCAAAGACAAAACTGAAGGGAAAATGCCCCAAGAACAAGCAGGAACTGAAGACAGTTGCAGTAGAGGCCTGGCAGAGCATCACCAGGGATGAAACCCAGCATCTGGTGATGTCTATGCGTGCCAGACTTCAGGCTGTAATTGACTGCAAAGGATTTGCAACCAAGTATTAAAAAGTGAAAGTTTGATTTATGATTATTATTCTGTCCCATTACTTTTGGTCCCTTAACAAGTGGGAGGCACATATGCAAACCGTTGTAATTCCTACACCAGTCACCTGATTTGGATGTAAATACCCTCAAATTAAAGCTGACAGTCTGCAGTTGAAGCACATCTTGTTTGTTTCATTTCAAATCCATTGTGGTGGTGTATAGAGCCAAAAATGTTAGAATTGTGTCAATGTCCCAATATTTATGGACCTGACTGTATATATAGAAGAGAAAACTTCGGGGCACTCTATTGTGGATATGCTACTGGAAGTCGGGTTCCCATCCTGTTGTATCAAGAAGAATATAAACTCCAGTTTATGCAATGTGGTAAATTTCATTTACTTGGAAATGCAGTAAATCGTATACATGTGACGTTTCGGCCACAATCCGGCCTTCATCAGACTATGATAAACATAGAAAAGATACAAAAAGAGTACATTATATATCAGCATGATAGTGGTAAGTATATACATAATGTTACATATATTGAAATTAATAATCATATATATATCTCAGTCAGGAGAAAACAATTCATAGGCTGAAATCAGTCAATAGCACATATCTGGAAAAAGACGCCGTTAAAGGAAAAAAATAAACTCAATATGTCTGGACATTTTTAGATCTATCAAATCCACCAGTAGGAGTGGTTAAATTATAACAAAGTGAACGATATACTGCACAATAACAAGTTCAGAGTTGGATATAACGTCAGATCTGCATATGGAGGGTTGTGTCCTGGTGGGTATCCTAGTATAAGCAACACAGGTCATATTGATCAAGTGTCCCTAGATATACAGGTGGAAATGGATGCATCAATATAGAATATAAAAATCACAAATGCGACAAGTCGATGTCTCATAGAGGAACAAAGGATGACAGGAAAGGCAAGATAAGTGAAAGGTACATAGAATCTGCATATGTTAAGATTGTGCTATTATAAGTGATTGGAGATCCATATAATTAACATATAAATACCTGGTACCGCTTTGGGGACTGCTAAAATGGCGGGCGCAATTTAGGAGAATGCAGACTCAATTCTGCTGGTAGTAATCATAGCGCCTGCTTGGTGATTATGCTGGAGTCTTGATAAAGAGCGCGGGCCGGAAGAGTTCCGGACGCCGCGCATGCGCAGAATCACCAGTCTGCGCGTCTAGCCTCACTTCCAGATTGCTAAACCGGAAGTTGTATGGGATTGACGTCTGTGCGTGGTTTGGCTGCGTGCCAAGCCTCACTTTAGAATCAATGTAGGAAGCAGGGCAGACTCTGGTCCACTGTTGATATTCTGATGTTTTAGTGCATGCGCATAAGGTTAGGTTAGCGATCTATTCTAAATACCAAGCCCAAGCAGTAAAATATATGTTATATGACTAAAATAAGAGATTGGATACTATAACAATTTTATACATACCAATTGTGCTAAAGGATACTATATTATATTCGGCACCAGACTATATGGACTAGGCTATCTGTGGGAAGAAAATATATACAGGGAGTGCAGAATTATTAGGCAAATGAGTATTTTGACCACATCATCCTCTTTATGCATGTTGTCTTACTCCAAGCTGTATAGGCTCGAAAGCCTACTACCAATTAAGCATATTAGGTGATGTGCATCTCTGTAATGAGAAGGGGTGTGGTCTAATGACATCAACACCCTATATTAGGTGTGCATAATTATTAGGCAACTTCCTTTCCTTTGGCAAAATGGGTCAAAAGAAGGACTTGACAGGCTCAGAAAAGTCAAAAATAGTGAGATATCTTGCAGAGGGATGCAGCACTCTTAAAATTGCAAAGCTTCTGAAGCGTGATCATCGAACAATCAAGCGTTTCATTCAAAATAGTCAACAGGGTCGCAAGAAGCGTGTGGAAAAACCAAGGCGCAAAATAACTGCCCATGAACTGAGAAAAGTCAAGCGTGCAGCTGCCAAGATGCCACTTGCCACCAGTTTGGCCATATTTCAGAGCTGCAACATCACTGGAGTGCCCAAAAGCACAAGGTGTGCAATACTCAGAGACATGGCCAAGGTAAGAAAGGCTGAAAGACTACCACCACTGAACAAGACACACAAGCTGAAACGTCAAGACTGGGCCAAGAAATATCTAAAGACTGATTTTTCTAAGGTTTTATGGACTGATGAAATGAGAGTGAGTCTTGATGGGCCAGATGGATGGGCCCGTGGCTGGATTGGTAAAGGGCAGAGAGCTCCAGTCCGACGCCAGCAAGGTGGAGGTGGAGTACTGGTTTGGGCTGGTATCATCAAAGGTGAGCTTGTGGGGCCTTTTCGGGTTGAGGATGGAGTCAAGCTCAACTCCCTGTCCTACTGCCAGTTTCTGGAAGACACCTTCTTCAAGCAGTGGTACAGGAAGAAGTCTGCATCCTTCAAGAAAAACATGATTTTCATGCAGGACAATGCTCCATCACACGCGTCCAAGTACTCCACAGCGTGGCTGGCAAGAAAGGGTATAAAAGAAGAAAATCTAATGACATGGCCTCGTTGTTCACCTGATCTGAACCCCATTGAGAACCTGTGGTCCATCATCAAATGTGAGATTTACAAGGAGGGAAAACAGTACACCTCTCTGAACAGTGTCTGGGAGGCTGTGGTTGCTGCTGCACGCAATGTTGATGGTGAACAGATCAAAACACTGACAGAATCCATGGATGGCAGGCTTTTGAGTGTCCTTGCAAAGAAAGGTGGCTATATTGGTCACTGATTTGTTTTTGTTTTGTTTTTGAATGTCAGAAATGTATATTTGTGAATGTTGAGATGTTATATTGGTTTCACTGGTAAAAATAAATAATTAAAATGGGTATATATTTGTTTTTTGTTAAGTTGCCTAATAATTATGCACAGTAATAGTCACCTGCACACACAAATATCCCCCTAAAATAGCTAAAACTAAAAACAAACTAAAAACTACTTCCAAAAATATTCAGCTTTGATATTAATGAGTTTTTTGGGTTCATTGAGAACATGGTTGTTCAATAATAAAATGAATCCTCAAAAATACAACTTGCCTAATAATTCTGCACTCCCTGTATATGTTAGTGCCAATATAAGCTAACAGTAGAATAAGTAATATGGCATATGTGTATATATACAATGTAGATAGCGTATTGGAGAAGTATATTATAGAAGTATATTGTAGAGTTATATCAATAGATAGGACATAGAATTTATGTATATGAGAGGAAAATGGAGTGTATGTACAGTACAGACCAAAAGTTTGGACACACCTTCTCATTCAAAGAGTTTTCTTTATTTTCATGACTATGAAGGCATCAAAACTATAAATAAACACATGTGGAATTATATACATAACAAACAAGTGTGAAACAACTGAAAATATGTCATATTCTAGGTTCTTCAAAGTAGCCACCTTTTGCTTTGATTACTGCTTTGCACACTCTTGGCATTCTCTTGATGAGCTTCAAGAGGTAGTCCCCTGAAATGGTCTTCCAACAGTCTTGAAGGAGTTCCCAGAGATGCTTAGCACTTGTTGGCCCTTTTGCCTTCACTCTGCGGTCCAGCTCACCCCAAACTATCTCGATTGGGTTCAGGTCCGGTGACTGTGGAGGCCAGGTCATCTGGCGCAGCACCCCATCACTCTCCTTCATGGTCAAATAGCCCTTACTTTCAAAGTTTTCCCAATTTTTCGGCTGACTGACTGACCTTCATTCTTAAAGTAATGATGGCCACTCGTTTTTATTTACTTAGCTGCTTTTTTCTTGCCATAATACAAATTCCAACAGTCTATTCAGTAGGACTATCAGCTGTGTATCCACCTGACTTCTCCTCAACGCAACTAATGGTCCCAACCCCATTTATAAGGCAAGAAATCCCACTTATTAAACCTGACAGGGCACACCTGTGACGTGAAAACCATTTCAGGGGACTACCTCTTGAAGCTCATCAAGAGAATGCCAAGAGTGTGCAAAGCAGTAATCAAAGCAAAAGGTGGCTACTTTGAAGAACCTAGAATATGACATATTTTCATTTGTTTCACACTTGTTTGTTATGTATATAATTCCACATGTGTTAATTCATAGTTTTGATGCCTTCAGTGTGAATCTACAATTTTCATAGTCATGAAAATAAAGAAAACTCTTTGAATGAGAAGGTGTGTCCAAACTTTTGGTCTGTACTGTATATGTAAAGGGACATATCATAGTAATACACAGAGGAGACATGTCAGTATAGACATGCAGAGGACATTTAGTACCGAAATCCCTTGAAGTACGGGTAAAAAAGAGAAAATGGAGAAAAAGGGAAAAAAAAACGAGAGGATCACAGGTAATCAAGAAATGACGTGTTTGATCACACAATTGTGCATCACTGTGTCACCGGGTATAAGGCAAAGAGAGGACACAGTATTCAATATATTGTTTAGTTTACATTGACATTGTTGGATTAATCTTATGGAATGAATCACAAGAGGCCCTGAATCTCTTACTCTCTGTTTAGACCTTTAGGCTCAAGAGTATCTAGTGTATGGATCCAGTAGGATTCCCTCATTTTGAGTAATCTCGCTCTGTCACCTCCCCTCCTCAGTGGTTTAACATGTTCAATAATTTGGTATTTCAGTTGTGCGAGATTATGACCCGCCGATTCAAAGTGTGCTGGTACCGGGAGTAATAGGTTTTTGCGTCGTATAGTGGATTTGTGTTGACACACACTATCACAAATCTTCTGGGTTGTCTCACCTATGTATGCCTTACCACAGGGACATTTGAGAAGGAATACCACATAGGAGGAGTCACATGTGAAGTATCCTCGGACAGGGAAGCTTTTGCCAGATAGGGGATGATGAAAGTATGCTCCTTTTAGTACATTGGAGCACTGTAGGCAATGAACACAAGGGAATGTTCCTAGCTTTTGTCTGTGGAGGAAAGTCTGTCTTGGTATGGATGTCTTCCCACAGATAGCCTAGTCCATATAGTCTGGTGCCGAATATAATATAGTATCCTTTAGCACAATTGGTATGTATAAAATAGTTATAGTATCCAATCTCTTATTTTAGTCATATAACATATATTTTACTGCTTGGGCTTGGTATTTAGAATAGATCGCTAACCTAACCTTATGCGCATGCACTAAAACATCAGAATATCAACAGTGGACCAGAGTCTGCCCTGCTTCCTACATTGATTCTAAAGTGAGGCTTGGCACGCTGCCAAACCACGCACAGACGTCAATCCCATACAACTTCCGGTTTAGCAATCTGGAAGTGAGGCTAGACGCGCAGACTGGTGATTCTGCGCATGCGCGGCGTACGGAACTCTTCCGGCCCGCGCTCTTTATCAAGACTCCAGCATAATCACCAAGCAGGCGCTATGATTACTACCAGCAGAATTGAGTCTGCATTCTCCTAAATTGCGCCCGCCATCTTAGCAGTCCCCAAAGCGGTACCAGGTATTTATATGTTAATTATATGGATCTCCAATCACTTATAATAGCACAATCTTAACATATGCAGATTCTATGTACCTTTCACTTATCTTGCCTTTCCTGTCATCCTTTGTTCCTCTATGAGACATCGACTTGTCGCATTTGTGATTGTTATATTCTATATTGATGCATCCATTTCCACCTGTATATCTAGGGACACTTGATCAATATGACCTGTGTTGCTTATACTAGGATACCCACCAGGACGCAACCCTCCATATGCAGATCTGACGTTATATCCAACTCTGAACTTGTTATTGTGCAGTATATCGTTCACTTTGTTATAATTTAACCACTCCTACTGGTGGATTTGATAGATCTAAAAATGTCCAGACATATTGAGTTTATTTTTTTCCTTTAACGGCGTCTTTTTCCAGATATGTGCTATTGACTGATTTCAGACTATGAATTGTTTTCTCCTGACTGAGATATATATATATGATTATTAATTTCAATATATGTAACATTATGTATATACTTACCACTATCATGCTGATATATAATGTACTCTTTTTGTATCTTTTCTATGTTTATCATAGTCTGATGAAGGCCGGATTGTGGCCGAAACGTCACATGTATATGATTTACCGCATTTCCAATTAAATAAAAATTTACTCTGTTATTAAATGAAATTGGTTCTCTGTTATTAACTGGATTAGACACATAGGGCCAGATTTATCATTACTCTGACAGCTCACTCCACTTTCACATATGGCTAAAGTCAGTTTTAGCCAAGTCAGATTTATGATCGGCCCTTTAAGATTGTAATAAATGTGGTTTGACGGTAGCAGTTTATCCGTCAGTAAGCTTTACAAACGTCGCACGTCTTTACGAAAAAGTCGCATGTTCTATTAAAAAGTCGCATAAGATAAGCATGGTCCTCACTGGAGTGAAATTGCGCATTTTTTAGCGACTTTTTAAATAGTCACAAATTCAATAGTAAATCTATCTAGAGATTCATTTACATAAGAAAACACGCCCACTTTCAGAAAACTGGCGAGCATAGTGCAGAGCCAATAAAAGTCGAAATTTTTTGCGCAGTTTAAGAAATTGCGCAAAAATTTGCGACTTTTTCACTCCATTATTCTGACTTGAGCTAATGATAAATCTGGCCCATAATTCGTATCTCCGTGTCTCTAACAGCCTGATCTGTAAAAGTAAAGTACGACTGAATAAAGATGCCAACATAAAGTGGACATATGGTATTTTGTAAGCTATAACTGTCTTAAAAGCAGAAAAATCCAAATGTGTAAAATTGCAAATGTTACATTTTCATTCAATTTGGGATTTTCTTATAAATACAAAATATATTGACCACAATTTATCACTAAGAAAGTACAATGTGTGACGAGAAAGCATTCCAAAGTTACTAGATATTAGATCTGAAAAATTGGGCCTCGTCCTTAAAAGGGTTGGCCACTTTCTAGCTAATTTTGATCAATGTGTGAAAGATGACTGATGATTTCAGAATCCATGCCTCCTTGTTAGGGCTCATGCACACAAACATATTTTCTGTCGGTGTCCGTTCAGTTTTTTCTGTGACCTGTATGCGGAATAATTCATTTCAATGGAGCTGCAAAAAAATTGAAATTACTCCATGTGCATTCTGTATCCGTACGTCCGCAAGTCCATTTTTGCGGACAAGGACAGGCATTGTTATAATGCATCCAGAAAAAAAACTAAGTGTCACACAGATGGCATCTGTTTTTTTTTTTTATTTGCGGATCTGTGTGTTGCGGACTGCAAAATACATACGGTCGTGTATATGAGCCCTTAGGCAGATCTTCTGTGCTGTCCACATAGAGGTCCTGTCCATAAGATGTACAGTGCTGGTGGCGAAAGGGTTAAACACTGGTGTTTTCTGTGTCATAGAAATCAGATTTAATTTCAGCAGCTTACAATCACTGCCTTGTGAATGTATGTTTGTCGATGCAGTAACTGCATTACTACTGTGTACTCACTGCGCTGTGTGCCAGCATCCTAAAGGTGCCGCCAATGAATGAGAGAAACACTCGTTCATCGGGTAATAGCATTGTTGGTGGAGTCGCCTAAATCATTGTTTCTTCAGCAGCAGATTGTGCTGTCTAAACAGCACTCTGCTGACCGCAAACAATGATTCAGTATGGGGACAAGTGATAGCATTAGCGATCGCACTTCCCCATACTGTGGAGGGGATCACTGCATGTAAATGCAGTGGATACCTCCACTGATGAGCAGTGTAAAGGGGCCTCTCGGGACTGTTTAGAAAGGTTATTAAAGTTCTCACCATTGGCCTGCAGTAATTCTGGATTGCTTCCATACGCTGTTGTATCTCAGGGTGATCCTTATGAATTTCGGGAATTTGTAATAAAGAATGCACAATGATGTCATCAGCCTAAGGAAAAAAAATATGTATTTTAGCGTTTTTAAAAAGGAGAGACTTTTCAGTTAAAAATAGGGAATATGCCATCAAAAAATGACCTATTGTTTAAATCAATTTTTTTCAAATTTTTTGTGGTTTTCGTTTACATTTTCCACTAGGCCTTATAAAGGTCATGGTGTTCTGTACAGGTAACTTTTCAGTAGCCATTATCACTAAAGGCAGAATGACAATGACAAGTACCACCTCTCTAGGAACCATCATTCACAATAAGTGATATCACAGAAGTCACAGAGCATGCCGAGAAAACTCTCCCCAGTCTATTGCATCTATGACCAATGACCTTTGCTCAAAGAACAGCAAGTTTTGACATACTCTTAGCCTAGCAGCCAGTGTGATTATTTAAAAAAAATTACACAGTCATTGAAAGTATAAAAAAATAGGAGTTTTTGTGCTTACTTGTAAAATCCTTTTTTTCAATGAGTTCATTGGGGGACACAGATAATCATAGGTATAGCTGCTTCTAGGAGGCAACGCTAAGCTGAAAACAAAGGGTTAGCGCCTCTTCTCAGCTATACACCTCCTGCAAGCACTGAGCTAATCAGTTTTGTACAAAAGCAGTAGGAGCAACCAACAGAAACCAATAGTAAGAAAGAGAGCTGGAGATGGGTCAAAACTAGGGATGAGCGAACCTGAACTATACAGGCTTGGGTTCAAGCAGTGGAGGAATCCCGTTATGATGGAATATAACGGAATTCTATGACGGAATGCAAAGAGGAAGCCTTTAACCCTTTTGCTACCAGCGCCATACATGTACGGCGCTGGAGTGATGTGTGAACATGGCGCCCGCTCGCACGTGCAGCGGGCGCCATGGTCGGCAGATCTCTGCCGTTTATCGTGACCGGCAATAATGCCGATCGCGGTAATTAAATGCTTTAGATGCCGTGACCAAGTGAGGTCACGGCATCTAAATGCGCAAAAACCCGAAAGCTCCCAATTTCGGGCTTCCTACCGATGCTCTGTGGCCAAATGGGGCATTCGTAGTTCCGCTGAACACTTTCAGCCTCGCTGATGAGGCTGAAAGTGTTCATGCTGCAATTCTTATTTTGGCCACCAGATGGCAGGCCAGGATAAGAAATGAGCAAAATAGAGTTTAAATGGCATTTAAAAAATCCCTGATAGACCAAAATTTCAAATGAAAAAACAATTTATAGGCTCATATGAACCACAAAATCATCACAATTATTTTTTTTATGTTAAAAAATAAAAAAGTTTAAATCACCCCCCCTCCTTTCCGTATAAAAAATACCTAAATAACAATAAATATAAACATCATGGGTATCACCCTGACCGAAAAAACACCCATACTATTAAAATTGAAAAAAAATATTCCAATGCGGCGAATGGCGTAATGGAAAAAACGGTCAAAATGGCCGTTTTGCCATTTTTTCATTGCTTCTCTTACCCCAAAATTTTTTATAAATTGTGATCAAAAAGTCACGCACACTCCAAAATGGTATCAATAAAATCTACAGATTGTTCCACAAAAAATGAGCCCCTAAACAGCTCAGTAGACATAAGTATAAAAAAAAGTTATGGGGGTCAGAATTTTATGCCATAATTAATGGTGGCATTAAAAAGTACAACTTGTCCCGCAAAATGAAACTCTCATGCAGCTATGTGACCGGAAATATAAAAAAGTTATGGCTCAAGGAAAATAGGGGATGAAAATGAAAACGCAAAAATGAAAAAAACTCCGGTATCCTAAGGGTTAAGAGGCATTACGTTTTAATCAATCAGAATATAATTCTATGGCCAAGCATAATGGATCCATCTGGTTTCCGTTACGCAGGACTTTGTTTTTCGTCCTGCATAATGGAAACCAGACGGATCCGTTATGCTTGGCCATAGACTTCTATTATGACGGATCAAAACGAAATGCTGCTTAAAAGGCTTCCGTTTTGCATTTTGTCATAGAATACCGTTATATTCCATTATAACGGGATTCCTCCACTGCCTGAACCCAAACCTGTAAAGTTCAGTTCGCTCATCCCTAGTCAGAACGAAGAACAGGTGGGATCCATCAGGAAGAACCAGTACTGGATGGGAGCTGTGTTCCTCAATGAATTAAAAAAAAATCCTATTTTCTGGCACATATCATTGGGGGACACAGGGCAATGCACATCAGCACTCCCAAGTGAAAATAACTTTGTCTGGGAGGATGGAAACAACTTGCAGGGTCTTAAACAGGAAAGAATGGCGAGAGAGGTCAGGTACCAGCAAATGCTTAACTGAAAAATATGAAAGGAAGGTGATTAGTATGGGAAAACCAGAGCATCATGTGGGGCACATGAAAGCAAAAAAAACATTTAGAAACAGGATAAAGTTTCTGCGCACGAACTCCCAGGGAATAATGTCCGATGTATGTCTATGCTGGACAAGAAGAAAAGATACAGAATCTAGTGAGAGCTAGTAGTCCCCATGCTGAAGTGTGAAATGCGATAGGTTGTCTTGTCTCTGAAAAAATTAAGACATCAGTGATGTCATCAAGAGAGAGAGGGAACAACTGCTCCACCTGGTGGGGGCGCAAAGCGTTGACACACGTCACCTGAACTGCACAGGTTGGGCAGCCAGAACATGCGTAATGCTGGAGCAGCCATGGTATGAAATGACAGCACTGATCCCCGATCCGTGAAGCAAATAATGCAGTCGGCAAGTCCGGTAGACACAGGGTAGGAGTTACCAGCTACATCATCAGTACTAGACTGCATCCAGTGCTATCACAAATACTTAGTCTGTGGAAGGTGGGGATGTGAGTGACCATAGCCATCAGACATGAATGACTTGTGAACTAAAGCAACAAGTGCCAGCACAGAGAAGTAGAAGTAGCCCCGCACCTATTGCTAGAATAAACTGCTCCGCTATTGAACGAAAAGAAAGTGCAGTTAGGAACAGCATCCGATGTTAGAGCAAATACTCCCCCTCGAGAAGGTGGTTATGTGGTAGTTGTTATGGCATGCAGTGCCAGTGCAAATGCTCCCCCTCGACAAGGAGGTTACGTGGTAGTGATTATGGCATCCAGTGCCAGTGCAAATGCTCCCCCTCGAGAAGTAGGTTATGTGGTAGTGGTTATGGCATGCAGTGCCAGTGCAAATGTTCTATCTGTGGAAAAAAGAAACACAGCTGCGGCCCCAGTTTCAGTGTTAAAAAAAATACCACATCTGAGACAGAGCAAAACAGTAGGAGCCACAGTCTCCAGTGCTAGCACAAATATTCCACTTGAAAGCACTCAGGCAATTCCATAGAGGGCTCCATTACAAATGGTTGCACAAATACTTTGCCCAATAAGTGAGCAATCCCCTGGAGAGATCTGGGGAGGGGGGCATGAGAAGCCTTCACACGGCAGCTTCCCTGCTAGGCTGCAGGCTCGATTAGTATGTGTGGCCCGAAAGGGGTAGGGCCCAGCACGAAAGATTCAGAGGAGAAGTAAGTGTAAAGGATTTGTGCCAGAAACGGGCAATGCACCCACTCTGCCCCCCAATAGATCCGCCTCCAAATTGAGGCCTAGGCCTAAGAGAAGCCAGGGACTCAATTAGGCGGTTATAACCAGCTTTGCCTCCTGCCACAATATCGGGTGCCAGAGAACATGAGGATCGGAGTGTGCAGAGGAAGGTCACAAGGCGAATCAGGGGGCTCCATCAGTCATTTTTCATGCTCACTGCCCCAGGTGGATCTATCCGCAGGAGTCCCCCACCCAATGTGGTGGGGGAAAGGATCTGTAGAATGAGGCCCAGGGTCCCACAGAAAATTAGGTATGAGGAAAAAAGGGGGTGGTGGGGAGCACAATACCTGTGGGACCTCATGGAGGAGAGGGATGGGGGTGGTGGCTATGGTGTTGAACACCCATAAGGATTCCAGGGGGGGTAACCCCAACAAAAACTTGTGCTTGTACGCGACCATATTTGGGGGGAAGGAGGGGGTTAGAGGATATACTTACCCCAGTGTTATATACTAACCCCGTCTTCATCCTCTTCATGGAAGAAGTACCAGCAGAGTCACATCCTCAGCTGCTGGCACCTAGGTGGTAGCAGGCTGGAATGAAGGGGGGACTGCAGAGAAATAGGTGACCACATGGCTGGCGGAAAGCAGGGGTAATGGGCGAGTTTACCCTGTTACCCATAAATAGAGAAGAAAAAAGTAAAATAACAAACTAAAATAATAAATGAAAATGGCACATAGTGTCTGGAGGAGGCAGTCCTTCCTGCTTTGCAGGGCACCTAAGCTAAAACTGATAAGCTCAGTGCCTGAAGGAGGGGTATAGCTGAGAGGAAAAACCAACTCTTTATTTTCTGCTTAGTGTCACCTTCTAGTGGCACAGCTATACCCATGGTCTTCTGTGTAATCCAATGATACGAGTGAAAAAAATATTTAAAGAGGACCTTTCATCAGAAAATTGTGTGTTAAATTCTTATACGACCTTATGGGGCTGCTCTCTCATGTCCGGACACTCATGTCCGGCTGCTATGCTCTCCGTTAGTTTCGTCACTTCATATGCAAATGAGGCGACAAAGTTAAAGTAGGCGTTGTTCTCTAAGTTCTGGTGGGCGCAGTTATGCTCTCCCTGGCAGCGAGCACATCCAATCGCAGCGCCCCGCTCTTAGCCAGGGAGAAGGAGCATAACCGCGCCCACCGGAACTTAGAGAACAACGCCTACTATAACTTTGTCGCCTCATTTGCATATGAGGTGACGAAACTAACGGAGAGCGTAGCGGACGAACGGGGGGTCCATTTGAAAAAAAAAGAGTCCGGACATCAGTGAGAGCAGCCCCATAAGGTCGTATAAGAATTTAACACACTATTTTCTGATGAAAGGTCCTCTTTAACATAAAACCTGATTCAAACAATTCATTCCCTTTAATTCTCAAAATCCATGCAGTAATGTGGCAGTGTATGGACTCCATGTGCCACCATATTCCCCTGTACAAAATGCCCTGCAACACAGCATTCCAAATATATATATAAGAATAAACACCTGTATGCCTCAACGTAAAATCAGAAACACAAAGTTGTGTGCCCACAGCAGACTGAAATGGTCAACCATTTATGTTTCAGGTGTATTGTACCTTCAGTTCAGCTGACAAGAATAGCTACCATATTCAACCTGGCTCACACACACTACAAGTTGTTAACCAAAGCATAGGTTTGCTCCAGATCCTGAAACCAATGATTAACCCCTTTAGAGACCAGCCTGTTTTGGGCCTTGTTGACCAAGTGTTTTTCTTCCTTTTTTTTATTGTTGTATTCCAAGAGATTTTTAATTTATGTAGCTATATGAGGGCTTCTTTTGTGCGGGACAAGTTGTAGTTTTTAATGGTGTCATTTTGGGGTACACAAAACTTTCTGATAAACTTTTATAAACTTTTTGTGGGAGGGAGATGGAAAAAAACAGCAATACTGCCAATACTGAGTTTTTACATTATAAATAGGGATGAGCGTTAATTTTTCGGTATAAATAATATATCTTTTTTCTCTGGGCCAGTACGATTACAGCAATACCAAATACATGTAATGTTTTTTTAGGTTTTACTACTTTTGTGCAATAAAACCCCTTTTTTAAAAGAAAGAAAATCTTTTTGCATCACGGCAACCCAAGACCCATAACTTTTTTATTTTTATGGAGTCGGGTGAGAGCTTGATTTTTGCGGGACGACTAGTTTTCATTGGTATCATTTTGGGGTAAATTACGCTTTTTGATCCCTTCGGCGGAGATTAAGAATAAATGAGCAATTCTGTTTAGTTTTTTTTGGCATTCACCGTAGAGGATAATTTAAATGATATTTGTGTAGGGGTCATTACGGACACAGTGATACCAAATGTGGGGGAGATTTTATTTTTGCAATTTTTTTTTATGAAAAGAGTATTTTCAATGGAAAAAAAGCTATTTTTTTTACTGGAATTTTTTTTTAATAAATGAGAGGTGCAGCCTGCTGGAAAACACTCAAGGCAGGCTTGGGGCCTATACCAGGTCCTGGCCTGCCTTTACACACATCGGCACCCGGCGATTGCATTTGCTGGGTGCCAATAGTAGACAGAGGGAGTGTGCTTCCTCTGTCACCGCTTACTTGCGGCAAGCACCATTGTCCATGGCATGTAAGGAGTTAAACACCCCGGATTGGCACTCCTGTCGGTCTGGGCTGCTAGAGCCTTAGAGCCGGAGAGCAGTTCTCATGTGAGAGCTGAGCCCCCGCCCTCCGCTGCAAGGGGGTCCCGTGAAAAGTCCCCTTAGTGAACGCTGTAAAAAATGCGTATTGGTGATCACTAACTGTTTAAAACTTGCACTAGTGATGATCCATCTTGGCTCACCAATTGGAAATGTCAGCTAGTTTACCCTTCATCTGAGCAAGAGGGAGAAGCAGCACAGAGGACATAGTACAGCAGTAATGAGCATTGTAGTTGTAAATCCAGCTCCGGGGTGAGATAGAACACTTATCAGAACTAGCAGCCTTTCCGGTGTGTCTCGCTGGCTCTCTGCACTGCACCCTCCTCCTCTTTACATACATTCCTAATGGCAGAAACTGCAACCTCATCTCGCAGTGAGTCTCTAACCCATCTTCACTGAGGCATTGAGAGTGAATATTGAAGTCAGGGGGCAGGGAGAATAGTGGCTGATAAGTGGAGAAAAAGGCATCTTTAAACAGATGACACCATTAAGCACAGCTGCCATGTACATCCTATGTTCCTAAGCCAAATGCATATTTTGGTTAAAATGTTTTGACAAAAATGCATTAAATATAATCACATATTTAATAGAGGAAATAACAGTAACTTCACACTACAACATAAATGAAAGCACAAATTCTTTGTAAAATGACCCGTGTACCTCTGGGCAGTAACGCAGTAACATGTTCATCAAATCCAAGCAGCGTATTGTCACCATCACATCTTCACTGCCAAGCAGGTGAGTCAGGCTGGAAAAACCGCCTTTTTCTTGGAGACGCTGACAGTAAGCATGCCCAAACACTGCTATGTTACATAACACAGAGAGAGCCTGCAGAATGAATTCAAGTGAAGAGAAATCATCAGAACTTGTTCTTCCTCAGAGATAACAGATTCCATTGCCCCTCAATCAAGTAGTCGATTTACAAAGACCCAAAACGGTCATAAAACTCTCAATTTTGCTGGTATTGAATTGACCCCCAATCCACCATAAGGTGGAGATAGACACCGATTGTTACTGCAAAGAGAGGCTACATGGATTATGCGCACAGAAGCATTAGGACAACTAGGGCTTAATGACAGTGTATTTCTGTAATTGGTGTGTCTATTACTATTTTTTATTTCCACAATTTGTATATTGCGGTTTTATGTACAGTACAGAGCAAAAGTTTGGACACACCTTCTCATTCAAAGAGTTTTCTTTATTTTCATGACTATGAAGGCATCAAAACTATGAATTAACACATGTGGAATTATATACATAACAAACAAGTGTGAAACAACTGAAAATATGTCATATTCTAGGTTCTTCAAAGTAGCCACCTTTTGCTTTGATTACTGCTTTGCACACTCTTGGCATTCTCTTGATGAGCTTCAAGATGTAGTCCCCTGAAATGGTCTTCCAACAGTCTTGAAGGAGTTCCCAGAAATGCTTAGCACTTGTTGGCCCTTTTGCCTTCACTCTGCGGTCCAGCTCACCCCAAACCATCTCGATTGGGTTCAGGTCCGGTGACTGTGGAGGCCAAGTCATCTGGCGCAGCACCCCATCACTCTCCTTCATGGTCAAATAGCCCTTACTTTCAAAGTTTTCCCAATTTTTCGGCTGACTGACTGACCTTCATTTCTTAAAGTAATGATGGCCACTCGTTTTTATTTACTTAGCTGCTTTTTTCTTGCCATAATACAAATTCTAACAGTCTATTCAGTAGGACTATCAGCTGTGTATCCACCTGACTTCTCCTCAACGCAACTAATGGTCCCAACCCCATTTATAAGGCAAGAAATCCCACTTATTAAACCTGACAGGGCACACCTGTGAAGTGAAAACCATTTCAGGGGACTACCTCTTGAAGCTCATTAAGAGAATGCCAAGAGTGTGCAAAGCAGTAATCAAAGAAAAAAGGTGGCTACTTTGAAGAACCTGGAATATGACATATTTTCATTTGTTTCACACTTGTTTGTTATGTATATAATTCCACATGTGTTAATTCATAGTTTTGATGCCTTCAGTGTGAATCTACAATTTTCATAGTCATGAAAATAAAGAAAACTCTTTGAATGAGAAGGTGTGTCCAAACATTTGGTCTGTACTGTATGTATATATATATATATATATATTCTGCCCTCTCCCCCTGCCATTTGTCTCCTGTCAGTGGTGAGCGCTGACAGTGTATGATCGTTCTGTTTGAGAATTTTTTAATAGCTGAAGTTGATATCTGGCTTAAATCAACTCAAAAGGCAAAATATCACAAGTTTTTGCACAAATAAGCTCAAAAGGTTGCCAAAGCCCCGTTTTGCATCTTTTTGAAGCCAGTACTCTGCAGTGCAGGCCTTTATAAGTCCCCTCTCCCCCCATCGTGTTTTTTTCTTACCAGCACAATAATATCTTTAGAATGACCCAGAAACTGCAACAGAAGAGGCGCCAAGTTTAAGTGCAGCAGTGCATTACATACAACAGGATCATCCGCTATATATAGATGAGGAGAAAATGCAAAACATTAAATTCATATTTAATTACATATTCAAAAATTTTCCTTAAGTGACTCCAACTGGGTTGCTGCCAGACTACAGGTTCGGTCACTCTTTCATCGGGTAATCGGCAGCATTTTTACACCGCCAGATAATTGCTAAGGAGCGTTCCTATGAATTATCCTATGATTCTGGCAGAGTCTCGGCCCATATAAGTAACTGCAGTCTATGGGAGTCCTAAGATGAACTGTTCAATCTCTTTATCTTACCTGTGAGGTTATTAAGGGTCCACAGACACTCTTTCACCATGAATGCATATTCATTCTGAAACTCTTGCATCAGAACAAACAAAGCCACAAGGACTCTGCCATCTTGAATATGAACCTTGTTGCCTGAAGAATCAACTTCTACCAGGAGGTTTCCTAAGCAACGCACAATTGGGCAAATCAGCTGTATTGTGGGGAAAAAAGGAGATTTAGATTTACCGTATATACTTCATCATGAAAAAGAACATATTAATATTACAGGTAGTGATTTATTAGATCAGCTCCGCCTGACCATTAAGATATACCTGTTGGAGGTATAAGTCAGGTAGCTTTCAGGCATATGCCGCTGTATAGGTATATAATGTCATAAACCTCCAAAATTAACCCTAATTATAAAAATAATGTATATCAAGCAGCATGTCTGTTACTGCATGGAATAGTTAGTCTACTGCTATATTATGCCAAAGCAGAGCGGTGTAAATGGTACATTCGGCAAACATTGGCCCTGATTTACCATGCCGTCACTTCAGAATTCTAGTGACTTTTTGCATTTTTACACCACTTACTCCAGTTTTGTAATGTGGATGGAAAAGTGGGCATGTTTATCTATGTTAATAAGTTTCACTCCAGATTCGTCACGGAGACTTATTTAAAAAGTCGCAATCTCACTCCAGGAGGAGGGTAGAATAGGAAAAATGGAGTAGCTTTTCTAGTCAAAAACGTTAGGTCTAAGAATAAGACAAATTTATCAAACAACATGCGACATTTGATAAATGCAGTGTAAAGTACTCCAACGCAGACTCAAGCAAAACTGACTTCAGATTTTACCCTTATGATAAATTCCCCCCATAGGGTTCAAATGCAATGTGAAGTTGAACACATCCTTACTTATTGGTTCTAACATTGGCAGCAATTTTTAAGACAGTATTAGACTGTATAGCAACACATGATATAGACAACTGTCCTGCCTAATTGTCAATGTATTCATACATCATTTCCAGGAGGAACAAAAGAGGATCCGCACAGCAAAGTGTTCTAAGGAAAGATTCTCTTGAATACAAGTATATACTGAAACAGACATATCAGGGGAGCTCATAGTTTAGAACCCTTGAAAAGGATTGCCCTCTAGATAGGTCATTAATATCAGATTGGTAAGGGTCCGACACCCAGGACCGCCGCTGATCAACAGTTTGTAGCAGGCACCGGAAACATAACGTTTGGGTGAACTGCAATGTGTCGGCATGGCCACTACACAGTAGACAGACGGAGGGTTCTCCTTCCAGCTCAGTCCACGGTTATGTTTCTGGTACCAGCAGCTGGTCAGGGAGGTGCCAGATGTTGGATCCCCACCAATCTGATACTGATGGTCTATCCCGAGGATCAATATCTAAAGGGTGGATAAATCCCTTTACAAATAACCTAATATTAAATTAATATAAACAATGTACAGAGCTTACACTATCCCAGTCTACACAATGTCAAAGGGCTGCTAAAAGCATCTGTAGTGCACCAGAAACAAAGGCAGTAAATTGCAGAGGTAAGGCCTGAGCTGAATACACAGAAATGAATGCCACGATCATCTCATATCTGTGAGCACCCTGCCTCCATCTCCCCATAGCTGGTGTTAATTAGGGGTTGTCTAACAAGCCAACTCCTGTCTACATGTCATACATGCAATAGGGCACTGGACCCCTCTCCCATCTCCAGATATCCATGTATTATATGTTGGGTCATGGTCCCATGTAAGGCTAGGACTTGTGACAATCAGATGAGAGCCGAGGTGACTTCCATCTAAAAATGAGTTTTCTCCATGACAGTCACTTTATGGCTCTTTGACACAGTTGTACATACCATTATAAAGATGTAATAATCAATGAAATGACAATGATTTTCATCATTAAATTAAAATTTGTTGTCCATACCTAAAAACACAAATCCAGTAGTATCTGGATACAGAGGGGAGGGTGGAATTCTTGTACCCCTAAACCCCCACCACCCCTGTCTCCAATCTATTTTTCATTTTCAGGATCCAGAAATCTTTCATATTTATCTCATACTATAAAACAACAGTTCAATGCCTCCTACTACACTCACCAGTTCAATGCCTGGAATTGAGGTTTTCGTCACGAGGTCAGCTAGCTTAATAAGCAAATCCATCACTCTGGATAAAACACCTTGAGCGATCAGCAGAATATTATTCACCTGACTGAAAAATCAGAAATGAGAATTTTGATGAAAGTAAATCTTTTCTGTCACATTATGTCAGTGTACTACACGCATACAAGAGGACTGTGTGGAGAGAGAGCCTGCCCTGTCCTCATACCATGTTGTCTTATAGAGCAGCATAGTCTGATAAACATACACCACTGTATACAAGACAAGATAGGATTGGATCACAAAAAGCAAAAGTCAAATCATATAAATACTTAACCAAGTGGATACTAAAGAGGTTTTCTGGGATTTATATATTGATGTCCTATCCTCAGGATAGGACATCAATATAAGAATGGCAGGCTCCGACTCCCGGCACCCCCACCGATCAGCTGTATGAAGAGGCAGCGGCGCTCCGTGAGCACTTAGGCCATGTGATCACATTGCCCGGGCACAACTCAGTCCTAATCAAGTGAATGGGGCTGAGCTGCAATACCAAGCACAGCTGCTACGAAACGTAAGGCACTGTGCTTGGTAAGATGTGAGAAGGCCGCGTACTCACCGGAGATGCCCGGCTTCCTCAAACAGCTGAGCAGTGGAGTTGCTGGGAGGCTGACCCCTGCCAATCTAACATTGATGACCTACTCTGAGGACAGGTCATCAATATCTAAATCCCTAGAACCCTGTATTTTTTGTTAGTGTGCCATCCTTTTAAAAATGCATAGCACACTCACCTATTACAACTTAATGGGGCCATGCACACATCCATTTTTTGTTTTTTTTCACGGACCCATGTGCCCAATCCAAGAAACTCACTGCCTACCCTTGTCTATTTTTGCTAATGAGAATAGCCCCTCCTACTGATTTGAGGTAGAAAATAAATGGAAGCTATATTTTTTTTTTACAGATCCGTTTTTCCTAAGATGGCTGTAAAAGAGTTGTATGTGGTATGAGAATGGAGAACAATTAGACACATTTAAATTAAAGATACAAGGGCAATAAACGGCACTGTGAATGGAACAAGGGTATATATACCATAGAGGTAGACCATGCGGCTGCGTTAGGACCCTTGAGAGAGGGCACCCAGTCCTGGTTGGTCCTATTTCTTATACCTTTAGGTAGCGTGAAGCTTTTTAGGACTCCCTTTTCTAGAGGAGCTGCTTTGTTGGCAAACTATGGGGTGTGGAATTGGTCCAAGGATCAGAGAAACAAAGTGGAGGGGGAAAGAAGCAGAAGGCTACGTAGCCTCATCTCTGTTATCTATGTTATTCAGTAAGAAGCATTGCCTAATGCTCGATTCACAATCAGAGACATCTTCTGGGAAGCATGCAAATATACACCCCTTTTTGGGGTCATTGGATTTATTGCCATTTAGCTCTACCTCTTAATTTGCGTGTATGAGCTAAAATATTATGTTCTAAACTTTTAATAGAATCTATGATGGATACATGAACCTGGGAAAATACAGCAGTGGCTAGACACTTCTCTTCAGTTCAGAAGGGGAACTTCATTCAAAAGAAGTGGAGAATGTTATCATTGCCGACACACTGTACAAATGACGTTGTGTCTCAACACTTTTCTAGTCATAAATCATTCATATTGCAAGTACCTGCTCACAATGTAATGGAGACACCAGGCAAATTCAATCATCATCCCAATACCATCTTCTGAATTACAATGTAACAGCCTGAGAATATGCTGTATGAGCCCAGATTGGAGGACGACCCTGTAGAAAGACAGAGAAGGACACAACTGTGACTCTTCATGGAAGCAGTCTAATGACGATTTCCGAGGGCTGCTTCTTTTCTAGATTGCTCAAAAAGGCTAAGAAATAGAGAAATGGAAAGCCCTCATAGGATAAATATGCACTGTCTGGGTGACTTAAGGAGAGATGGCAATACTCACCTTTTTGTCTTTTGCTACGTTAGGCACAACGCTAATAAACGATGACGATGACATTGGTGTCTAGGTCCTCACTGCATGGGGTGTCAGTCCTCAGGAGGAGAAGGCCATTAAAAATTGGTTGGTGGATGAAAAGGATTTTAGGAACATCAAGAGCCAAGTAAAGTCCCTATGCCAGTGAATGTAAAGTCCTTTTCATCCACCAACCAATGTCTTTTTCTAGATTAGAAAAGCACCCAAGCTAAGTGTTTATGTGGATTTTGTGTGGTAATGGTGAATCTTTCTGCCGCCCTATTACTGCCCTGTAAAGTACAAGGGCAGCACATGTTTATGGCACCCTAGTGAGGCCATTCAGAGATGTGCCCATTCCTCCAGCATCGATAGGTCACCATATAGTGACAGATCCTAGTACCAGGTGATTCCTATTGTGAATGCCACATTTATACGGGTCCCATACGGTATTGCCTTCCTTCTCGTCAGCATGCATGTCAGAATGGCGCTTTACAATGAATAGCATTTAAAAGCAATAACCAATCAGGCAGCATGCCAGTCTCTCTACTTGCATAGCACATGCTATAAACTGGCTAATAAGGAGCGTGACCCGAGCTCATGGCTAAGCCTCCTGTAAAATCCTTATATTCCCGCTGTGTGGGTGAGAAACCTACTACTTACTTGAGAGGAATTGTTCCCCCTGCGAATAGCCATCCATCAGCATCTGAATGACGCACCAGAAGACCAAGGAGAAGGAGGGGAAGGAGTGCGGTCTCGCCACGCCAGTGAAACAAAATGGCGCCGCGCAAGATGCGAAGCTATCAGATGTGCCTGCGCGGCTGGAGAAATTTGCCCGCTCTTCGACTTCCCCAGCAACCGCTCTGGACCCAGAGGATGTCAAAGCAGTAGAATCTCAGGGAGCCGCGGGGAATGACCAGTAGCGGACTACCAGTAGTAGTGCACTAATGGATAGAGGGGCTACTCCAGAGGCGGAACCCACCATTAAAGATGTGCATGCAGCAGTGGTACAGTGCAACATGGCTCTCACCTCATTAAACACTCACATGTGGGCCTCAAAGAGGACATTTTACTTATAAGGGAAGATATGAGGCAAGTGAAGGAGCGTGTTGGTGAAATGGATGGGCAAATTAATGCTATGGAGGATCAAATGCCCCCAGTGAAAATGGATCTGCAGAGTGTAATACATAATGTCACACTGCTTATATCCAAATCAGATGATCTTGAAAACAGGCTAAGGCGGAATAATGTCCAAATAATTGGTATGCCTGAACATACGGAGAGAGTGGATGCTGTAACATTTATTGAGAAATAGCTTGCTGATAAAATTGGAACGCGCTGACCGTGTACCATTTCGCCCGCCACCACCAGGGGCGCCGCCAAGGTCTCTTTTGATTAAAGTCCTACATTTTAGAGATCGAGATGCAATTTTAAAAGGTGCAAGAGGCTGTGCGGATCTTACTATAAATCTACTTTCTAGACGTCAAGAAATGGTTGAGAGCCTTACAGCTACCATACTCAATGATATATCCCGCCAGATTGAGAGTGGTGGCAAAAGAAAAGACACATATGGTCAACAATCCAGATGCGGCGTGTCAATGGCTGGCTACACACAAGAAGGATCTACATGGCAACACCTGAAAACATTGTGAGATATACATAGTATCTGAAGTCCGTCCAAATCATTGAGGACTTAAGGGATATGTACCGGTTCCTAATATATATATATCCTTGCTGAGTTAATGTTGTTATGAGCAGGGGAAAGAGGGTTGGTTGGGGAGTGCCCTTACATTTGGGGGCCTCCCCCTCAACCCTCAGCTTTGATAGTTTAAGGTTGTTCTATAGTATGGTGGGTTAAAATAATAAGGAAAGCCAGGGCCCGAAGCCGAGTAGTACTATTGAGACAGATTCATTGCTAGTCTGTGTATACATTACGGACTCAGGTATTTTTTGTACCCCAGTTCCTCTACCGTAGAGAGAAATGTCCGCTTCGTGTTTTGGTTTATGTGGGGGGGACTTGAGAAAGAACATATGTTTACTATCGGGCCATATAATGGCTCCCCAGAGTAAGCGGCAGCAGGCAAATGTTTTCATGGAGTTGGTTTAATGATAGGTACCCTTAAGATTATTGCTTGGAATGCAAGGGGAATAGGCCAGACTTCTAAGCGTCATGTAGTGATTCGGTTGGAAAGGGGGGGGGTCTATTTTAAAATAAATTGCCTTTCAAATTTGAGTTTATTTGGGGTCTCTGGATGGATATATCTGGAGTGTGCAGCCCTTGGCTGGCTCTTAATAGAAGTTTGGGAAGCATAATAGGGTGATATAGTTCTGAATACTAGGTGGGTGGGTGGCGTTGATGGAGTGCTGCCGCTGCCCCTGGGGCGCACCGTTGCCCTTTTTCATTTTAATTGACAAATTGAATGACAATCTGTACTGCTGCTCCTTATGTATGGGTTTATATTAGTCAAGGATGATACGTTATCTGTCTCAGGGGAGGTATAATAGTTGAGGGATTGCACTTACGAATTACTTTTTAACTATGATTGGTTTGTCTATAAGATGTCCTTTTGGGTCCAGAACTGGACCTCATGATTTGATGTGCAATTTGTTTGTTAATGGACACATTCGGACAATAAGTCCAGCTCGGTGTTATACTTACGGCACTATTTTTTCAGAAGCTTCGTTTGCTTGCAGCAGCTGAGAAAGTGCAAAGCCGGTGGCTTCTAATACTGTCATGTGAGGAGACTGTGAGGTGAGAGAGAATTTCATTATGCTGCATTTACAGTATATTATACAACATGAAAATGTGCAGTCGTATGCTGTTTACCTGTACGCACAGTGCCAAGGAAGGAATGATCCCCTGCAAAAGTACCTGGTTTCTCGCTGCCTCACTTTCCACAATCAGGTTGCCCAGGGTATACAGACAGAGTTCCTACAGAGACGTAATTGTACATATGACCTTGTCAGGCTCTAGAATAGGCTGAAAATATTCACTATGATATGAGAAAACTGCAAGAAGAGGCATGGTCTAAGCAAAGAAAACTGACATGGACCTTTAAAGTGATAAAAGTAATGGCCCCTCATTTTTTTATTGTTTTTGGACATCACAATTACAGTCAATATAAGGACCATAAGCAGTGACTAATATACTGCTCATCACGTCTGAACCTTCTGCTACCATCTACAGCCTTCTTGCAACACGCATTGTAGCTACCATGATCTGGACCTAAAAACCCCAGCTGCTGTCCATCAAAACATTTCTAAGGCTTAGACACATGCTATGGGGTGGTGGAATACATTTTTACCATCATATTACTCTTGGGTAGGAGCTATATTATAGGGGAGAATCACATGTTGCCAATGGGATTGCGTGAGATGGACCTAAACATGTTGTTGGTTTGTCATCCTTATTGCTCACATCTATCCATGTCAACTAATTGATGCCACAACACGCCTCCACTAACCCTTCAAGAAATAAATGCTCCTTACTAGGGCAGCAGCTAACGATTATTTGAATAATCGATTAGTTGTCGATAATTTCATCGATTAATCGGGAAAAAACACCAAAATGGCAAAAAAAGGGGGTTTATACGATTTTACTTGAAAAATTATGTTCAAAGGCCATATTAAAACAAATTGTGAATGGCACTGTTATGGGGGATCTGTGGATGGCACTGTTATGGGGGTTCTGTGGATGGCACTGTTATGGAGGGGATCTGCGGATGGCACTGTTATGGAGGGGATCTGCGGATGGCACTGTTATGGAGGGGATCTGCGGATGGCACTGTTATGGAGGGGATCTGCGGATGGCACTGTTATGGAGGGGATCTGCGGATGGCACTGTTATGGAGGGGATCTGTGGATGGCACTGTTATGGGGAGGGGGATCTTTGGATGACAATGTTATGGGGAGGGGGACCTGTGGATGACTATGCTATGGGGGGGATCTATGGATGACACTATAGAGCATCTTATGCTATATGTGTCATCCACAGATCTCCCCCATAGCAGTGTCATCCACAGATCCCCCTCCCCATAAGTGTCATCCACAGATCCCCCTCCCCATAACAGTGCCATACACAGATCCCCTCCATAACAGTGCCATACACAGATCCTGGCCCCGCCGCTCACAGCAGTATTCCTTAACCGGCAGTAACTTTTACTTTAAATTACCGCATCTGTATTACCTTACAATGGAGCTCCAGTAACAGGCAGAGCGGGCGGCGGCATAACGTCACTTACTCACGTGACGCGCCTGCTCCACCTACTTTATGAATGAAGCAGGCAGAGCATGCGCGTCACGTGAGTAAGTGACATTACGCCGCCGCCCGCTCTGACTGTTACTGGAGCTTCATTGTAAGGTAATAAAGATGCAGTGATTTAAAGTTCAAGGACCCGCAGGCATAGCGCCTGACCGCCCGCTCCCGCCCGCATAACGAATACCGTTATCGAATATTATCGATAACGTTGATTAATCATTGCAGCCCTACTCCTTACACAGCATAACTGTCTCCAGTGAACAAGACAACACAAAGTCTGAATACAAACTAAGGGGCACATTTATTAAGACTGGAGTTTTAGACGTCGGTCTTAATAAAGGACCTGCGCTTGCAGTGGATCCGCCAAAGTTATGAAGAGGCGGAGGCCTCTCCATAACTTCGGCACATCCAGAGCCAGTTCTAAATGTAAGACAGCTTCCGAGCTGCCTTACATTTAGACTATTGGTGGCAGCCATCTTAAAACCACACTGTGATAGAAGATAGGAATTGTGGAATTATAGTCCTGAACCTTGAAACTGATTTCTACTAGCCGATACACTGGTATAGTATTAGTTTGCCTACAGTTTGTGGGAGATTTTATATACTATATATCTATATATATTTAATTAACCCTACTTTGTGTATAGTATCTGTTTTGGAATAAGGCTGGGGTGTAACTGCAGTATCATTCTAAACCTTGCTCCAATCCAGTGAGATTGTAAATATACTGGTGAGAACTAGGGATCGACCGATATTGATTTTTTAGGGCCGATACCGATAATTTGTGAACTTTCAGGCCGATAGCCGATAATTTATACCGATATTCTGGGAATTTTCATTTTTGAAAAAAAAAAAAATTCCTACACAAATCTGCTGAAAATTAATGTTTATTGTTAACGTGTATTTTTTTTTGTAAATCTTTCTTTTTCATTTATACTTAATATTTTTATTATTTTTTTTTTACTAACTTTTAGCCCCCTTAGGGACTAGAACCCTTGTCCTATTCACCCTGATAGAGATCTATCAGGGTGAATAGGATCTCACACTGTCCCTGCTGCTCTGTGGTTTGTGCTGCCATGGCAGCCAGAGCTTCAGTAGCGTCCTGGCTGCCATGGTAACCGATCGGAGTCCCAGGATTACACTGCTGTAAATAATACTGGGGGGCTTGGGGGGGCGCACTGCGCCACCAATGAAGATAAGTCTTTAATTAATTCATATACAGGAGGCGGGAGCTGGCTGCAGAATCACATAGCCGGCTCCCGACCTCTATGAGCGGTAGCTGCGATCCGCGGCACCTAAGGGGTTAACTACCGCAGATCGCAGCTACAGTTCATAGAGGTCGGGAGCCGGCTATGTGATTCTGCAGCCAGCTCCTATATATGAATTAATGAAAGACTTATCTTCATTGGTGGAGCGGTGGCCACAGCCCCTCCCCTCCTCTTGTCTTCTCTCCTCTAATTGGCGGCAGCGGCAGCAGCAGCACAGGGGGAGGGAGACACTGCTTCCTTCTCCCCTGTGCTGCGGAGGGAACACAGAGAGCGCTGGGAGCAGCGCGTTCTGTGTTCCCAATACGTTATCGGTATATCGGCAAAATAGATGCCGATAACGTTCAAAATCCTGAATATCGGCCGATAATATCGATAAAACCGATAATCGGTCGATCCCTAGTGAGAACACAGTATCATCTCCAAGGAACTGAGTATGGTTGATTATGTATATATATCTGTATAGATAAAAGATGAAATATGTTATAAACCAGATTTGGGTTTAGTATGATATCTGTCGGCTGAGAGAAATCAGGTATCAAATTGCTTTAAATATAATTTGAAGTATTGTCATAATAAGGCATTGTAGTGGATATATATATACTCTAGATTACATGGGCTTTCTTAAAAATTTGCATATCATTGATTGAATTTCATTTGTCACCAATTTTTCTTATATATTAGTTTGCACTGTATTATTGTTATTTAATATATATTTTGATTTACCACCGCCTTCTTTTTGTCGTCTAACTTAGCGCAGATCACTAGCTCTCTTTAGCTTGGTATTTGTGATAATAGGTTCGAATCTCCTCCTACAGATTCTAATTTATTCACATAAATAATATAGACTGTTAATCGGAGACAGCATAAATATTCCGACATCATCTGCATCTCACAGACTAATGGCAGCTCATCTGACCCAAGCTAATTGCATCATAGTTCCACTCTGACTGTGGGTCTATTGTAATGTCCTCACATGATCATGCCCGTAGAGATGGTTAGACAGGACCAGACAGTATGAAGCTTGCTTATATATCGGAAAACAGATTAATGTCAAAAATTGTCCCTTACCAAGAATACTGGGCTGCTCCCTGATAAATACGTCACCAGGTATACTGTAGCTGGTAGGCATGCTTCACAGATAGCTGGATCATCTGAGTTGGAGAGTTCATGCAGACACCTGGCTGCTTCCATCTGAATATTGCTAAGCTGACAAGTGAATAACCTGATCAAAGCCTGCATGCTGCCCTCTGCCCTAGGGAGAGAAATATTGAAGATTTATTATTAGAAGAACAATGACATGCACAGTAATGTTATAGGAGAGCTGTCAATCATCCTGTGTGAGCGGCAGGATCAGGACTCTCACACTCTCTCTTAGGAGTCCTGTCATCTTTTACTCTGCTTCATACTTAAAAGTCCTACTCCGACTCTCCAAATCTCTTACCACTTATAAAGATACATTAAAAAATAAGTCAGCACAGAATTTTGGACCTCACATAAGGCCTTGTTCATCTTCGAGCTAATGATTTCTGATCTATTATAGAAGCAGAAACACAAATATAATAGAACACAAATGCAGCAGATGGACCGCCTCTACTATAATGGGATCCATTGGTTTTCCGTTCACAAGTTCAGCATTTTACCAAACAGAATAATGCAGCATACCACACTATTTTGTCACGTATATTTGAACGAATCTGTGATGGAAGCCTCCAAAGGCGCATATGATGCAGATGTGAAATCAGCCTTAGAAGCTTTCTACTGCTTTTGCTTTTAGGATTTCCTTCTCTAAATCTTTAAAGGGAATGTCAGGGCTGTTTTTAGAGTTTCTGCTGCCCTAGGCATCAGTTTGGCTAAAGCTCCCTATTGACTTGAGGGTATACAGTAGCTACATAAAAATAATTTTGATCAGGCAGTAAAAAACTCTCCTGATTTCACCACGATTGTTGTGGTTCTGTGATGTGGTTATCGGCCATGCAGTTTATAGTGTGAAATACATTTATGTTACAACAGGTTCGACCAACACTCTACAAACTATATTAGAGAAGAAGGTTCAGGCGAGGTGAATATTTTCGTCTGATCTTTTTGTTTTCTGTCTGACAGGGGCTTTCTCCTCTCTCCCCATAGGATACACACACACACGTTCAGCCGATTGTGTATGAGGAAGCCAGAAGGGACTCACGAGAGCTTTTATCTGAACAATAGTTTGGGCGACAGCTACTGAATGTGTTAGGGGGCCTTTACTGTGTGGTTGCTTCTTTTTTTTTTTTTTGTAGTTATAGTGAGGAGCTTTACTACTTTGCTGTCAGTGTGTGGATTATGGAATGGACTGTTCTGTGACAGGTAGAGAAATCTTCTCTGCTTTTTGGCAATGTACATATGGACCATATACTGGGTCCACCTTTCTCCTCATTTGACTGATCTGATGTCTCCTTATCATTTACTTTTGTTAACTGCACCAAGTCCGGGGATGCAACCCTTACACTGCCATCCTGAAGAGAATACTGTTACATTTGCTGTAGGAAAACAGTGTGTGGGTTACATTTTCTGATTTGTAGCTACAATAAACAAAAGCTTGGAGACACGAGAAGAAGCACTAGTAACATAGTACATAAGGCCGAAAAAAGACATTTGTCCATCCAGTTCGGCCTGTTATCCTGCAAGTTGATCCGGAGGAAGGCCAATTTTCCCCACTTTAGGGGAATAAAAAATTCCTTCCCGACTCCAATCAGGCAATCAGACTAACTCCCTGGATCAACGACCCCTCTCTAGTAGCTATAGCCTGTAATATTATTACACTCTAGAAATACAACCAGGCCCCTCTTGAATTCCTTTATTGTACTCACCATCACCACCTCCTCAGGCAGAGAGTTCCATAGTCTCACTGCTCTTACCGTAAAGAATCCTCTTCTATGTTTGTGTACAAACCTTCTTTCCTCCAGACGCAGAGGATGTCCCCTCGTCACAGTCCTGGGGATAAATAGCTGATGGGATAGATCTCTGTACTGACCCCTGATATATTTATACATATTAATTAGATCTCCCCTCAGTCGTCTTTTTTTCTAAAGTGAATAACCCTAATCTTTCAGGGTACTGTAGTTGCCCCATTCCAGTTATTACTTTAGTTGCCCTCCTCTGGACCCTCTCCAGTTCTGCTATGTCTGCCTTGTTTACAGGAGCCCAGAACTGTACACAGTACTCCATGTGTGGTCTGACTAGCGATTTATAAAGTGGTAGGACTATGTTCTTATCACGTGCATCTATGCCCCTTCTGATGCAACCCATTATCTTATTGGCCTTGGCAGCAGCTGCCTGACACTGGTTTTTGCAGCTTAGTTTGCTGTTTATTAAAATTCCTAGATCCTTTTCCATGTCAGTGTTACCGAGTGTTTTATCATTTAGTATGTACGGGTGACTTGCATTATTCCTTCCCATGTGCATAACTTTACATTTGTCAGTGTTAAACCTCATCTGCCACTTATCTGCCCAAGCCTCCAATCTATCCAGATCCTTCTGTAGTAGTATACTGTCCTCATCAGTGTAAATTACTTTACACAGTTTAGTGTCATCTGCGAAAATTGATACTTTACTATGCAAGCCTTCTACAAGATCATTAATAAATATATTGAAGAGAATAGGGCCCAATACTGACCCCTGAGGTACCCCACTAGTGACAGTGACTCAATCTGAGTGTGTACCGTTAATAACCACCCTCTGTTTTCTATCATTGAGCCAGTTACTTACCCACATACAGATGTATTCTCCCAGTCCGAGCATTCTCATTTTATATACTAACCTTTTATGTGGTACAGTGTCAAATGCTTTGGAGAAGTCCAGATATACGACATCCATTGATTCGCCGCTGTCAAGTCTAGAACTTACCTCCTCATAGAAACTGATTAAATTAGTTTGGCATGACCGATCCCTCACGTAGCCATGCTGATATGGCGTTATTTGCTTATTTCCGTTGAGATGCTCTAAGATAGCATCTCTCAGAAAACAGTTTACCCACAACAGATGTTAAACTTACCGGCCTATAGTTTCCAGGCTCTGTTTTTGGACCCTTTTTGAATATTGGTACCACATTTGCCATGCGCCAATCCTGTGGGACATTCCCTGTCAGTATAGAGTCCGCAAATATCAGAAATAAGGGTCTGGCTTTGACATTACTTAATTCCCTTAGGATACGGGGGTGTATGCCATCCGGTCCTGGCGATTTGTCTATTTTAATCTTTTTAAGTCGCTGATGTACTTCTTCCTGGGTCAGACAGGACACTTTTAATGGGGAATTAATTTTTACATTCTGCATGTCATCTGACAGTTTATTTTCCTCAGTGAATACATTGGAGAAAAAAAATATTTAACAGCTTTGCTTTCTCCTCGTCGCTCTCTGCATCTCCCCCCTTATTACTCTTTAAAGGGCCGACACCTTCAGATTTATACTTTTTAATATTTATATAATTGAAGAACATTTTAGGGTTAGTTTTACTCTCTTTGGCAATTAATCTCTAGGTCTCTAATTTGGCCGCTTTTATTTGTTTTTTACATGTTCTATTTTTTTCCTTATATTTTTCAGTGCTTCCGTGCTACCCTCCTGTTTTAGTGATTTATATGCTTTCTTTTTGTCATTTATTGTTTTCTTTACAGTTCTATTTATCCACATTGGTTTCTTTTTGTTCATTAACCTTTTATTCCCATACGGTATGTACCTCTCACAATGAGCTTTTAGGATGTTTTTAAAAATAACCCATTTTGTGGCTGTATTTTTATTTTTAAGGACTTTGTCCCAGTTAGTTAGGCCTATGGCCTCTCTTAGTTGGCTAAATTTAGCTTTTTTGAAGTTTGGTATTTTTGTTCCTCCCTCTAGAAACGCTCTTTTGAATGATAATTGGAAGGTTATTACTTTATGGTCACTATTTCCCAGGTGTCCACCAACCTGCACGTCTGCTGTTCTGTCAGGCCTATTGGTTAATACTAAGTCCAGTATGGCCGTCCCTCTAGTCGGGTCCTGAACCAATTGGGAGAGGTAATTGTCTTTGGTTATTGCCAAGAACCTGTTTCCCTTATGAGATATACAAGTTTCAGTTTCCCAGTCTATATCTGGGTAGTTGAAGTCCCCCATAATAACCACCTCATTATGATTTGCCGCCTTGTCTATCTCGTTTAGTAGTAGATTTTCTGTGGACTCTGGTATATTAGGTGGTTTATAGTAAACTCCTATTAGTAATTTATTGTTGTTTTTAGCTCCATGTATCTCTACCCACAGTGACTCCACATGTTCATGTCCCTCACTTATATCTTCACGGAGTGTGGGCTTTAGATAGGACTTTACATAAAGGCAGACCCCTCCCCCTCTCCGGTTTTGACTATCCTTTCTAAACAGACTGTAACCTTGTACATTAACTGCCCAGTCACAGCTATCATCCAGCCATGTCTCAGTTATTCCCACTATGTCATAGTTCTCCTCACACATCACTAATTCCAGCTCCCCAGTTTTATTACTCAGGCTTCTGGCATTAGTATACATACTAAAGAAAAAAAATCAACATAAAGCATTCGTTTTCTCTGTGAAGTGCCGCCCTACCCTCCTTCTTGGCGCTATAGGCACGTGCCCTCATGCGCCTTGTTGTAAATATGGCCTTGGGAAATCTATCACCTATATTTTTTTACCATTTATAAAATATATTTTTTCTTTTCTAATAATATTATATGGACCCAATACACAGGTAACATTTATTGATTTCTATGGAGGAGTTTTCTAGACATGCTCTGTGACTTGTGCAGCTGTCACAATGCAGGGGAGAGAACGTGTATAAGCTGTGACATCACCTATTGTGAATATCAGATTATGTCTTAGGCTACTTTCACACTAGCGTTCGGGTGTCCGCTCGTGCGCACCGTTTGAAGGGGCTCACGAGCGGCCCCGAACGCATCCGTCTGGCCCCAATGCATTCTCAGTGGAGGCGGATCCACTGAGAATGCATCCGCCTGCCAGCGTTCAGCCTCCGCTCCGCTCAGTGAGCGGACACCTGAACGCTGCTTGCAGCGTTCGGGTGTCCGCCTGGCCGTGCGGAGGCGAGCGGATCCGTCCAGACTTACAATGTAAGTCAATGGGGGCGGATCCGCTTGAAGATGACACCATATGGCTCAATCTTCAAGCGGATCCGTTCCCCATTGACTTACAATGTAAAGTCTGAACGGATCCGCTCAGACAACTTTCACACTTAGAAAATTTTCTAAGTTTTAATGCAGACGTCTGCATTATCGGAGCGGATCCGTCTGATGAAACATCAGACGGATCCGCTCCGAACGCAAGTGTGAAAGTAGCCTTATCTATACAGAGGTATAAAAATTGAAAAACACCAAGAATTCTAAAAAAAAAAAAAAAAAAAAAATTTAAACAAGAGGTTATTTCCTGACGACACATTCCCTTTAACATTTCAGTCAGTCAGGCGATTTGGTCAATTTTTGCTGAGTCACACTTTTAACCATTGCAAAAATTACACATTTAAGTTTTGTTTTGGAAATATGTAGGCCAAAAAAACGGATGCAATACCTGATGAACATAAACTGCACATCTTTGTTCCGGAGATTCTGACGAAGAGCAATAAGTGATTGTAACGTGTCAGGTGACCCATCATGTATGTCTTTCACAAGTTGTACAAGCTTAGAAAATAAAAGATAGAGATTAACTAAAGGCAAATGTACTGCAAATATATTAGGCCATATCTGACTAATACCATGCATGAACACGAGTAATGTAGAGAGGTTTTAGTGATGGCACATTGCTAAGATATGTCACTACTTACTAAACTGTTGGCTCCTGACTGCAGGAACCCCCACCGATCCTCAGTATGAAGCACTATGGCTCATTTCATTTCTTTCTGCACTTTGATGCTCTGGGTCACACGCTGTGCAGGGAACTACACCTTAGCTTTCATTTTAAGGAGCATGGCCAAAATCACTGCCGTGATCCCTTCACTTGGGGATTCTGGAGGACTTTCTCTGTTCACAGAATACAGGTCCCATGAACAGGTGCTTGTATTCTTTTGGGATTGTGAGGGGGAGCTTGGTTTCTCAACTCCCACAGGTTACTAGGTGGCCGGCGAAAAATAGGATTTTTTGTGCTTACCTGTAAAATCGTTTTCTCGCTGAGTTCATGGGGGGGGGGGGGACAGGAGACCATGGGTATAGCTGCTGCCACTAGGAGGCGACACTAGGCAAAAAAGTGCTAGCTCCTCCTCTCAGCTATATCCCTCCTGCATACACTGAGCTAATCCGTTTGTAAAAAAGCAGTAGGAGCAGCCAGGAGAAGCCAACAGAAACTAATTGTATGAAAGAGAACTGGAGATGGGTCAGAACCAAGAACAGGTGGGACCCACCAAAAAGAACCAGCAATGAACTTACTGGGTGGGTGCTGTGTCCCCCAATGAACTCAGCGAGAAAAGGATTTTACAGGTAAGCACAAAAAATTATATTTTCTCGCTCGTATCATTGGGGGACACAGGAGACCATGGGACATTCCAAAGCAGTACCATGGGGAGGGAATAAAAGACTAGAAAAAATCCAAGGCTGGCCATGGGATCCTTCACAGAAATGTGGGGAAAGGATGCACAGGAACCCTGAATAGGACAGGAAGAGCATGAACCAGGAAGGCCAGCCAGAGAGCGTAGAATGTACGGCGTCTTAGACTGGGCAAAAAGAGGAAAGCCCAGTTAAATGAAGCCCAAAGGCTCGACAGGCTTTGGAAGATGTGAATAGCAGCACATAATATCCACAAGAAGGATAAGCATGTCTGACGACTGAAGATGATGCGCGGTAGGTACTTCCGGATAACTAAGACCACAGAATTGCTGTTGGGACCTGGACTGGAAAGCCAGGATGTTTTGCATGGCAATAGGCCCCATGGAAAACCAAGGGGTGTTTCCTAAACAGAAATTAACCTGTAGAATCCGGGTATGCACGAGACTTGGCGAACGAGCAACAGGAAAACCCAGACACAACCTTACCAAGTGTATAAGTATCGGGATGGGATACTTCAACCCAGGAAAAAAACTGGGAAAACTGGAAGGAATTACTGGGCAAGAAGAGTGCAGCCAAAGCAACCTCCGCCAATGGACAAAAGTCCACCACTGGACAAAAGGAAGTGATGCTGGATCCAGGACCATATCATGACTGGCATTAGACAGCCTGAGGAAACTGAGCAAGCACACTCTTGAAAGAGAGCACATACACTCGCCGGAATACACTCATGGAAGCCGATCCAAAAGGTAAGGATCGCAGCATACATCTCTGCTTAAAAAAGGAAACGCCCCCTAAGGAGCAGGTACTATGGAAGACAGATGCCCCTAGAGCCGTAGAGGCTTGTCGTGAGACCTCTAACAAAAGAATCTGTTTGATACTCCACAAACTGCCTGGATCAGGCAGACCCAACTGTAGGCTGAAGAACAAAAATATCGGAGGTGTGTAGATTCGTCAGAGTCCATGTATTGTCACAGTGTAGCGACTCTGCCTGAAGGGGACAATGTGGTCATCAGCGTAATGCACAGATTGGTCCGATATAGGAGAAATACTTTTCCAGGAGAGAATGTGATGACTATGTCCAACGTCACAAAAACACCAGAGAAAATCTGGACATATAAGAAAAAAATAGTGCCGGCGTTCCCAACAGTAAGAATCCAACCTCAGGAGTATGGACACTGGCCATGTAGACAGAAACATAATCTGAGTGCAATTACTTGTCTTGCGGAGGGACATAACGTCGAAAGGGTGTTGCGTTCCAGCAACGAAGCATCTATTAGCATTGACAACATGCGACAGCACCATAGTCCGATCGGGTGAGGGGGGGGGGGAAGCAGTTGATGCACAGTATGTGCCCTGAATAGGTGTGTCCCCTACATAAGGACATGTCAAAGCTATTACTCATCTCTTAAAAGAGGTAATGTTGATGGTGTCACAGCGTCAACAGTTAGCGCCAATGTCCTACTTGAAATAAGAATCATGTGGTAGACCAATGTCATAGAAACTAGGGGGTTGTGCCAACCAGGGAGAGCCCTGCAATAGTGGGCACCAGAAGTGAATGGCTCATCAGCTATAGCATGCATACTAATGCAAGTGCAGGAGAAGTTTGCATTAATTGTGGAGTTTTTTTTGTGAAGATTACATCAGGAAAAGGTGACAGGGGCTGTTATACTAATATACTGTAAGCTACTGTATACTGTGGGGTGCTGTATACTGTGCGGTGCTATACTGCTCTACTGTATACTATGGGGTGCTGTATATTGTGGTGTGCTATACTGCTCTACTGTATACTGTGAGGTGCTGTAAACTGTATACTATGGGGTGCTGTATACAGTGGGGTGCTATACTGCTCTACTGTATACTATGGGGTGCTGTATACTGTGGGGTGCTATACTGCTCTACTGTATACTTTGGGGTGCTGTATACTGTGGGGTGCTATACTGCTCTACTGTATACTGTGGGGTGCTGTATACTGTGGGGGGCTCTATATTGTGGGGTGCTGTATACTGTGGGGGCTGTATACTATGGGGTGCTGTATACTGTGGGGTGCTATAATGCTCTACTGTATACTATGGAGTGCTGTACACTGTGGGGTGCTATACTGCTCTACTGTATACTATGGTTTTGTATACTGTGGGGGGCTATACTGCTCTACTGTATACTGTGGGGTGCTGTATACTGTGGGGTACTGTATATTGTGGTGTGCTATACTGCTCTACTGTATACTATGGGGTGCTGTATATTGTGGGGTGCTATACTGCTCTACTGTATACTATGGGGTGCTGTATATTGTGGGGTGCTATACTGCTCTACTGTATACTGTGGGGGGCTGTATATTGTGGGGTGCTATACTGCTCTACTGTATACTGTGGGGGGCTGTATATTGTGGGGTGCTATACTGCTCTACTGTATACTATGGGGGGCTGTATACTGTGGGGTGCTATACTGCTCTGCTGTATACTGTGGGGTGCTGCATACCGTTGGGTTGCTGTATACTGTGAGGTGCTGTATTCTGTATAGTTTGGGGTGCTGTATACTGTGAGGTGCTGTATACTGTGGGGGGCTGTATATTGTGGGGGGCTTTACTGCTCTAATGTATACTGCGGGGTGCTGTATACTGTGGGGGGCTGTATACTGCGGGAGGCTGTATACTCCTGTGCTGTATACTGTGAGGTGCTATATACTGTGGGGGGCTATACTGCTCTGCTGTATACTGTGGGGGGCTATACTGCTCTACTATATACTGTGAGTTGCTCTATACTATGGAATGTTGTATAATGTGGTGTGCTATACTGCTCTACTGTATACTGTGGGGTGCTATACTGCTCTACTATATACTGTGGGGTGCTGTATACTGTATAGTATGGGGTGCTGTACACTATAGGGTGCTATACTGCATACTGTGGGTTGCTGTATACTATAGGGTGCCATACTGCATACTGTGGGGTGCTGTATACTATAGGGTGCTATACTGCATAATGTGGGGTGCTGTATACTATAGGGTGCTATACTGCATACTGTGGGGTGCTGTATACTATAGGGTGCTATACTGCATACTGTGGGGTGCTGTATACTATAGGGTGCTATACTGCATACTGTGGGGTGCTGTATACTATAGAGTGCTATACTGCATACTGTAGGGTGCTGTATACTATAGGGTGCTATACTGATTGCATACTGTGGGGTGCTGTATACTATAGGGTGCTATACTGCATACTGTGGGGTGCTGGGGTGCACTGTAACGCTAGGGTGAGCCGAGCCCTGGTCTCCTTCCTGAACTGCAGAGCGGTGCCCATTTCCAGCCCAGAGCACTGATTCTGAGCCGCTGGAGTCTTCAGAACTGGAAGTTTTTACAGTCATTCACTGTACTCTACCAGGTGTGTGTTGTGGTGGAGGGCGTGATTGCATGCTAGGGTGTGGGAAGGCGGAATCCAGGGGGTCCAAGTAAATTCTTGCCCAGGGTCCAATCAATATTAAAGGGACACTGACAGGCCCTATAAACATATTTAGTTATTCCTATGCAGTCATAGATCTATTAAAGTGTATTCCAATGATATAAGAGTACCCCCTGTCCGCATTGTAAACCATGTAAAAACAACTTTATATTCATCTGTCAATCACATTTCTTTATGCCCAAGGGGCGTTTTTTCTCATACCTTTGTGCCCAGCCGCGCCTCAACTGTCGATTCCTAGCGCCGCCCAGCTCATTATTATTCACTGCGCTGGGCGGCTCTTACATTCCCCGATCCTGTCAGTTCCCGCGCATACCCAATAGATACTTATGGGCATACTCTTCTCTCGGGTGACAGGATTGGGGAATGTAAGAGCCGCCCAGCGCAGTGAATATTAATGAGCTGGACGGCGCTAGGAATCGACAGTTGAGGCGCAGCTGGGCACAAAGGTATGAGAAAAAACGCCCCTTGGGCATAAAGAAATGTGATTGACAGATCAATATAAAGTTGTTTTTACATGGTTTACAATGCGGACAGGGGGTACTCTTATATCATTGGAATACACTTTAATAGATCTATGACTGTATAGGAATAACTAAATATGTTTATAGGGCCTGTCAGTGTCCCTTTAAAGACGGCCCTGTTCATTGGTCGCATAAAATGAGCCGGAGATCCACCTGAGAGCGAATGTAGACACAACCACCATTTCCAGGACCAGTGTGGGGGTTTCACCTATAGGAGAGAAGCAGTAAAAGCTACCACATACAGAGCCAGTGCCGAAACATGGAACGGAACAGAAGGCAATGTGGTAGAAACCACAGAACCATATCCAGTGCAAATGCAAGGAATGAGGAGGAAAGCAACGCGGGTGCCACCATGGCTTGCAGGGGGTAAGTAAGCCCTGAGCCTAAGAAGGGAACCACAGAGTGGTAGACAAGGCACATAGGGCTAAGGCAAACTCTCCACCTGAGAATAGAGCCAGACAGGAGTAGCCACAGGAACTAGTTGTCACGGATGTTCGCCTGACAGGTGGCAGGAGATCTGTGAGACTGGCAACACGTGGTTTGATCTGACATGTTTTTCTTTTGGATCAAATGACGTCTGTGTTGTTTATGGTGCTTGCACACCTTCTATCCCCAGGTGTTGATATTGTGGTCATTTCACCTTCTCTATTTATTGTTGTTTCTCCCACTATGCTATGCGGTTTATAGCTTCTGTTGAACTTGTGGTTAGCTTGTGTTTGGTTCTCAGCTGAGTTCCTGATGCTACCAAAGCTTCATTGAAGATAAGTGTTTCCGTTACATTTTGTATTTTGTTTTGATATATGTGTGTGTATGTTGCCTTTCCTTGTTGTTTGTCATTAGGCTTGAGGGAGACTCCTGTTCGTCCTTCCCTTTGGAGGAACAGGTAGTCTCAGTCCTGACATTAGTTCCAGGGTCATATGGGGTGAGATAGGATTCTAGGTATCCGGTGTATGAACTTGCCTACCTTTGGGGCCTGTTGATACTCGTAGTCTGTCAGGACCGGAGTTAGGGTTTTCTCTAGGAGGTGTCCATCTTCCTGCGACAGGTTGTACAGTATGCAGTGGTCGTACAATTACGCCACCTATGGAGGGGGGCAATGCGACCGGCTGAACAGTATGCAGTGGTAGTGCTATTACGCCACCTATGGAGGGAGGTAACGCGACAGGCTGTACAGTATCCAGTGGTCATGCAATTACACCTCCTATGGAGGGGGGTAATGCCACAGGCTGTACAGTTTCCAGTGGTCGTGCAATTACACTGCCTATGGAGGGGGGTAATGCGGCAGGCTGTGCAGTATCTAGTGGTCGAGTAATTACGCCACCTATGGAGGGGGGATAAAGAGACAGGCTGTACAGTATCCAGTGGTAGTGCATTTACGCCACCTAAGAGAAAGGGGGCAATGCTACAGAGTGTGACGCATCCAGTGGTAATTACTCCACCCGAGGAGCAAGTAACACGAAACGATGCACGGTATACGTGTTTAATGCAATTAGTCCGTCTATGGATGGAAGGACCTATGACGGGACACACGGTATACATTGGTAGTGCCATTACTCAATCTATGGGAGGAGGGGAATATGGATGTACGGATGTACAGCAACCAGTGGTAGTGCAACTACCCTACTTAAGGAAGGGGGAACACGACAGGATGTACAGCGCTTGTGCGTGTCCGTGGAAGGGGGGTTGCATAAAAAACATCCAGTGGACTTGTTGCAGGAAAGTGCGGCAGTAACCGCATGAGGGGGAGCGCACATGCACCACCTTAGAGGGGGTTAATTCTGCAACAGACACCACACTCAGCACTTGATAGTGCCAGTAGGGTAACTTATTTAATTTAATATAAACATATAGTCGTGTATTTGAAAACTGAAACCCCTAGGCCCAACTGGAGGCAAGAAGAGGTTAATTTTAAACTACACAGCCATGTAATAGGGAAGCCAGCCTCAGTATAGTGGGGACTCGTGTTGGAGCGGGCCGACCGGAAGGAACAGAAGGCTGTGGGAATTCTCGAACCCTGGACCGAGGAGACCAAGAACAAGCGTCCTTGACGCCCAGCAGCTGAATAAAGCGGTCGCCCCTGGAGGGGATGTGACCGCTGGGAACTGGTACTGGTCAGACACAGAGGTATGGCATGGAGAGAGGGGGGCGCAAGGAGAAAACACAGGCTGGGAAGAAACAGCATTTGGCCGGGGAATGGAGAGGTGGAGAGGGGAGGTGGGGGTGAAAGATTGGGGGAGGTGGTGGATGGAGGGGGTTATACTCATCCTGTGTTCACAATACTCACCCCATCTTCATCCTCTTTTCACCACCTCCCTTGGGGGAAGCAGCAGGGTCACCTCTAGCACCGAGGTGGTAGTGAGGCTGGAGTGGAGGGGGACTGCAGAAATGTAGGTGAACCCATGGCTGGCGGGATGCAGGGGAGCAGGGCCGCCCTGGTCCACTTTTGCCTTCTTGAGGGAGGTCGGGCAGTGAGGGGAACCGACACCGGCCTTCCTCCCCGGGCAAACAGAGAGGCCAGGCATCTCTGTTTCTCGTACCTAAAGGGGGAAAAAAGGAAAAATAACAAAAGAAGACGCCCTGCAAAGCAGGGAGGTCTGCCTCCTACAGACACTAAGCTAAAACTGATTAGCTGACAGTATGCAGGAGAGATATAGATGTGAGGAGGAGCTAGCATTGCTTTGCCTATTGTCGCCTCCTAGTGGCAGCAGCAGCTATACCCATGGTCTCCTGTGTCCCCCAATGATACGAGCGAGAAATATAACCACATTATACTGGCCGTAATAGCTGAGGTGCCAAATTTTTTTGATAGATCATCAAAAATGTACTCAAATATAGATGTTGCTGTGTCTTACTTAAATTAAATTGTATTTAAGGTTTGACATATTTACTTGCAATCCAGCAACATCTCTGACTGATCTCAAATGTCTCCTGAGACAACTTCCTTTGTGTGCAGCCCTTGAGTCTCTATGTTCACCCTTAGGCCCCTTTCACACAGGCGAGTATTCCGCGCGGATGCGATGCGTGAGTTGAACGCATTGCACCCGCACTGAATACCGACCCATTCATTTCTATGGGGCTGTTCAGATGAGCGGTGATTTTCACGCATCACTTGTGCGTTGCGTGAAAATCGCAGCATGCTCTATATTCTGCGTTTTTCACGCAACGCAGGCCCCATAGAAGTGAATGGGGTTGCGTGAAAATCGCAAGCATCCGCAAGCAAGTGCGGATGCGGTGCGATTTTCACGCACGGTTGCTAGGAGACGATCGGGATGGAGACCCGATCATTATTATTTTCCCTTATAACATGGTTATAATGTAAAATAATAGCATTCTGAATACAGAATGCAAAGTAAAATAGGGCTGGAGGGGTTAAAAAAAATAAAAAATAATTTAACTCACTTTAATCCACTTGCTCGCGTAGCCCGGCATCTCCTTGTGTCTCCTTAGGACCTATGGTGAGCATTAAATACAGTTACAGGACCTTTGATGACGTCACTCCGGTCATCACATGGTACGTCACATGATCTTTTACCATGGTGATGGATCATGTGATGACCAGAGTGACGTCATCAAAGGTCCTTTACCCAGGTCCTAAAGAAAGAATACAGAAGGAGATGCCGGCTGCGCTATCAAGTGGACTAAGGTGAGTTAAACATTTTTTTATTTTTTTTTTAACCCCTCCAGCGCTATTTTACTTTGCATTCTGTATTCAGAATGCTATTATTTTCCCTTATAACCATGTTATAAGGGAAAATAATACAATCTACAGAACACCGATCCCAAGCCCGAACTTCTGTGAAGAAGTTCGGGTTTGGGTACCAAACATGCGCGATTTTTCTCACGCACGTGCAAAACGCATTACAATGTTTTGCACTCGCGTGGAAAAAACGCGGGTGTTCCCGCAACGCACCCGCACATTTTCCCGCAACGCCCGTGTGAAAGGGGCCTTAGAGTTTAGAAGCAGGAGCAGTGTTTTCTGTCAGGTTGTACACCTCCTCATTTGCCTTGGAACAAGCCCAGATTGTCCTACACCTTCTATTATTTTCCTCTGGAGTGATAACTCCATGAGCTGAAATAAGAAATGACGGCAGGTCTGTTTTGTCTCAGGTTCCATTTTCAGATAGACATGAATTATCCGCTTTCCTGTTTTCACATCAGACATTTACTGCTGGTTCTGCTTTTTACCGTACTTATAATATAAATTTGTAACCAGTAATGTGCTTACGAACCTGCTGTTCAGAGATTGGAGACTGCACATTTTCTTCCAGGATCTCATCATCATGAGTGAGATTTTGCAGAAGCCTCTTGCTGATAAGCTGTTCTTCTCTTCTTGCTTTTCTTAGAGCTAAAGAGGAATATTTATCATATAATACTTATTACCATGACCAACCCAACAATTTATGAAAGTATTTATTCCACTGCCTGCCATTGAAGTTTTAATTATGTCAGAGGACCCCTTTAAAGGTAGAGCGTTGGTTGGAATCAAGTCCAAACATACAAGTTATGACACTTGTATACAGTCAGTATATGATTTATATGTTTGGATCCTGTGGGTGCAGACAGACTGATGGCTGAAGGTCCCATACAAATAAGAGAAAAGTCTACTAAACCCAATGATTTCAGTAAGACCAGCCAACTGTCTAAGGCTACCTCCACATATGCGGCAGGCATTCTGGTATTCTGTCCAGGCAGAGAAACAGTATAAGGTGGTCCCTCAAGTTACAATATTAACTGGATCTGGGATGACCATTGTAAGTTGAAACCATTGTAACTTGAGTCCATAACTCTATGGAAAACCAGTAACTGGTGCCAAGGCCCGAAAATGTAATCTGAAGATAATAAAAAGCGAAGTTTTAAGAAAAATAAGTAGATAACCAAGAATAGATGCTAAAAGCTGTAAATGTAACAATGGAAAAATGGGCGAGCACTCATACACTTGGCAACCAAATTGACATATGCAGAAAATATTTATTGTTAAATCCCCATAAAATTCAAGTAATACAAATAATAAATACAGTGTATTATAGCAATGACATACAAAAACTACAATCACATAAACTATATAGATATAATAGTATAGTCGATATTGTATTGAATGCTAAAATATATGATAATAAAATGTTCAATATTGGTCTATAGTCGATAAATTCACTGATATAAATCACACACCAAAAACTTCAAGTATTGTCCAGGTCTTATATATGCTGTTATTGTTCCTGTACTGTAAAATTTTTTCTTTTTTTTCTTTCTCTGTATGGCCATACAGTTTTATCGGAGGCTTCTCAATACAGGTACATCACTTGTTTCACCATACGCGTTTCGTGTAGATTCGCTCTCCCTTCCTCAGTGGTCAGAAAAGTGTACCAGAAAAGAAAAATGAAGCTGCAGCTCATCCTGCCACACACAGGGGGCAGTACAGAACATGTAGTACTGCAGAGGACCTACTAGACAACCAATACAGATGTTTTACCAGTAAAATGGCCCAGAAAAGACCATTGTGTGTTGAGCATATTATATCCTGAGGCCATTGTATCTTGAGGGATCACTGTACCAGAGTTGCCGTATGCAGTGCAGCCGAACACCGTTGGGGCCCGTGGGATCCCATTCACTATAATAGGGTCTATTGGGTTTCCAGCATTAAAGCCGGCATTCCACTAGACATTTCTGGCTTGCCACAGACATAGAAAGCAGAGTCTCATCACACTGCATTATCCCTTTTCTGAGTCCTATTTAAGGGCAACAAGTGATAGATCAGTGACAAAAAAATCTGTCTCCTCACACAGTATCAGTGTATCCCGATGCAGCTTTAGCCTGTCTTTTCTAACACTTTCTTTAGAGGTTTCTCCATGTTAGCTCTTGCAAGCCAGAGCAGTGTGAAGCTGCAGTTCATAGAAATACACTGAATATACTGCACACAGCATTCACAGACAGGCAGTGTGAGTCAGGGGAATTTTATAATGCAACTAACGTATTTTTCGCTTTATAAGACACACTTTTTTCCCCAAACGTGGGGGAAAAATGGCTGTGTGTCTTATAAAGCGAATACTAGTGATCACTTCCATATGAAAACGCTCACTAGTATCCATTAGGTGCGGGGAGCAAAGCGCCGCAAACGCTTGTAATACTCACCCTCCCGGTCTTCATTCCTGGGGCCGACGCTTTACTGTCCTGACCGCGTACAGAGTCAGGATGAAGTGCACGCACTATGACCTGACGCTGCACGCAGTCAGGTGACAGAGAAGTGCAGGGCGGGAAGACGGGGAGCTTGAGTACTGCCGGAGGTGGAGAGGAGCCGCGGTGCAGGATAGGTAAGAGGAGTTTTTTTTATTTTAATTGATTTGAAGTTTGATGGGGGTCTGACAAGGTGGGCTGATCTGAGGTCTGATGGGGGTCAGATGCCTATAATAAAAGTGCATGGATGCAACTGGGATGAGATAAAACAAATGAGACTACTAGAATATTAACAGTGATTTAACATTATATGTAAAAAAAAATACAAATTCTGGAGTGCTTTAAATAGGCCGGCAGGTTCGCTCATAAAGGGACATGACCCAGCAAGAAGTATGGTGATCCCTAAAGATACAGTGGCCTCAGGATACAATATTCTCAATATATAATGGTCTTTTCTGACCCATAGTAAGTTGAAACCAGACTCAACATACAATGTCTCAGACTCAGACCCAACCACTCAAGGCCACTTCTCTGGTAAATAGCTGGATTAGTTGCTAGTTATCAGCTGTTATCTGACTGTTATATGTAAGGAATGGATTTATCTGTCTTAGTTATCTGCTTATCTTCATTTTCTGTTATCTTCGATGACATTTTGGGGCTTTGGAACCAATTGCTCAACTTACAATGGTTTCAACATACAATAGTCATCCTGGAACCAATTAATATTGTAAATTGAGGGACCACTGTATACCGAAAATAGGACAAAAATAAAAATCACCTGTCTCTCGTTCTCTGCGCTGTGTCCTCAAATCTTCCAATTCTGGCTGTGATGCCTTGCCAAATTTCTTTCTACGCCACATTCTTTATGGTAGGTGTCACTGGGTGATTCACATAAGGCATAATTCAATCAATCTTCAGACCTAAAAGATTAACAGCAAATCTAACTAATACAGTAATATAATCAAATCACTAAAATGCTATTATACAATCCAGTGTGAGGTTACGGGACCTACAGGAAAACAGGCCAAACACAAATTTTAGAAAACTTCAGGGTATTTACTAAGGCCGCATTCACACAATAAGGCCTCGCCCACATTTCCGTGTCAGTTTGACGTCAGTGAAAAAAAAGCGTCTGTGTTTCATCCGTGAAGGATCTGTGTTTAGTCCATGTATTTCTTATTACCCTCCGTGTGTCATCCTATCAGTTTACAGTGAAAAATGGACACAACCTCCGTGTTGTGTCCATGATTTTTTACGGACTCAGACTTCAATGGGTGGGTTTGGTCTGCATCACGAACTAAAGTAGTGCATGTCTCCGTGATCTTTTTTTTACTGACCCATGGTCAGTAGAAAAAACTACTGATGTGTAAACAGACACATTCAAATCAATGGGTGCATGTGCTGTCCACAGAAAATGCGGACAGCACACATCAGTGAAAAACGGACAAGGCCTCACTGTTTGGCCAGTGATTGTGAGCCAAAACCAGGAGTGGAGGCCACACAGAGATAAGGTCGAAGGGAAACATCTGCTTCTGTTCTAGGTCTTTGACCAGCACCTGGTTTTTGCTCACAATCACTGATGGAAATCACTGACCAAACACCGACTGTGTGAAAGCCGCCTTAGACTACCTGCACAGGACGCGGACTACGTGCCAGATTTATGTACCGAAAAACTGCAGGGTACTACAGTGCCAGCAAAGTATATGAGATTAATGACATTTTTCCATTGCAGAAATTGACCTGCTGTGAGGATTTCCAAATCCGCAGTATGCCAATTATGTTTGCGTTTTTAGCATTTAGAAATTGCAGATTTTTGTGCGGATATGGTGCTGAAAGGCGCATACATCCGCACAGAAATTCGTGTGGATCTTATGTGTGTTCACCCACATCACACGAGTGCAGGTCAATATGCAGAAAATTCACATGAATTTCCATTCGGATTTCTGTGAGTTTCTGCACCCAAAAAAGCAATTTCTAACAGCAGTTTTTGGTGCAGCTTTGATACGGTTTTGCCACAGATCTCACACTTCATTGGAAAAGTGTGAGATCCACAACTAGAACCACAAACATAACGGATATGCTGAGGATTTCTAAATCCGTACGGCAGGTCAATTTCTGCAGGGAAAAAATCCACAAAGTGTACATGAACTACATTTTCATGGTACTGTACTATGCTATTTGTCCGCAGGAATCCACGCCAAAAAAGGGCATATTCCACTACTTTGGCAGGTACCCTAAGATGGGCATTTCATGCATTAATAGTATCCAGTGGAGTCAATTGCACCAAATTGCAATACATTTGCCCCATCTTTGGGCTTCCTGTGCGCCATAAACGTGAATCAAAGCCAGCTATATGCTAGCGTAGATTTCAGATATAAATTACACCAGTTTCTGACAAAAAATTTCTTGTGCAAAAATGTGTTACTTTTTCATGCCTGTGATTGGCCATAGCGGCAAGAGGACTGGACCAGCTGTGCAGACAACGGCACTGGAAAAAGAGGCGCGTATAACATCCTTTCTTATTTTTGCCACTTGGGAGGCTTGTCCGATATTTTTAATTATCATGGACAACCCCATTAACCCCTTCCTCACATGTGTTTTACATGTACGGCAGATGTTGGGTCTTTACACAGCAGACACCTGGGGCTATGGTCAAATGTGACCATGGCATCTGAAAGGCCAAAAACCCGGAAGGCTAGAACACCTCCCCCTGGCTGAGATTGGGGAAGGCGTTCCATTGAAGTAATAAGCCAGAGCCTGTACAAGGCTTCTAGGCTTATTACTGGTATATTCCAATTCAGGCCTGCAGGTGGCAGCACTGAAAAGGAAAATACTAATCTATGTACATGTTAATAGATAAAATGTGATTACTTTATACAAATTGCAATCTAATGATTGTATGTCGGGGTAAAAAAAAATTATAATAATCTCTCTGGTGGCCAGGACAGCAGGAGTGTGATTAGATTTAGCACTTTTTCCTATTGGATTGCAGGGTGGTCGTAACTAGGCATAAGCAAATCAACATCGGATGAAACATCCCAAGTCGATTCGAATAAGGCCTCTTTCAAACGACCGTTTTTTTTTCCCGTTTTGCGGGCTGTTTCTTGCGTTCCGTATACGGTCCGTATACGGAACCATTCACTTCAATGGTTCCGCAAAAAAAACGGAATGTACTCCGTATGCATTCCGTTTCCGTTTTTCCGTTCCGTTGAAAGATAGAACATGTCCTATATTTGGCCGCAAATCATGTTCCGTGGCTCCATTAAAGTCTATGGGTCCGCAAAAAAAACGGAATGCATACGTAAATGCATCCGTATGTCTTCCGTTCCGTTTTTTGCGGAACCATCTATTGAAAATGTTATGCCCAGCCCAATTTTTTCTATGAAATTACTGTATACTGTATATGCCATACGGAAAAACGGAACGGAAACGGAAACACAACGGAAACAAAAAAACGGAACAACGGATCCGTTTAAAACGGACCGCAAAACACTGAAAAAGCCATACGGTCGTGTGAAAGAGGCCTAATACTTAGTTTGAATACTGTACGGAGCGAGTGCTCCGTACAGTATTAGAAGGTATTGGCTCCTATAAGCCGAAGTTATTACTTTGCGAGGTCTCGCGAGACTTCACATAATAACTTCATAAATCAATTTCTATTGTTAAAAAACATTTCCCGATCTCGGGTTCGGTTCCAAGGTACCACTTGGAAGGTACCACTTGGAACTGAACCCGAGATCGGGATATGTTTTTTAACAATAGAAATTGAGTTTGGAAAATGGCTTTTTACAGTAGAAATTGATTTATGAAGTTATTATGCGAAGTAATAACTTCGGCTCATAGGAGCCAATACCTTCTAATACTGTACGGAGCTCCGTAAAGTATTCAAACCAAGTATTATGCGAATCGACTTAAGATATTTCATCTGAAGTCGATTCACTCATCCCTAGTTGTAACTATGGAAACGAGCCGTGTATAATGTGATGGAAAATTAATCAAGCCAGCAAACGAGGCAATATGTACAATCACAATACATTGTAGTACAGGGATCTCAAGTCTCCCGGAGGTTCAGGGAGTCTCCCGCTATCTAGCGGCTCCCTGACACCGCATGTGAGACAATAGAAAGGTTTACTGATAGCAGAGCAGAGAGATAAGAGAAGTGACAGGACAGAGTTTAGATTACAGGTTGAATTAACCCTTTAGGGTCAAATTGGCTTCTCAGGGAGATCTATATGTTAAAGGCATCCCTTCTTCTGTCTCATTCAGTAGCTATATAACTATTGAGAGAGATGTATTTTTTTTAAGTACATTTACACATTTAACCCTCCATTTTAATTATATTATTTACCCCAGTGTTAAATTCACACCCCCTGGATGCTTGATTTTTTTCCTACAGTGGGGTAGAAAATTACACACAGGGTTTTAAACAATAAACTTTCTGACTCAGACCAAGAGCCGACTCAGCGAGTCAGCAAGTGAATCGAAGCATCCGCGCATGCGCATTGCGCAACCTAAGCTTCGGTTCACTTGCTTCTTGTCAGCTCAGCGAATGAACCGAAGATTCGATTCATGAATCGGTTCATTTGAATGAACTGATTCAAATGGACCGATTCATGTGAAAGATCCAAACTTCCCATCTCTAGTTTACTCGCAGTAAACCTTTCCGGCAACCTGTAGCAGTGTCCCCTTCTCGGCGCGTGCGCACAGTGCAAGAAGAAGCCGATACCAGCAGTCCGCAACGGCGCATCATGCTGAGCCTGTGCGCACGCGCGGGATCTCAAAGCGGGAGGAGGGGGAGGGAGGGAGAGGCGGCACTGAGGAGTAGAAGGTGGCGCTGGGCACGAACGGCGATGCGTGCGGCCGGGCACCATGCATCCACAGACCTCCCCTGCTTGGGCACCTTAATTCAATGATTGACAGGTTAGTAAAACCTGTTTTTCCGCAGAATAAAGCCACAAATAGCTTTTATAAGGCCGCCTTAGAAATCAGAATGACACCCTGGACATGAGCATCTGTTTAGCTCACAGGGCTTATAGGTGGTGACAGAATCCCTTTAATCATATACATAAATATGATAATTTGGGGCAGGGTAATGAGCCCGGTCCTCCACACCATAGAGCAAAGTGTGCAGATACTGCATATGTCTGGAAAATGTAATAAAAAGTTTGTTAAAAAAAAAAAAGAAAACCTCCCTGAAATGAGAAGTGCACCTCCCTGAAATGAGTTTTTGCAGGTTGGGATGTCTGGTAGTAAGTGCCTTGTATTAACTTTCTCTACATGAAAAATGCCACTTGCTGAAGTGACACAACCCCTTTAAGGGTATGTCCACACAGAGTGTTTTTTGTGCTGATTCCAGGGTGGAAACTGTTACAAAATAAGTGTGACCGTGATGGAGGCCACACACTGATTAGCCCAGTTGAACAGGGGTTCATTTACATGTGGACCCGCAGCAGTAACCATGGCAGAAACCCAAAGCTCTGCCAGCGAAGAGATTTATCAAAGTGGTGTAAAGGAAAACTGGCTTAGTTGCCCACATCAACCAATCAGATTCCACCTTTCATTTTCCAATGGTGCTCTGAAAAATGACAGGCAGAATATGATTGGTTGCTAGGGACTACTAAGCCAGTTTTGCTCATTCTACCCCAAAGAGTATTGTGCAGTGTGAACATATACTAACAGTATACAATAACTAGCCTAAAAAAAATAGTAGCTGTCTCGACTTTTTCTCCTGCACACTGTTAATATAAGTGATGTATACACTGATACACACTACATAACACTAGTGCTACACATTGCAAATATTATTGGCTGCTACAGTACAAGGGGGGAAAGAGCATACTGTCAGCGAAGAAAACATTCAGCTTCAAGTTACCATACAAACAATATCTAATACGAGTGCATGCATGGTACAGACCTTCCTTCTATACGTCCCACTCATTTCTTCTAAGAGAGGCACGGAGACACCATTCACAAGAGCCTCATTTACTTTACAATGAAAATCTGTCTCCAGAGCAGTACGCAGGATTCAATGCACGCGGCCATTTTGCTGAAGACCAGCTTCACATTGGAGAACCTCATTAAGTGTTAACTAGTGCCACCTACAGGAAGAGACAGTATATCGCCTCACAGGGCGTTCTCTAGTTGCCAGAAGGATGGAGGGTGTCCCTTATAAATAACATCATCATAAGAGCTGCCATTTTAGTTACTGGAAAACAGTGGTGTTTGCTTGTAGTAGTCCTGGTATCTAGGTTGCATACTGCTATGACTATAGGTATAGTGTTTAGCTAATAACAAGCTATGTGGCTATCTCAGAAAATGTTACTTTCCTGTCATTTTTAAAATAAAATCCATTTTATACAGTATTTTTATGCATTTTTCATTATACCCCCACAGATATAGTGCCCTCTTATGTGCCGTCCACTTCTGCTCCAATGCAACCAATGGTTTAGCGCACGAAGGAGGAATGCAATGATGTCATCGTGCCTGCTGCGCCTACCTGCTGAACTGACAGCTGCACATGTCTAAATACAGATCTGCTCCAGTCAGTCTGAAAAGCGGTTAAGTGCAGGAGGCGCAACAATGTCACTGAATCAGCCTGCGTAAAAAGAGTTTTCCGAATTTTAAATACTGATGACCTATTCTCTAGATAGCTCATCAGTATCCAATTGTTGGGGGTCCGACATCCGGAACCCCCAAGATCAGCTATTTCAGAAGGCACCGGCACTCCTCTGAGCGCCGCAGCCTTCTCCGTGCTCACCAAGCACAACGCTGTACATTGTAGAATGACTGTGCTTGGTATCACAGCTCAGCCCCATTCACTTCCATAGGTCGTCACATGGCCTAGGGAAAGCTGCAAGAAGTGCTACCGTGGGCACCGCTGCCTTCTCGAACACCTGACCGCCACCGATCAGGTACTGATGACCTATCTATAGGATATTGGGTGAGGCGAAGCGACGAAAAAATGACAAATTGGCAATTTTCATAGTTTTTTTTAAATTATAGGTTCATTCCCCGAACAGGAGAAATACATTTGTATTGTAATAGTTTGTGCATTTTGCAAAGCGGTAATGCCTATGATGCTTATTTTTTTATTATTTACTTTCACTTTTTTCTACTCTGAAGGGGAGCTGAACATGGGATCTTCAGATTACTTCTGCCTTACATTGCAATGAATGACCATTGTAATGTATTGCAGATTTGTTCCATATTAACTACAGCTGTAATAGCATGGGTTCTGTAAGTTTTGTCAATACCCCATTAATTCCCACAGAGGGCTCAGATTTTACATATTTTAGAGAGACCCAGGCTATTGCAGACAAAGAATGGCTCCATCGATTTCCACTCATAGGAACCATTTGGGCCCTGGGAGCACTGCACTCCCAGGGAAAGGCACCTCTGATGCCTTGATCTGAGCAAAAAGGTTCCTAGATTGCTTATTCCCTGCGAAGGTGTGTTTGTGTTTTCTGATCTCCTGTGTCTAACCTCTGCCTGTTTACCTTGTTGTACCTGGTCTGCCTGTCCTGAACGCTGCCTGCTTATCCCTGTGCCGTATGCCCCAGTCTGTTTACCAGATTAAACAAACTCTGCCTGCCCTGACCTCTGCTTGTCCACTGACTATGATTCCAGACATCCCAACCTGCAAAAAGTCATTTCAGGGAGGTGCACTTCTCATTTCAGGGAGGTTTTCTTTTTTTTTCTTTCACAAACTTTTTATTACATTTTCCAAACATATGCAGTATCTGCACACTTTGCTCTATGGTGTGGAGGACCGGGTTCATTACCCTGCCCCAAATTATCATATTTATGTATATGATTAAAGGGATTCTGTCACCACCTATAAGCCCTGTGAGCTAAACAGATGCTCATGTCCAGGGTGTCATTCTGATTTCTAAGGTGGCCTTATAAAAGCTATTTGTGGCTTTATTCTGCGGAAAAACAGGTTTTACTAACCTGTCAATCATTGAATTAAGGTGCCCAAGCAGGGGAGGTCTGTGGATGCATGGTGCTCGGCCGCACGCATCGCCGTTCGTGCCCAGCGCCGCCTTCTACTCCTCAGCGCCTCTCCCTCCCCCTCCTCCCGCTTTGAGATCCCGCCCTCGCGCACAGGCTCAGCCTGATGCGCCGTTGCAGACTGCTGGCATTGGCTTCTTCTTGCACTGTGCGCACGCGCCGAGAAGGGGACACTGCTACAGGTTGCCGGAAAGGTTTACTGCGAGTAAACTAGAGATGGGAAGTTCGGATCTTCACTTGAATCAGTTCATTCAAACGAACCGATTCATGAATCGAATCTTTGGTTCATTCGCTGAGCTGACAAGAAGCAAGTGAACCGAAGCTTAGGTTGCGCAATGCGCATGCGCGGATGCTTCGATTCACTTGCTGACTCGCTGAGTCGGCTCTTGGTCTGAGTCAGAAAGTTTATTCTTTAAAACCCTGTGTGTAATCATCTACCCCACTGTAGGAAAAAAACAAGCATCCAGGGGGTGTGACTTTAACACTGGGCACTGGGGTAAATAATATAATTAAAATGGAGGGTTAAATGTGTAAATGAATTTTTTTAAATATACGTCTCTCTCAATAGTTATATAGCTACTGAATGAGACAGAAGAAGGGATGCCTTTAACATATATATCTCCTTGAGAAGCCAATTTGACCCTAAAGGGTTAATTCAACCTGTAATCTAAACTCTGTGTCCTGTCACTTCTCTTATCTCTCTGCTCTGCTATCAGTAAACCTTTCCGGGATATATTGTTTCACATGCGGGTGTCAGGGAGCCGCTATCTAATAGCGGGAGACTCCCTGAACGTCCGGGAGACTTGAGATCCTTGTGATTCTGCCTGTGCTCTGACCAGCCTGGGTCAGCTGTCACGGACTCCTCTAAGAGATACAGGCCTGGTAGTTCCTCTGCAGTGAAGAGCAGTTCCCTGTATAGGGGTGAAAGGCTGAAAACCAGGGAGCACTTAGATAAGCCCTTAGGAATAGCCCTAAACCCAATCCATTCAGTGAAACGGTGGGTCTTCATCTGCTGTGCTACACTTGCCTAGATAAATATTCTTCCCATTCGACTTAAAAAGCCCTGAACATAATCCTATGTCTGCCCCAAAACCTCAGACAAAAAAACTGCAGAAAAGAGGCAGTAGTTGAAGCAGTTAAAGCACAATATGTAAAATTGTTCAATGGCTTTCTTCTGAGACATTCCCAAACAGTACACAGTGCTCGTAGACACAGTTCAGCTCTGCTATATAAAGTATAGCGCAGTGGGTCAGCAGTGGGAGGATCTAAGAGGATGAGGTAGAAAGGGCCCACAATGACTCCCAGGACCTTCTAAACCTGAAGTTGTTATCTAATCACAAACAGTTATCCTTAATATGCTCAAAATATGTCATAGAGACATATTTCACCCTTCTTAGGCTAGTTTCACACTAGCGGCAGGGGAGTCCAGCAGGTTGTTCCAGCGGGTGAACAGCCTGTCGGATCCGTCCTGCCGCTAGTTCACGCGTGTCCCCGGACTGCCGCTCCGTCCCCATTGACTATAATGGGGGCAGGGGCGGAGTTCTGGCAGCAGCACGGCAGCGCAAGGCGAGAGGCAGCCGGACTAAAAGTATAATAAATAATTAACTAAACTCATAACCATCTTTAACCACCTCCCGACCGCCTAATGCAGGGATGCGTCCTGCGGGCGGCTGGGTTATTCCTCCTGGACGCATCAGCGCACCATCTCGCGAGATTTCCTGTGAACGCGCGCACACAGGAGCGCGCGTTCACAGGATCGGAAGGTAAACGAGTTCATCTACAGCCTGCCAGCGGCGATCATTCGCTGGCACGCTGTAGATGCGATTTTTTTAACCCCAGAAAGGTATATCAGATGCTGTTTTGTTAACAGCGTCTGATATACCTGCTACCTGGTCCTCTGGTGGTCCCTTTTGCTTGGATCGACCACCAGAGGACACAGGCAGCTCTGTAAGTAGCACCAAGCACCACACTACACTACACCCCCCCTATCACTTATTAACACCTGATCACCCCATATAGACTCCCTGATCACCCCCCTGTCATTGATCACCCCCCTGTAAGGCTCCATTCAGACGTCCGTATGTGTTTTGCACGGATCCGCAAAACACGGACACCGCGGATCCGCAAAACACGGACACCGGCAATGTGCTTTGCCAGAACTATATAGAAAATGCCTTTTCTTGTCCGCAATTGCGGACAAGAATAGGACATGTTCTATAGGCTCTACAAAAAACGCAGTGTTCGCCCGATCAGGCCTGATCGTCGTTCAGTCCGCCCCACCGCAGTGACAGAATATTTTTTTTTTCTGATCACTGCAAAAACACCGTATAATCGCTGCGGCGCTATAAAGATCATTTTTGAGGGGCATGGCGAGTTCATAGAAGATTTTTTTTTTGGCACAAGTTAGCGGAAATTGTAATTTTTTTTTCTTTTTTTTTCTTACAAAGTCTCATATTCCGCTAACTTGTGACAAAAAATAAAATCTCACATGAACTCACCATACCCCTCAATCGAAATGCGTAAAAATTTTTAGACATTTATATTCCAGACTTCTTCTCACGCTTTAGGGCCCCTAAAATGCCAGGGCAGTATAAATACCCCACATGTGACCCCATTTTGGAAAGAAGACACCCCAAGGTATTTCGGGAGGGGCATGGCGAGTTCATGTAAAAATTTTTTTTTTGTCACAAGTTAGTGGAATATGAGACTTTGTAAGAGAAAAAAATATATAAAAAATCTTTTTCCGCTAACTTGTGCCAAAAAAAAAATATTCTAGGAGCTCGCCATGCCCCTCACGGAATACCTTGGGGTGTCTTCTTTCCAAAATGGGGTCACTTGTGGGATATTTATACTGCCCTGGTATTTTAGGGGCCCTAAAGCGTGAGAAGTAGTTTGGAATCCAAATGCGTAAAAAAAATGCCCTGTGAAATCCTAAAAGTACTCATTGGAATTTGGGCCCCTTTGCGCACCTAGGCTGCAAAAAAGTGTCACACATGTGGTATTGCCGTACTCAGGAGAAGTAGGGCAATGTGTTTTGGGGTGTATTTTTACATATACCCATACTGTGTGTGAGAAATATCTCTGTAAATGACAACTTTTTAATTTTTTTATACAAAGTTGTCAATTTACAGAGATATTTCTCTCACCCAGCATGGGTATATGTAAAAATACACCCCAAAACACATTGCCCTACTTCTCCTGAGTACGGCGATACCACATGTGTGACACTTTTTTGCAGCCTAGGTGCGTAAAGGGGCCGAAAGTCCAACGAGTACCTTTAGGCTTTACGGGGTTGCTCACAATTTTGCCCCTCCCAAAATGCCAGAACAGTAAACACAGCCCACAAATGACCCCATTTTAGAAAGTAGACACCCCAAATTATTCGCTGAGGGGCATATTGAGTCCATGAAAGATTGAACTTTTTGTCACAAGTTAGCGGAAAGTGAGACTTTGTGAGAAAAAACAAAAAAAAATCAAATTCCGCTAACTTGTGCCAAAAAAAAAAAAAAACTTCTATGAACTCGCCATGCCCCTCACGGAATACCTTGGGGTGTCTTCTTTCCAAAATGGGGTCACATGTGGGGTATTTATACTGCCCTGGCATTTTAGGGGCCCTAATGCGTGAGAAGAAGTCTGGAATCCAAATGCCTAAAAATGCCCTCCTAAAAGGTACTGTCACGACCGCTATCCCAGCAGCAGTCGTGTCGCACCAGACGGAGGGGAAGGGGGACCCTTATCTATGGATGGGAAATAGAATGGCCACCCCTGACTAACCCTAAGCTGGCACCTGTCTGCCCTGATACCCTAGACGGGGTGTGAACCCGTGCGGCGAGCAGGATGCCTAAACCCTCAGTCGCCCTAACAAGACTGGACTGGGGAAAGGCCGATGGGAGCACTAGTCACCATCACTCACGTCTAGGAAAACAACAGGGGAAGACAGCAACAAACAAACAACAGCAGAGATAGACTTATCCAGTCACGAGCAGAGAAGGCGATCCCAAACACGACAGTCCACGCCGGAAAAGAGCTCCACAGCAACACCATCAAACGATCTCCTTCCAAGGTCAGAGTAGCACTGGAAGTAAGGACTATATCTGGCAATGACTGCAAGTGAAACTGAAACTAATATAGTAGCTGGGAGTGGCAGACAGGACTCACCTGAGAAGGATGCCTACAAACTCCCAGTCAGGACAAAAAGGTTCACAAGGCAAAACCCAGATGACATACCCTGAACCACGGAGCAAACTCACAAGCTATCGCGAGTAGCAAGTCGCTGCGACCTTCTCCTCCCAGACCTGTCTGGATCAGTCACAGTCGTGACAGTACCCCCCTTTCTACGAGGGGCCCCTGGACCCTCAAGACCAGGCCTCTCCGGATAGGAGCTATGAAAAGCCCGAATGAGTCTGTCCGCTTTTATCTCTGATGCTGGAACCCACATTCTCTCTTCGGAACCATAACCTTTCCAGTGCACCAGGTACTGAAGAGAGCGGCGAACATATCGTGAATCAACAATCTTTTCTACCTGAAACTCAAGACTGCCATCAACAACCACCGGTGGAGGCGGTAGTGGCAATGGTTCAGGAGGTTCTACATATCTCTTAAGCAGAGATCTGTGGAAGACATTATGGATCCTTAGAGTCTGAGGTAGCTCCAGACGAAAAGCCACCGGGTTAATGATCTTAATTACCCTATAAGGACCAATAAATCTCGGACCTAATTTCCACGAGGGAACCTTCAACTTGATATTTCTGGTAGACAACCACACCAAGTCATTCACCCCAAGGTCCGGACCTTCAGAGCGCTTCCTATCAGCCGCACGTTTGTATCTACCACCAATTCTCTTCAAACTTTCTTGCACACTCTGCCACACTGAAGAAAGTGAAGATGCAAATCGTTCCTCCTCGGGAATCCCAGACGGCCCCCCCCTCACTAAACGTACAAAACTGAGGATGGCAACCATACGCACCAAAAAATGGTGACTTATCGGTGGATTCTTGACGACGATTATTAATGGCAAACTCGGCTAACGGTAAATAAGATGACCATTCCTCCTGATTTTCGGAAACAAAGCATCTCAAATATGTCTCTAGGTTTTGATTGGTACGTTCAGTCTGACCGTTGGACTGTGGATGGAAAGATGAAGAAAACGACAGATGAACCCCTAAACGAGAACAAAAAGCTTTCCAAAATTTAGAAACGAATTGGGTACCACGATCCGAAACAATATCGGAAGGGACCCCGTGAAGCTTCACGATGTGGTCAATAAAAACCTGAGCCAGTATGTTAGCATTAGGCAATGCGGCAAGAGCAATAAAATGCACCATTTTACTGAATCTGTCAACAACTACAAGAATAACAGTCTTCCCCGCTGATACTGGTAGATCCGTAATGAAATCCATTCACAGGTGCGTCCAAGGTCTGTTGGGGATGGCCAGAGGTAAAAGACGCCCTGCCGGACGAGTATGAGCTACCTTAGAACGAGCACAGGTAGCACATGCAGACACAAAATTCAACACCTCCTGGCGCCATTTAGGCCACCATAACCGATGAGACACTAACTCAGAGGTTGCCCTACTACCTGGGTGTCCTGCCAGTGTGGAGTTATGGTGTTCTTTTAGTATCTCCAGTCGTAAATTTTCTGGCACAAACAGTTTACCCGAGGGGCAGGAGGCCGGGGCGTCCCCCTGAGCTTCCAACACCCTCCCCTCCAAACCTGAGTGTAATGCAGAGACCACCACCCCCTTTTGCAAAATGGGCTCTGGTACCTCAACATCACCCCCTCCAGGAAAACTTCGAGACAATGCATCCGCCTTAGTATTTTTTGCCCCCGGGCGATAGGTTATTACAAAATTAAACCTAGTAAAAAAATAACGACCACCGAGCCTGTCTACGGGTGAGACGTTTAGCAGACTCCAGATATAATAAGTTTTTGTGATCAGTAATCACCGTGACGGGATGAACCGCCCCCTCCAAAAAATGACGCCACTCCTCAAAAGCCAACTTAATAGCCAAAAGTTCCCTGTTGCCAATATCATAGTTCCTTTCTGCAGTAGACAATTTCTTCGAAAAGAAAGCACACGGACGCCATTCACCAGGGGACGGGCCCTGAGATAGTACCGCTCCCACCCCCACCTCTGATGCGTCAACCTCTACAATAAAAGGAAGCGAGACATCTCGCTGTACGAGAATAGGGGCCGAGGTGAATCTCTCCTTCAGAGATGCAAAGGCAGTTTTGGCTGCATATGACCATTTGGAAAAATCTGATCCCTTTCGGGTCATGTCCGTCAATGGTTTGACCACCAAGGAATAGTTCTTTATAAACTTTCTATAAAAATTGGCAAACCCCAGGAAGCGTTGCAATGCCTTCAGGTTCTCAGGCAGATCCCAGTCTATAATCGCCCGGACTTTCTCTGGATCCATGCGGAAACCTGAATCTGACAACACATACCCCAGAAATGGCAGTTCTTTTACGGCGAACACACATTTTTCTAACTTAGCAAACAATTTGTTGGCCCTTAATATCTGCAGCACTTGTCTCACATGGATCTTATGAGTATCCAGATCCGGGGAATAGACCAGGATGTCATCAAGATATATCACAACAAATCTCCCGATAAGGTGACTAAAAATATCGTTGACAAAATGTTGGAATACCGCAGGCGCATTAGTAAGACCAAATGGCATGACCAGATTTTCATAATGCCCTTCCGGAGTATTAAAAGCCGTCTTCCACTCATCCCCCTCTTTGATGCGAACCAGGTTATAGGCTTCTCTGAGATCCATTTTGGAGAACCATTTAGCACCAGCAACCTGATTAACCACCTCAGCCCCCAGTGCTTAAACACCCTGAAAGACCAGGCCACTTTTTACACTTCTGACCTACACTACTTTCACCGTTTATTGCTCGGTCATGCAACTTACCACCCAAATGAATTTTACCTCCTTTTCTTCTCACTAATAGAGCTTTCATTTGGTGGTATTTCATTGCTGCTGACATTTTTACTTTTTTTGTTATTAATCAAAATTTAACAATTTTTTTGCAAAAAAATGACATTTTTCACTTTCAGTTGTAAAATTTAGCAAAAAAACGAGATCCATATATAAATTTTGCTCTAAATTTATTGTTCTACATGTCTTTGATAAAAAAAAAATGTTTGGGTAAAAAAAAAATGGTTTGGGTAAAAGTTATAGCGTTTACAAAATATGGTACAAAAATGTGAATTTCCGCTTTTTGAAGCAGCTCTGACTTTCTGAGCACCTGTCATGTTTCCTGAGGTTTTTTTTTTTTGGTTTTTTTTCTTACAAAGTCTCATATTCCACTAACTTGTGACAAAAAATAAAAAGTTCTATGAACTCACTATGCCCATCACGAAATACCTTGGGGTCTCTTCTTTCCAAAATGGGGTCACTTGTGGGGTAGTTATACTGCCCTGGCATTCTAGGGGCCCAAATGTGTGGTAAGGAGTTTGAAATCAAATTCTGTAAAAAATGACCAGTGAAATCCGAAAGGTGCTCTTTGGAATATGGGCCCCTTTGCCCACCTAGGCTGCAAAAAAGTGTCACACATCTGGTATCTCTGTATTCAGGAGAAGTTGAGGAATGTGTTTTGGGGTGTCTTTTTACATATACCCATGCTGGGTGAGATAAATATCTTGGTCAAATGCCAACTTTGTATAAAAAAATGGGAAAAGTTGTCTTTTGCCAAGATATTTCTCTCACCCAGCATGGGTATATGTAAAATGACACCCCAAAACACATTCCCCAACTTCTCCTGAGTACGGAGATACCAGATGTGTGACACTTTTTTGCAGCCTAGGTGGGCAAAGGGGCCCATATTCCAAAGAGCACCTTTCGGATTTCACTGGTCATTTATTACAGAATTTGATTTCAAACTCCTTACCACACATTTGGGCCCCTAGAATGCCAGGGCAGTATAACTACCCCACAAGTGACCCCATTTTGGAAAGAAGAGACCCCAAGGTATTCGCTGATGGGCATAGTGAGTTCATGGAAGTTTTTATTTTTTGTCACAAGTTAGTGGAATATGAGACTTTGTATGAAAAAAAAAAAAAAAATCATCATTTTCCACTAACTTGTGACAAAAAATAAAAAATTCTAGGAACTCGCCATGCCCCTCACGGAATACCTTGGGGTGTCTTCTTTCCAAAATGGGGTCACTTGTGGGGTAGTTATACTGCCCTGGCATTCTAGGGGCCCAAATGTGTGGTAAGGAGTTTGAAATCAAATTCTGTAAAAAATGACCAGTGAAATCCAAAAGGTGCTCTTTGGAATATGGGCCCCTTTGCCCACCTAGGCTGCAAAAAAGTGTCACACATCTGGTATCTCTGTATTCAGGAGAAGTTGAGGAATGTGTTTTGGGGTGTCTTTTTACATATACCCATGCTGGGTGAGATAAATATCTTGGTCAAATGCCAACTTTGTATAAAAAAATGGGAAAAGTTGTCTTTTGCCAAGATATTTATCTCACCCAGCATGGGTATATGTAAAATGACACCCCAAAACACTTTCCCCAACTTCTCCTGAGTACGGAGATACCAGATGTGTGACACTTTTTTGCAGCCTAGGTGGGCAAAGGGGCCCATATTCCAAAGAGCACCTTTCGGATTTCACTGGTCATTTTTTACAGAATTTGATTTCAAACTCCTTACCACACATTTGGGCCCCTAGAATGCCATGGCAGTATAACTACCCCACAAGTGACCCCATTTTGGAAAGAAGAGACCCCAAGCTATTCGCTGATGGGCATAGTGAGTTCATGGAAGTTTTTATTTTTTGTCACAAGTTAGTGGACTATGAGACTTTGTATGAAAAAAAATAAATAAAAAAAATCATCATTTTCCACTAACTTGTGACAAAAAATAAAAAATTCTAGGGGTGTCTTCTTTCCAAAATGGGGTCACTTGTGGGGTAGTTATACTGCCCTGGCATTTTCCAGGGGCCCTAATGTGTGGTAAGTAGGTAAATGACCTGTGAAATCCTAAAGGTGCTCTTTGGAATGTGGGCCCCTTTGCCCACCTAGGCTGCAAAAAAGTGTCACACATGTGGTATCGCCGTATTCAGGAGAAGTTGGGCAATGTGTTTTGGGGTGTCTTTTTACATATACCCATGCTGGGTGAAAGAAATATCTCGGCAAAAGACAACTTTTCCCATTTTTTTATACAAAGTTGGCATTTGACCAAGATATTTATCTCACCCAGCATGGGTATATGTAAAATGACACCCCAAAACACATTCCCCGACTTCTCCTGAGTACGGCGATACCACATGTGTGACACTTTTTTGCAGCCTAGATGCGCAAAGGGGCCCACATTCATTTTATGAGGGCATTTTTAGACATTTGGATCCCAGACTTCTTCTCACGCTTTAGGACCCCTAGAATGCCAGGGCAGTATAAATACCCCACATGTGACCCCATTTTGGAAAGAAGACACCCCAAGGTATTCAATGAGGGGCATGGCGAGTTCATAGAATTTTTTTTTTTTTGGCACAAGTTAGCAGAAATTGATATTTATTTTTTTTTCTCACAAAGTCTCCCTTTCCGCTAACTTGGGACAAAAATTTCAATCTTTCATGGACTCAATATGCCCCTCACGGAATACCTTGGGGTGTCTTCTTTCCGAAATGGGGTCACATGTGGGGTATTTATACTGCCCTGGCATTCTAGGGGCCCTAAAGCGTGAGAAGAAGTCTGGAATATAAATGTCTAAAAAATGTTACGCATTTGGATTCCGTGAGGGGTATGGAGAGTTCATGTGAGATTTTATTTTTTGACACAAGTTAGTGGAATATGAGACTTTGTAAGAAAAAAAAAAAAAAATTTCCGCTAACTAGGGCCAAAAAAATGTCTGAATGGAGCCTTACAGAGGGGTGATCAATGACAGGGGGGTGATCAATGACAGGGGGGTGATCAGAGAGTCAATATGGGGTGATCACCCCCCTGTCATTGATCACCCCCCTGTAAGGCTCCATTCAGATGTCCGTATGTGTTTTGCGGATCCGATCCATGTATCCTTGGATCCGTAAAAATCATACGGACATCTGAATGCAGCATGACATGGGGGGGTGATCAATGACAGGGGGGGGGTGATCAATGACAGGGGGGTGATCAGGGAGTCTATATGGGGTGATCACCCCCCCTGGAAGGCTCCAGGGAGACGCCTGTATGTGTTTTGCGGATCCGATCCATCTATCAGTGGATCCGTAAAAATCATGCGGACGTCTGAATGGAGCTTTACAGGGGGTTGATCAATGACAGGGGTGTAATCAATGACAGGGGGGTGATCAGGGAGTCTATATGGGGTGATAGCCACAGTCATTGATCACGCCCCTGTAAGGCTTCATTCAGACGCCCGTATGCGTTTTGCGGATCCGATCCATCTATCAGTGGATCCGTAAAAATCATGCGGACATCTGAATGGAGCTTTACAGGGGGTTGATCAATGACAGGGGGGTAATCAATGACAGGGGGGTGATCAGGGAGTCTATATGGGGTGATAACCACAGTCATTGATCACGCCCCTTTAAGGCTTCATTCAGACGTCCGTATGCGTTTTGCGGATCCGATCCATCTATCAGTGGATCCGTAAAAATCATGCGGACATCTGAATGGAGCTTTACAGGGGGTTGATCAATGACAGGGGTGTAATCAATGACAGGGGGGTGATCAGGGAGTCTATATGGGGTGATAACCACAGTCATTGATCACGCCCCTGTAAGGCTTCATTCAGACGTCCCTATGCGTTTTGCGGATCCGATCCATCTATCAGTGGATCCGTAAAAATCATGCGGACATCTGAATGGAGCTTTACAGGGGGTTGATCAATGACAGGGGGGTAATCAATGACAGGGGGGTGATCAGGGAGTCTATATGGGGTGATCAGGGGTGATCAAGGGTGAATAAGGGGTTAATAAGTGACAGGGGGGGGTGTAGTGTAGTGTAGTGGTGCTTGATGCAACATATTTACTGAGCTACCTGTGTCCTCTGGTGGTCGATCCAAACAAAGGGGACCACCAGAGGACCAGGTAGCAGGTATATTAGACGCTGTTATCAAAACAGCGTCTAATATACCTGTTAGGGGTTAAAAAAAACACATCTCCAGCCTGCCAGCGAACGATCGCCGCTGGCAGGCTGGAGATCCACTCTCTTACCTTCCGTTCCTGTGAACGCGCGCGCCTGTGTGCGCGCGTTCACAGGAAATCTCGCGTCTCGCGAGAGGACGCGCCGGCGCGTCCACCCAGAAGAGCAGGGCCGCTGCAAAGACGCAATCCTGCGTACGGCGGTCCTGAGGAGGTTAAAGAGGTCGGGAATGAGAGGAAGAGGATAGGGATCTCGGATAGTTATCCGGTTTAATTCCCGGAAATCCAGGCAAGGACGTAGGCCCCCATCTTTCTTTTTAACGAAAAAGAACCCTGCAGCCACAGGTGAAGAAGAGGGTCTGATGTGTCCCTTAGCCAAACTCTCCGAAATATAATCTTTCATAGCCTTCCTCTCCGGGCCGGAAAGATTGTATAACCGGGTTTTAGGTAGTTTTGCCCCAGGTAATAGATTAATCGGGCAATCATATGGACGATGAGGTGGTAACCCCTGACAACCCTTCTCAGAGAACACATCCATAAAATCTGACAGAAAGGCAGGTAAAGATGTTACAGAGAGTGTAGAGCACCTACTACTCAAGCAGTTGTCCTTACAATGTTCCCTCCACTCCACAATCTCCCCGGCCTGCCAATCCACCACTGGATTGTGAGTCACCAGCCAGGGAAGCCCCAATACCATAGGAGCCGGAAGACCGTCCAGGACATAACAAGAGATATGATCTTTATGGAGGTCCCCTACCTGCAGATGGATATTATGGATGATCTGAGATAACTCTCTCTGAGTAAGAGGGGAGGAGTCGATGGCAAAAACAGGAATAGTTCTGCATACCGGTTCCGGAGTAAAACCCAGAGCCTGAGCAAACCGTGAATCCACCAAGTTGACCCCCGCCCCACTGTCCAAAAAGACGGAACAGATCTCAGTTTTATTGCCCGCCTCAACGGTAGTGGACAACAAAAACTGAGACATGCGTATGGAGGAAATGAATACGCCCAGACTGTTCTCCTCCGCACAATCTGTGGACTCTAGTTTTCCGGCGGCTCCTTTGTTTGTGGTCTCTTGGGTTCTGAGGGACAAACCTTTACAAAATGACCCCTCCCCCCACAACGAAAACAAACCTCTGACCTACGGCGGAACTTAGGAGGATTCACCCGTCTAGTGGCGCCCCCTATTTGCATTGGTTCGACTGGACCATAACAGACCGATCCCTGCCCTATAGAGGCCTCCGTAAAATTTAATAGTCTCTCCCTGAGTCGTCTGTCGATTCTTATGGACAGAGACATAGCAGCCTCAAGAGACCCAGGGACCTCGTATACCCAAGGATTGCTGCTGCAGCACTGTTGCTTTTAATCCTGCCACTTCAAGGGATAACCCCTGTAATGGTTTTGCCAAAACCGAAACCGGATCCATAGTGGAACAGACAAAATACAAAGCAAAACAGCAAGCAAAAAAAAAAAATTACACTTTTTTTTTTTTTTTTTTAAAAGGCCAGATATACTGTCACGACCACTATCCCAGCAGCAGTCGTGTCGCACCAGACGGAGGGGAAGGGGGACCCTTATCTACGGATGGGAAATAGAATGGCCACCCCTGACTAACCCTAAGCTGGCACCTGTCTGCCCTGATACCCTAGACGGGGGGTGAACCCGTGCGGTGAGCAGGATGCCTAAACCCTCAGTCGCCCTAACAAGACTGGACTGGGGAAAGGCCGATGGGAGCGCTAGTCACCATCACTCACGTCTAGGAAAACAACAGGGGAAGACAGCAACAAACAAACAACAGCAGAGATAGACTTATCCAGTCACGAGCAGAGAAGGCGATCCCAAACACGACAGTCCACGCCGGACAAGAGCTCCACAGCAACACCATCAAACGATCTCCTTCCAAGGTCAGAGTAGCACTGGAAGTAAGGACTATATCTGGCAATGACTGCAAGTGAAACTGAAACTAATATAGTAGCTGGGAGTGGCAGACAGGACTCACCTGAGAAGGATGCCTACAAACTCCCAGTCAGGACAAAAAGGTTCACAAGGCAAAACCCAGATGACATACCCTGAACCACGGAGCAAACTCACAAGCTATCGCGAGTAGCAAGTCGCTGCGACCTTCTCCTCCCAGACCTGTCTGGATCAGTCACAGTCGTGACAGGTACTCATTGGAATTTGGTCCCCTTTGCGCACCTAGGCTGCAAAAAAGTGTCACACATGTGGTATCGCCGTACTCAGGAGAAGTAGGGCAATGTGTTTTGCGGTGTATTTTTACATATACCCATGCTGGGTGATAGAAATATCTCTGTAAAATGACAACTTTGTATGAAAAAATGGGAAAAGTTGTCTTTTACAGAGATATTTATTTCACCCAGCATGGGTATATGTAAAAATACACCCCAAAACACATTGCCCTACTTCTTCTGAGTACGGCGATATCACATGTGTGACACTTTTTTGCAGCCTAGGTGCGTAAAGGGGCCCAAATTCCAATGAGTACTTTTAGGATTTCACAGGGCATTTTTACGCATTTGGATTCCAAACTACTTCTCACACTTTAGGGCCCCTAAAATGCCAGGGCAGTATAAATACCCCACAAGTGACCCCATTTTAGAAAGAAGACACCCCAAGGTATTCCGTGAGGGGTATGGTGAGTTCATGTAAAATTTTATTTTTTGTCACAAGTTAGTGGAATATGAGACTTTGTAAGAAAAAAATATATATATCATTTTCCGCTAACTTGTGACAAAAAATAAAAACTTCCATGAACTCACTATGCCCATCAGCGAATACCTTAGGGTGTCTACTTTCCGAAATGGGGTCATTTGTGGGGTGTTTCTACTGTCTGGGCATTGTAGAACCTCAGGAAACATGACAGGTGCTCAGAAAGTCAAAGTGCGTAAATTCACATTTTTGCACCATAGTTGGTAACTCTATAACTTTTACCCAAACCAATAAATATACACTTATTGCATTTTTTTTTTATCAAAGACATGTAGAACAATAAATTTAGAGAAAAATTTATATAGAAATGTAGTTTTATTTGAAAACTTTTACAACAGAAAGTGAAAAATTTCATTTTTTTGCAAAAATTTCTTAATATCAAAAAAAGTAAAAATGTCAGCAGCAATGAAATACCACCAAATGACTCTATTAGTGACAAGAAAAGGAGGTAAAATTCATTTGGGTGGTAAGTTGTATGACCGAGCAATAAACCGTGAAAGTAGTGTAGTGCAGAATTGTAAAAAGTGGTCTGGTCATTAAGGGGGTTTAAGCTAGGGGAGCTGAGGTGGTTAAAGGGCTTCTGTCACCCCCAAAACACAATATTTTTTTTTGGGCTTGTTAAAATCCTTATTTAACGACTATTCCCTATATAGGGCTCTTACCTTTGTCTGTGGCTTCGTTTCCTAGGGCTCTTACCTTTGTCTGTGGCTTCGTTTCCTTAAGAATCGATCTTTTAAAATTTGCAAATCACTTTACTACCAGCAAGTAGGGCGTCTACTTGCTGGTAGCCGCCGCAAAAAGCCGCCCCCTCCTCCTGTTGATTGACAGGGCCAGGGAGCGCTCTCCTCCTAAAGCTGGCCCTGTCAGCATTTCAAATCCCGCACCTTTCTTCATTCGGCGCAGCCGCTCTGAGAGAAGGAGGCTCGCCTCCTCAGCACTCCCTCAGTGCGCCTGCGCCGATGACATCACCGAAAGAGAAGACGCCCTGTCAATCAACAGGAGGAGGGGGCGTTTTTTTGCGGCGGCTACCAGCAAGTAGACGCCCTACTTGCTGGTAGTGAAGTGATTTGCATATTTTCAAAGATCGATTTTTAAGGAAACGAAGCCACAGACAAAGGTAAGAGCCCTATATAGGGAATAGTCGTTAAATAAGGATTTTAACAAGCCCAAAAAAAAATTGTGTTTTGGGGGTGACAGAAGCCCTTTAATGAGAACTAAATCCACCCCACAAGCCCCGCCTTAACAAGGCGAGGCCCCCCACCAGCATTGCAGCCATTACTCAATTGCAGATTGTAAACCCAAATTGTAAATATCTAGCCCAATCTCAGAGAGATGAACATTGTCACATCTAAAGAGACCAGGTAATGAACCCTCTAGATCTATGTGCCTGTATGAAAAGCTGCCTAGCAATGGAAGGAACTTCTCCATTGCTCTATTAATTCTTTTGCAATTTTTTTCCAGAAAGAATTGGCTCTTCGTTGACCAAATCAGGCGAGGCACGATTTCAGAAAAAATTTGAATAACCCTTGGCAACATGCATCTTATTAAAGCCAAATCCCTTTTCATTTCCCAAAGTAATTCACACGTTTTAACCTTACCTAATCATTACCCGCTAAATGAATAATTAAAACATTAGGCAAAGGCCACCTAGAACATAGTTTGCAGATTTCAAAATGTAGCCTCTTCCAAAACAAGCCTCTAAACCCTAGCCAAAAGATATGTAACGCTGAAGAGTCAAAAGTTAGGTTTTCAGAATAAACTCTCTTTTCTGCTCTCTTCTAAGCCCAAAAAACATATGAATGGCCCACAATCCATACAACCAATTGGCCTCCTGTAAAACAGAAAACTAATTAGTCTGAAAGAATTAGATCGAGCCTAATATATAATTTGAATCTATTAGAATACCAACGACCAATCTTTTTAACTACTGACTCATCTAAACCCCATCTAGCCAGCTCTGTAGCTGCCCCAATTCTAAAGGAATGAGAAGAAATATTAAAAGAACTTAGACCTAAAGCTCCTAAACATTTCTTAAGAACAGAACAGAACTGAAACTTAGTAAGAGGAGACCCATTAGTATGTATAAAAAAGGGGCCCAGCACCGCAGGACGAACTTCAAGCCATAATTTAATAGTATCAACCGGGCATAATGTTGACCCCTCCCAAGAATTTTAAACGAATTACCCGATCTCAACAATTTTACCACTCAACAATACCTCAGAAAAATCCAACCTAGTACAAGAAGACTGGCTATGAGCAACCAGCTCGCTGATACGTAACGCAGCAAAAAATGCTAATATAAACGCTGTACGAAACAATAACACTTCAAAATTGTCAAAACAAATGCTAGGCAAAATACCATATAAACTCTCCAATAACCCAATAAAGATAGGTCTCCTATTATCCACTCTAGCGCCACTTTTACGATAACCTTTCAATAACTGTTTAATGGGGAAAAATGAACATAATGGTTTATCACCGAAAAGTTTTTGAAAAAATTAAACTCCAGCCACTGTCCTAGATACAGAAGATAAAGACAATTGCTTTTCAATTAAACTTGCAACAAATAATAAACCGCAACTAAGGGTATTCAACCTTCCATTAACAAGCAGTGCATTACAAAAAAGTATCCAATCACGCCATGCGGCTTAGTATGCAGCCCATGTTTTAGAAGCAACAGAGCTTATGAAACCTTCTGAAATTAATCCCATAACACATCCCAAAGGTGAGGAGGACAAGGGATCCCTTCTGTTTCCGCATGTGGCGCTAGCTCCCGAAACTTCAAAAATTGAAAACGAGATAGAGAATCACATTTTGACAATAATTAAAAATAAATTGCAAACAGCACACCTTTATTGTCTGTACTTAACAATGTACTTAATAATGCACTTAATAATATTCTCTTTTTACTAAATTCAGAACCCCAAATCACAATGGATACAACTACCAGAAACAGTTCCAATAAAATGTGAAGAAGAGAGGTGGGTTATTGGTGGCTCACCTGATCAATACAATGGGTAGGTGCTCTGGTTCTGAACTGACTCACCCGGTCAGAAAGGCGATTTGTAGCAATAAAGTATATAGTGAAGGACCGGCACTCTACATCTATCAGTAAGCAATGTACACAGATGATGTTCAAAATATGTATTTATTTTTATTTTTATAAAAATACGTTTGGGATTGGAGCGTAAAAAATAGAAGTTCTAAAAGTCTAAAAATATATATGGATGTTCTGAAGGATGGGGTTCCAAAAAATATTTTAAATAAAAATGTAAGGTAAAAAACGTAGGATAAAAAAATGTTGGTTTGCAATATGCAGCAGTGGGGGTGCACAGTAAGGTGTGCAAGGAAGAGTATGACAATACGGTGATTGTCTGGTGGTGACAATGCAGTGATTGTCTGGCGGTGACTTTCACCTTCAGCGGGTCCAGTATATGGCTGTGTTCATTTGTATACAGTTCAACACTGGTATTATTCACATGAAAGTTGTGGAAGTAAATATACACTGCTCAAAAAAATAAAGGGAACACAAAAATAACACATCCTAGATCTGAATTAATTAAATATTCTTCTGAAATACTTTGTTCTTTACATAGTTGAATGTGCTGACAACAAAATCACACAAAAATAAAAAAATGGAAATCAAATTTTTTAACCCGTGGAGGTCTGGATTTGGAGTCACACTCAAAATTAAAGTGGAAAAACACACTACAGGCTGATCCAACTTTGATGTAATGTCCTTAAAACAAGTCAAAATGAGGCTCAGTAGTGTGTGTGGCCTCCACGTGCCTGTATGACCTCCCTACAACGCCTGTGCATGCTCCTGATGAGGTGGCGGACGGTCTCCTGAGGGATCTCCTCCCAGACCTTGACTAAAGCATCTGCACACTCCTGGACAGTCTGTGGTGCAACGTGACGTTGGTGGATAGAGAGAGACATGATGTCCCAGATGTGCTCAATTGGATTCAGGTCTGGGGAACGGGCGGGCCAGTCCATAGCATCAATGCCTTCGTCTTGCTGGAACTACTGACACACTCCAGCCACATGAGGTCTAGCATTGTCTTGCATTAGGAGGAACCCAGGGCCAACAGCACCAGCATATGGTCTCACAAGGGGTCTGAGGATCTCATCTCGGTACCTAATGGCAGTCAGGCTACCTCTGGCGAGCACATGGAGGGCTGTGCGGCCCTCCAAAGAAATGCCACCCCACACCATTACTGACCCAATGCCAAACCGGTCATGCTGGAGAATGTTGCAGGCAGCAGAACGTTCTCCACGGCGTCTCAAGACTCTGTCTCGTCTGTCACGTGCTCAGTGTGAACCTGCTTTCATCTGTGAAGAGCACAGGGCGCCAGTGGCGAATTTGCCAATCTTGGTGTTCTCTGGCAAATGCCAAACGTCCTGCACGGTGTTGGGCTGTAAGCACAACCCCCACCTGTGGACGTTGGGCCCTCATATCACCCTCATGGAGTCTGTTTCTGACCGTTTGAGCAGACACATGCACATTTGTGGCCTGCTGGAGGTCATTTTGCAGGGCTCTGGCAGTGCTCCTCCTGTTCCTCCTTACACAAAGGCGGAGGTAGCGGTCCTGCTGCTGGGTTGTTGCCCTCCTACGGCCTCCTCCACATCTCCCGATGTACTGGCCTGTCTCCTGTTAGCGCCTCCATGCTCTGGACACTACACTGACAGACACAGCAAACCTTCTTGCCACAGCTCGCATTGATGTGCCATCCTGGATAAGCTGCACTACCTGAGCCACTTGTGTGGGTTGTAGACTCCGTCTCATGCTACCACTAGAGTGAAAGCACCGCGAGCATTCAAAAGTAACCAAAACATCAGCCAGGAAGCATAGGAACTGAGAAGTGGTCTGTGATCACCACCTGCAGAACCACTCCTTTATTGGGGGTGTCTTGCTAATTGCCTATAATTTCCACCTGTTGTCTATCCCATTTGCACAACAGTATGTGAAATTGATTGTCACTCAGTGTTGCTTCCTAAGTGGACAGTTTGATTTCACAGAAGAGTGATTGACTTGGAGTTACATTGTGTTGTTTAAGTGTTCCCTTTATGTTTTTGAGCAGTGTATATAAATAGACCGGAAAAAGATGAAAAAATGTGTATAAGCGAAAATATAAAAATATATAAAATTTGTAACAGTCGGGTGCTGAGCTTAGTGTGGCGTCCCACACATTGGAAAAAAGCTGCACCCTGACTGTGTACCTTCCTTGTGAAGTATAGATGTCCCAGCTGTTGGAGCGATCTCGATGCGCTCTGCTGTATCTATTTCCCGGTCTTCTCGGCGTGCCGCGTGGGTATGACGTCACTTCTCTGGCGTCTCGCTTGGCTTTGCCGGATTAGTTGTGAAGATTTTCGCTGGTGGTCTTTCTCGATCCGGAGGATTTGTCGGTTGACAGGAAGCGCTTCCAGGATAAAGTTCTTTAGCAGGTATTAGAGGGAGGTCACCAGACGCGTTTCGAAGGACTTAGCTGCCTTCTTCATCAGTGGTAGCCCTCTGACTGCCGTGTATTGTCTTTTATGCTGCTGGAGGATCTTACAAAGACCTGGACTGGATCTTGTTTGGTATGGTCCAGACTTTTTTGTATGCTGGTGCCATCGAAAATCTGGATAAGTACTGGTTGGATAGTTTCTTTTGTTTACTTTTTTGTATACATATATATTTGCTTGTTATGCTGCTAATGACAGTGTGGTGTCCTTGCTAGTTGTTGCTTTGGTTCTCTATTAGTTAATATTTTCTGGTTTAGTCTTAGTTCTATGGGTGTTTCAATATTTCTGTTTGCTGCGGTACCGTTGCGTTTTCTGCTAGTTGTTCATTTTTGTATGTTTGGGCCTGTTTGTGGACCCTGGTTTGAGTTCTATGCTCTGTATTTTCGGTGGTTTGTTCTTTATCAGTTTGTGTTCTCTAATTTGTACTGAGTTCTGTGCTTTTGATTTTTCGTTTTTTTTCTGCGGTATTGGGATTTTTTCTGCAGTATTGGGGCTTTTTTGTGATATTTTGTCCGTGCGGTATGTTGTCCGTGCGTCTTTAGTGTGGGGAGCCTTCGTGTTGTTTTAGTTTTTTCTTCATTGGTGCGTTTTTGGATTGCGGTAGTTGTAGCTTTTTTTCGGGTTATATGTGAGCAGGGGGTGTATCTGTGGTGACTTTAGTGGCAAGTGGTGTGGGTAGTAAGGGTGGTGCGTTCCGTGTTTAGTGAGGGAATAGATTCTTAGTGTTGTGTGTGTTATCTTGTTGGGTTTTTGCTCATTTTTCAATTTGGTCCAGGATTTGGATGCGTTTTTTTTGGGATCCATTGGTGTTGTGCTGTTGGTGGTGTGTATTGTGGGTTACTGGTGTCTGAGAATCTATGTAGGGATTCTTGTGTTATTGTTTGTATATTTTCTTGCGTGACCGCTGTATTTCTTTATGTTGCGTTTTTCCATGGTGCGTTTTTGGTGCGTTTTTTCAGTGGTGCTTATTCGTTTTTTGTCCTCATATATTTTGTGCAGATTTCGGTGGTAGGTGTGTGCAGTATCTAGGGAGCTCTCTAATATGATCCAGGTTCTTTGGTTTTATGGGGATAGTGTGTTGGGATAGTGTGTTGGGAACCTAGAGAGTGGCCGCCCCCGCACGACTCGCGGTAGGCGTCCGGCTGTTTACCAGCACCCCTACCGACACTCGATACGTGGCCGCCACCCCATAAAGCAAGAAGAAAAAGACGACCCGAACACCACTCAAAGATTGAGAAACTCACCACTCCAAAGCCAAATGGAAACCGCAAGACCCAAGACTGGACCCCACAATTGGATCCAAAATACGCAGCGGTGCCACAAGAAACCCTAACACAGACTCCCAGACACCACGAACAGCAATCTAAACAAACACACCACTGACAGAATACACCACACCAAACAAAATTGAGCAAAAAGAGCACAACCACATAGCACAACACACACAAAGAGTCCAATTCCTCTAACCAGCACATAACACACCACCTTAGTGTCACCACCAGATGAAACACGCCGCACCCCTAATAGACACCACCACCCCACACACACTCCCCATAAGAACACAGCAGCACTGCAAAATATATATAAACACACAAATATAAATATCAACATAAATAAAAATAAAAACCACACTAGGTTCCCAACACACTATCCCAACCCACTATCCCCATAAAACCAAAGAACCTGCCTATATACTTTATTGCTACAAATCGCCTTTCTGACCGGGTGAGTCAGTTCAGTACCAGAGCAGCTACCCATTGTATTGATCAGGTGAGCCACCAATAACCCACCTCTCTTCTTCACAAATTTACACTCACCCATATTGGTGTTGCTCCCTGACCACTTACAATGGACATCTGGAATTATGCTGAGAGCAAGAGACTCAGAGTAGAACAATTCACATTTGAAACAGGGAATATTGAAATAAGCAATGACAGATCCACTAGCGAAATATTCAGAGAACTAGAATCCCTACTACACAAACAACTCCGCCAAAATTGGGAAATTAAATCCTTGGAATACTGCATTAAAAACAATAGAATCCCTAAAGGTTTACAATTAATAAAACTCCCAGCGCAAGATCTCTGCAATGCAGAATTTACCAAAGAATGGGAAACCTTTCTGATGGCCCAATCCACCAACCTCACACAAATGATCATACAGAGAAGAACCCAAATATTGAACGAGACCACCGAAAAAATCACAAACCTAAAGGAAACAATAGAGCAACTGCCAAAGGATGAGGAATACAACACATGGCAAGACAGACTCTGCAAAAGCCTAGATAAATTAGAACAAGAAATCATGGACAGAAAAATAAAAAAACTCAGATACACATTTGACAACATCCACACCACAAAAAAGTCCCCACAAAAAAGAAATAGACAACTAGTCCAAAATGAGCCAGAAACAATACAATCAATCCACAATATCCCGACCACCAACCGATTTGAAATTCTATCCAATGAGCATTTTTTAAACAAAACTCCCCTCCACCACAGGCCACGAACCAGGAAGACAACACACCCCTCCCCACCCAGAACACAACGCCCCCCTTCCCCATCTGCACACCAATACAATCTGAGAAACAAACAAGAATACTACAACCAAGAACACACACCACGCCAATACTACAAATCTCCACAAACACAGCACCAACACACGAACCACAACTACAGACAAGAGAACCCACGGAGACAACACTACAAACAACAGACACAAGAAGAAAGAACAAGACACGGAGAGGACAACGAAAAAAGAAGATACCCCAACAGACACTAGAAGAACCAACAACCACAAAAAATGATAACAATACAGTAATAAACCTCAGCACAAAAAATTTGACACTATCACAACTGAACCTCTTAAACAAAGGATTAAAATTTGCCCCGACCACAAAAATAGACAAATTCCATACATTCATTGGAATAGAAAAATTCATCAGAAAACTTTGCCTAAAAAAATATTTCATGAAAAACCCAATCATATCAAACACAACTACAGTGACAACCCACAAACACACAGAACTAAAACCCAAATCAACCAAATTCCCCAGACAAGAAATCAGCCAAGAAATAGCCACATTTAGAAAATGCGTAGAATCCGACATCAGACGATTAAAATACAATAATAAAAAAATCAGAAATAATCTATCCAACCAAGAAATCCATGCAATTAAACAACTTCAAATACAGAAAGACATCATCATCCGCCCCGCAGACAAAGGAGGAGCAACCGTAGTTTTAGACAAAGAACAATACGAAGCGGAATGCCTCAGACTACTGTCAGACAACACTACATACCAGAAACTCAGCAAAGATCCTATTAATTCATACGGCCAAATACTGATAGACTACTGCCAGAAAGGACTAGATAACAATTTTTTACTTGAACAAGAAGCTAAATTCATCCTAAATACACAACAAAGACTCCCCATATTTTACTGCCTACCCAAAGTCCACAAAAGTTTAGAGAACCCACCAGGCCGTCCAATAATTTCCGGCATTGGATCATTCACATCAAACCTTTCACAACACATCGACAGATTACTCCAACCAGTCGTCAAAAACACAAACACATACATCAAAGACAGCACACAGATAATTAAAACAATGGAAAACATAGAGTACAACCCAAACTGGATCCTGGGCACCCTAGACGTCCAGTCTCTATACACAATAATAGACCACAAACACGGGATTGAAGCAATGACGATACAATTAGAAAAAAGTAACAAATTCAAAAAAGACCAAATAAGCTATATAGCCGAGGGTGTAAAACTAATCCTAGGACACAACTACTTTTCCTTTGACTCCGCCTACTATCTACAAACCAGGGGCACAGCCATGGGCACCAGATTCGCCCCTAGCTATGCAAACCTTTTTATGTCACAATGGGAGGATAGCCATATACTGCATCGGCTAGGGACGGATCTGGTGCTATGGAAACGTTACATCGACGACGTGGTCTTCATTTGGCAGAAGAGTGAAACTGACTTGAAAAAATTCCTGGAAGAAATAAACGACAATCAAATAAACCTACAATTCACAGCCAATATAAACAAAACCGAAATAGAATTCTTGGATCTAAACATCAAAGTAGAAAACAATAAACTTACATGTTGCACCTTCCACAAACCAACAGCAAAAAACAGTTTTATTCTCTACTCCAGCTGCCACCTCCCAAGATGGCTCAACAATATACCTGAGAGTCAATTCAGACGCCTGAAACGCAATTGCACTAAAGATGACACATTTGAAAGAGAAGCTGAGACACTAAAAGCACAATTTATTGAAAAAGAATACCCCCCAACCAAAATCGAGACATCCCTCACAAAGGTAAGAAAGCTAAACAGAACCTCCTTCTTTAATGACAATCCCGTAAACAAACCAAAAACACAAACACAAACAAATGAAACCCCAAAGCTAATACTACCCTTCAGCTCACAACACAAAAATATTGAAAAAATCATCAACACCCATTGGCATCACATCCATAAGGACAAAACGATAGGCCCTTCCATCTCCACAAAACCGTACATCATATACACAAGAGCCCCAAACTTAGGCCTGAAAATTGCGCCGTCTGTCAAAAGTCAACAGAAAAAACTAAATCTCACAATGAGCACATGGCAAAAACTCAAAGGATTCTACAGATGCAATCAATGCTCCAACTGTAAAATTACCTCATTCCAGAAAAAAACTGAGAGAGTACAATCCACAACCACAACACTAGAACATGAAATAAAAGAATTCCTTACCTGCAGCAGCACAAACTTAATCTACATCATCACCTGTCCCTGTAAAAAACAATACATTGGTAGAACAAAAAGAACTTTAAAAAAACGCATATCAGAACATATAAACAATATCAAAAAAGGCTTTGAAACTCACTCACTCTCCAAACACTTCAAAACACACCACAAACAAGACCCATCCGGATTATCATTTGCAGCACTGGAAAAGGTAAAAACAGACTGGAGAGGAGGGAACCATATAGCCAAGATGTCCCGCATTGAATCAAAATTCATTTTTGAGTTCAACACAATCATACCAGGAGGCCTAAACGCTGACTTTGAACTATTCGGGTTCTTATAAACTATCCCAGAGTGGCCGCCCCCGCACGACTCGCGGTAGGCGTCCGGCTGTTTACCAGCACCCCTACCGACACTCGATACGTGGCCGCCACCCCATAAAGCAAGAAGAAAAAGACGACCCGAACACCACTCAAAGATTGAGAAACTCACCACTCCAAAGCCAAACGGAAACCGCAAGACCCAAGACTGGACCCCACAATTGGATCCAAAATACGCAGCGGTGCCACAAGAAACCCTAACACAGACTCCCAGACACCACGAACAGCAATCTAAACAAACACACCACTGACAGAATACACCACACCCACCAAAATTTAGCAAAAAGAGCACAACCACATAGCACAACACACACAAAGAGTCCAATTCCTCTAACCAGCACATAACACACCACCTTAGTGTCACCACCAGATGAAACACGCCGCACCCCTAATAGACACCACCACCCCACACACACTCCCCATAAGAACACAGCAGCACTGCAAAATATATATAAACACACAAATATAAATATCAACATAAATAAAAATAAAAACCACACTAGGTTCCCAACACACTATCCCAACACACTATCCCCATAAAACCAAAGAACCTGGATCATATTAGAGAGCTCCCTAGATACTGCACACACCTACCACCGAAATCTGCACAAAATATATGAGGACAAAAAACGAATAAGCACCACTGAAAAAACGCACCATGGAAAAACGCAACATAAAGAAATACAGCGGTCACGCAAGAAAATATACAAACAATAACACAAGAATCCCTACATAGATTCTCAGACACCAGTAACCCACAATACACACCACCAACAGAACAACACCAATGGATCCCAAAAAAAAACGCATCCAAATCCTGGACCAAATTGAAAAATGAGCAAAAACCCAACAAGATAACACACACAACACTAAGAATCTATTCCCTCACTAAACACGGAACGCAAATCCCAGGGCTGGATTTCTTACCCAGCAACCGCCAGCAACAATCAGAATTGGATCTCCAAAACCCAGCATTCACAGCAAAAAACTGGAACCAACCAGTTACCTCAACACCTCGGCCGCAATCCCAGGTAATTCTGAAAACTAAAAAAAAGAGCGGGAAAAAGGGGAGAAGAAAAGCAAACACACACACATATATATATATATATATATATATATATACAGTACAGACCAAAAGTTTGGACACACCTTCTCATTCAAAGAGTTTTCTTTACTTTCATGACTATGAAAATTGTAGATTCACACTGAAGGCATCAAAACTATGAATTAACACATGTGGAATTATATACATAACAAACAAGTGTGAAACAACTGAAAATATCTCATATTCTAGGTTCTTCAAAGTAGCCACCTTTTGCTTTGATTACTGCTTTGCACACTCTTGGCATTCTCTTGATGAGCTTCAAGAGGTAGTCCCCTGAAATGGTTTTCACTTCACAGGTGTGCCCTGTCAGGTTTAATAAGTGGGATTTCTTGCCTTATAAATGGGGTTGGGACCATCAGTTGCGTTGAGGAGAAGTCAGGTGGATACACAGCTGATAGTCCTACTGAATAGACTGTTAGAATTTGTATTATGGCAAGAAAAAAGCAGCTAAGTAAAGAAAAACTAGTGGCCATCATTACTTTAAGAAATGAAGGTCAGTCAGTCAGCCGAAAAATTGGGAAAACTTTGAAAGTAAGGGCTATTTGACCATGAAGGAGAGTGATGGGGTGCTGCGCCAGATGACCTGGCCTCCACAGTCACCGGACCTGAACCCAATCGAGATGGTTTGGGGTGAGCTGGACCGCAGAGTGAAGGCAAAAGGGCCAACAAGTGCTAAGCATCTCTGGGAACTCCTTCAAGACTGTTGGAAGACCATTTCAGGGGACTACCTCTTGAAGCTCATCAAGAGAATGCCAAGAGTGTACAAAGCAGTAATCCAAGCAAAAGGTGGCTACTTTGAAGAACCTAGAATATGACATATTTTCAGTTGTTTCACACTTGTTTGTTATGTATAAAATTACACATGTGTTAATTCATAGTTTTGGTGCCTTCATAAAGAAAACTCTTTGAATGAGAAGGTGTGTCCAAACTTTTGGTCTGTACTGTATGTATATATATATATATATACACTGCTCAAAAAAATAAAGGGAACACAAAAATAACACATCCTAGATCTGAATTAATTAAATATTCTTCTGAAATACTTTGTTCTTTACATAGTTGAATGTGCTGACAACAAAATCACACAAAAATAAAAAAATGGAAATCAAATTTTTCAACCCATGGAGGTCTGGATTTGGAGTCACACTCAAAATTAAAGTGGAAAAACACACTACAGGCTGATCCAACTTTGATGTAATGTCCTTAAAACAAGTCAAAATGAGGCTCAGTAGTGTGTGTGGCCTCCACGTGTCTGTATGACCTCCCTACAATGCCTGTGCATGCTCCTGATGAGGTGGCGGACGGTCTCCTGAGGGATCTCCTCCCAGACCTGGACTAAAGCATCTGCCAACTCCTGGACAGTCTGTGGTGCAACGTGACGTTGGTGGATAGAGCGAGACATGATGTCCCAGATGTGCTCAATTGGATTCAGGTCTGGGGAACGGGCGGGCCAGTCCATAGCATCAATGCCTTCATCTTGCAGGAACTGCTGACACACTCCAGCCACATGAGGTCTAGTATTGTCTTGCATTAGGAGGAACCCAGGGCCAACCGTACCAGCATATGGTCTCACAAGGGGTCTGAGGATCTCATCTCGGTACCTAATGTCAGTCAGGCTACCTCTGGCGAGCACATGGGGGGCTGTGCGGCCCTCCAAAGAAATGCCACCCACACCATTACTGACCCAATGCCAAACCGGTCATGCTGGAGGATGTTGCAGGCAACAGAACGTTTTCCACGGCGTCTCAAGACTCTGTCACGTCTGTCACATGTGCTCAGTGTGAACCTGCTTTCATCTGTGAAGAGCACGGGGCGCCATTGGCGAATTTGTCAATATTGGTGTTCTCTGGCAAATGCCAAACGTCCTGCACAGTGTTGGGCTGTAAGCACAACCCCCACCTGTGGACGTCGGGCCCTCATATCACCCTTATGGAGTCTGTTTATGACCGTTTGAGCAGACACATGCACATTTCTGGCCTGCTGGAGGTCATTTTGCAGGGCTCTGGCAGTGCTCCTCCTGTTCCTCCTTGCACAAAGGCGGAGATAGCGGTCCTGCTGCAGGGTTGTTGCCCTCCTACGGCCTCCTCCACGTCTCCTGATGTACTGGCCTGTCTCCTGATAGCGCCTCCATGCTCTGGACACTACGCTGACAGACACAGCAAACCTTCTTGCCACAGCTCGCATTGATGTGCCATCCTGGATAAGCTGCACTACCTGAGCCACTTGTGTGGGTTGTAGACTCCATCTCATGCTACCACTAGAGTGAAAGCACCGCCAGCATTCAAAAGTGACCAAAACATCAGCCAGGAAGCATAGGAACTGAGAAGTGTCTGTGGTCACCACCTGCAGAACCACTCCTTTATTGGGGGTGTCTTGCTAATTGCCTATAATTTCCACCTGTTGTCTATCCCATTTGCACAACAGCATGTGAAATTGATTGTCACTCAGTGTTGCTTCCTAAGTGGACAGTTTGATTTCACAGAAGTGTGATTGACTTGGAGTTACATTGTGTTGTTTAAGTGTTCCCTTTATTTTTTTGAGCAGTGTGTATATATATATATATATATATATACACACATAAGGTGCCTGTGCCCCCATGTGTCCCCCAAGCTAAAAGCTCTGGGGGACTATTCATTCTACGGTGAGTGTAACTGCTGAAAGTCTGTTTTTTTATAATTCTGCTTCAGTGTACAGGGCAAGTGTGATGTTTAACAAATGGATTGACTGTCGCTAAAATATAACTTTTATTATGATATCCAAATGTGGGCAATTCAACTCACGTATATAAGTTTTAAAACTATGAGCCATCCTAGATCACAATAGCACTAGGTCTGAGAATTGTTTCATGTGCTCAGACCAGTTACTAGGACTGTGTACACACACTGGGAGCAGATTGTGTGTCAGCAGGGCGGCGGGGTGTATATCCGACGATACACACTTACTTCAACCCCCATACACGGTGCTCCAACACACTACTCAGCAGGGTTCCACACTATCACTGAGCCCTGAACTGCTACCCTAGGTGTACCTACTCATAGAGGCTGGCCACAATGTGATTACAATTCCTATCATAAGGATATTGGTTTCTATATCACTTGAGGTATCTAACCCTATTCTGCTCGCGTTTCTTAGTTGCAGTGTTATGCAACTTAGTCATCAAGAGCGCAGAGTAGCATGTAGAAACAAACAGACAAACATATAGCGCTGCACGCTCTCATACATAGCGTGCAGCCACGTAGCCTGCGGCACTGGGATGGCCTCACTGTCTGGAATTGCCTGGTCTCCACCATGACTAACATTAACAATTCTTCTAACACTCTATCTGTGAACTGTTATTTTTAAGTCTAGGTCTGTTTGGATTACGGATGCAGAAGTAATGTCAGAAATACTGTTACGCAATATGAAAATCTCAAAAGGAAGTCTGTTCTCTTGTGCCAGCACTTTTTTTGGGAAGGCGGGGAGACAGAAAATGAACTGCTTCACTTCCAGCAGCACAGAGGAGGGGAAGTGAAGAAGAGAATTTGACAACTAGACCAAAAGTCTGGGTCTCTGACGGAAAGTAAGTCCCATGTTATCAGGTTTTTATGTGATGCTGCATGTTTGTGTTGCGCTCAGTAGTCAGTCTGCCATCTGGTTTTAATTAGGGTGGTTTCACACCCAGCATTTTTTTTTTACGTAGTCTGGATTCAAAAGGAATTGGAAACATAAAGGAAGGACTTAGGGCATGTTCACACATCAGATAATAATCCAACATGTATTTCTACAGCACAGTTCTGAGGTTTACCCTCGATTTATGCCGCAGATGTACAATTTGCGTTAGCCCCATTCCATGTGGAAACTTTCCGATGCTTATGAATGGGGTTGAGAAAACATCATTCAATTGCATTGGCGGAGAATTGACTTTGGATTTGATGTAGATTTTGTCAAGGAATCAGCACTGAGATACCCTACCCCTGTGAACATAGCCTTATACTTCTGCTTCTTGATGGGTTATCTTCCTGCTGCAAAAGCTGCAACTGAAAGCGCAGTGGTATGCTAAAAAAACACCATAAGGTTTCTTTTAGGCTACTTTCACATTTGCGTTTTTGCCTGATCCGGCAGGGATCAGCAAAAATGCTTTTATCACTGATAATACAACCGTCTGCATCCGTTATGAACGGATCCGGTTGTAATATCTTTAACATAGAAATGATGGATCCGTCATGAACACCATTGAAAGTCAATAGGGGACGGATCCGTTTTCTATTGTGTCTGAGAAAACTGATCCGTCCCCATTGACTTGCAATGTGGATCATGCCGAATCCGTTTTTCTCCGCATCCCATGACGGAAAGAAAACCACATTTTGTGGTAGTATTTTTGGGCTTGTAACAAACGCCATGAAATTAATCTTTTTTTTTTTTTAAAAGCATTTCTTTGGTCAAAGATTTTCGACATGCGTTTTTTCAGGCTTTTCTGCCTATAGACAAGTCTATGAGAAAACACCATAGTCATGGCCTTTGTTTTGAAAAAAATACCATGGACTCAAAATAGTTGAAAAATTCCAGTAGCACTTTATTTCATACAAAAATTAAAAACATCCAGGTACAGTAGATGTTGGTCTACGCGTTTCAGGCAACAAAACAATTACAGCCCTTACTCATGACCATTGAACAGGCATTAAATCTTCACATTTATAGGAGGAGGAAACCGCACCGGACCAATCAAGGGGTCATGCAGCCACTCCCTCCTAAGCAAGTATATAACAAATAAAACTCTAAACAAACTTAAAATAATCTCATGTATAACATATAGAATATATGGGATCAGATGTTTAGTATTGAAGGATCAAATCCAACCTTTTGTTTAACCCTAAAGGTTGGCGGCTTTCCAATCTAAAAATCCAAAAGGATTCTCTATTTAGAAGTTTTCTTCTTCTGTCGCCGCCTCTTGCTGGCTTATTGACCCTTTCAATGCCTTGCACAAGCATATCCGATGTATCGCCACCATGAACAACCGCAAAGTGAATGCTGGCTGCAGAGACGTTGCGGCTTTCATGGTGCGGTACATCAGATACGTGTTTTCTTATCCGAGTTTTTATAGTATTGGTAGTACATCCTACATATTGAACTAAACATTTAGTATATATAATCAAATAGATGGAGTATGTTGTGTTGCAATTCAGGAAAGATTTTATCACAAATCTTTGGCCAGTGACACAGGATTCAAACACTTTAGATATTTTCATATATCTGCAGCATATACACACAGAGTGCCCACATTTATAGTTACCCTTGGTGGATAACTAAGTACTATGGAGAGGTGACGTTATTTTATTTTTTTGAAACATACTTGGGCTAACTGTATTTGCAATTGTCGGAGCTCTACGTGCTGCAAATTTTATGCCTGTTAAAGCCACCTCACTCCAGTTTTTATCGCATGCTAATACTGGAAAATGTTTTTTAATAATATTGCAAATCTGTGTGTATTCACTGCTAAACTGCGTAACGAACACACTCTTTTTTGTGTGATCTGACTCACAGTTTTTTTTGGTTTTTTTACATGCCCAGGACTTCTTTACTATGTTTTGTCATTAGTTTTTTCGAGTAAGCTCTATCGGACAATCTGCTAATAATATCTTCAGCCTCTTTTTCATACAAGCTTTGCTCACTACAATTTCTTCTGGCTCTAATGAGTTCCCCTTTGGGTATATTTCGCACTGTATGAGGGGGGTGACAAGACCTTGCATGGAGTAGTGTGTTGCCTGATGTTGGTTTCCTATAGGTGTCTGTGTGAATGGAGGCTGTAGTGGAGTCCCCCCTCAGGTGGAGATCTAGAAACACAATGTGTGAGGTGTCAAATTGAACAGTAAATTGGATACTATTCACACACGTGTTCAGATATTGGGAGAAAGGTGGTATGGCCGCCACATCACCAGACCAGATGAAGATCAGGTCGTCGATGTAACGGCCATACCACCTAATGTTCTCCAAAAATGGGTTGGTGTCGATGAGGAGAATGTTTCTCTCCCACCATGCCATAAAAATGTTGGCTATGGACTTAAAATGTATGGTAAGTGATGAAATACACTGCATCAAAATAAACCTAGTTTATACTACGTTCCAAAATTCCCGTAGACTTACAGCTACCATATGAAGATTAAATTTTTTTATATGCTGCAGTTGTCTGATAGATGCAAATCCCAACTCTGGGATCCGCTCCTATCTCCAGAACAAATGGAAACGAGATCGGGGTTACTGTACCTCTATCAAATATTTATGGAATAACCTGTGGATAATGTGGGATTTCCTCTTTAAAGGGGTTGTCCAACGAAAAATGTTCTATATTTTATACATCAGCATCTGGATCTGAATACTTTTGTAATTGCATGTAATTAAAAATTTAGAATAGCTACTGAGTTATTCATTAAAATGTATCTGTATAGTGACATCTGCTGTTTTATTTTCCTTATTTCTCTGTCCACCTCGTTGAGGTGGTCGCACATGTTAGAGGCTGTGACAGTCACGTGGAAAGAGCTACAGCAGAAAGTACATGCCCCTTAAACCACAGTAGAAAATACACCCTGAGATACCACCCTAAAATAAATCTAGCAGAGCAATTTGAGCAATGAATAGGGAACCTCTGGATCCATGTGAGGTACAGGGTTGGTTCTAACTTTGTTAGAAAGATTTTGTCATGTACTATATGATGTCTGATTTTCATTTTTTCCATTAATCATGGAAATTGTCTTTACGGAATAAAGACAAAGACGGCAGTGTGTAAACATGGCCTCACTGGGTGTAATATAGGTGTTTGACACATACTTTCCAGAGTGGAGGATTATCTAAGAAGAAGGACAAGCATACTTAATTCTCAACATGTTTCCCAGCAGGTTTTCTTTTGCATTTGAATAAATGTGAGTAACTAGGAAATGAAGAAATACTTTAACTTCTAAGCTGTAGCCCAGATAAACAGTAAAATACTAGATGGTACAATGATCTAATGATTTTGGAGGCTTCCACTGCTGGTACAAATACAGAGGTTATCTCTATTTAGCTCATAAGTAAACACATGATCATAACTGTAGAAATGATTTTATTCTGTCATTTTAAGTCACAGAAGTAAAGGGCTTCCGTCACTTCAGCAAGTAGCATTTATTATGTAGAGGAAGTTAATACAAGGGACTTACTAATGTATTGTGATTGTCCATATTCCCTCCTTTGCTGGCTAGATTAATTTTTCCATCACATTCTACACAGCTCTCTTACTCCGCCACTCCCCTAGGGGCGCATGCACAGAGAAGAGAGGGGCGCACCCTTTGCTCCCCTCAGGGCACATCCTGGTTCGGGATCTCCTGCCTGATGGTGGCTGGGTGCTCTTGGTGTTGGCGGATTGTGGCATGCAAGACAAGAAAAATACATAGTTTACATAAACAATGATTAGGCTGACTTGGTGAAGAAGTTAACTTTACTGAAAACTTTTGGCAGCCTGGTGGTGCACTATAATCCCAAAGGCGATATTTTTCTCAGGACTCAGGTTCCTGCAGAGCTGCTTACTGCTCACACTCCAACTTACAACTCCCAACTAAGTTAGCAAGCAGGCCAGACCCAGGGGTTGTCCCTGCCTCTGCCCAGAGTCTACAAAACACAGGGTGGTAACTGTCAGTGTGCTAGCCAGAAGTTTACACAACATAGGAATACCACAATTTGGCTTAAATACCCACTAATAATCACATTGGTACAGTTATGCTCTTTAAAAGTGGCCTGTGAGTCATTGCACATGCAGCACTTAAACAGTGCACATGCTGAGCATCTGCTTTTGCAGCAGATACAATGAGAGACAGTATGGCTGGCGGTACATGATAATCTTGGTCACAATACCTGTTGCGCTACTGATGATTGCTCTTTCACTATGCTACATCAAATAACAGTGAAAGTAAATGGAGTCTCATTGCAACTCTGTTGAATTTCTTGCAACTGTATTGCTGTGTATGCAGAAACCCACGAGTCGCAACGTAACTTTCACTTCCATTATACTGTAATATAGCACAGTGAAAGTACAATCTTCGGTTGCTTTATGGGTGTCAATGCTAAGATCGCTGTATAGCTTAAGGACTTTATTTCCTTTACTTACAAACAACTTTTCTCAGACCATTTACAAAAGGTTAAAAAAAATAGTCTTAATCTTACTTCAGTAAATGGGTGGCATAGAAAGTGGAGTAACAGGACAGAAATCTTAGACTTGAAGATACATCAAATTTATCAAACATTGTGCGACATTTGATAACTTTGGCACAAAATTAAGGCAAGCAGAGTCCTAAAAAACTGAATTCCCCTTATGTTAAATCTCCTCCATATTTACTTCATAAAACAGAAGTCACTAGAAGGCACTAACTCTGAATGTCCCATATATGATTATGTCAAAGTAAATCTTATCCATATTAAAAAGTGTTCACTGTAGAAATACCAGCAAATCCTAAGATGTGTCTTTTGGGTACCATAGATGATTTGGTAAATGACAATTTATCAACTTTAGGTATTCAAAGGACACCATACCAGACCAGGAAGACCATTGTTCATCATTGGATACAAGCAACTATGTTTATTACTCACTGGGCCACCTGCACTAAATGAGAATTTCCATCAGCTTTGAAAGGGAGATCCTCATTGGTTAGTGTGCTTCTGTTCTTTAAGAGGGCAGCTTTAAAAGGTTTAATTTTTGCATTGAATGTCCCATTACAATTGGGTAGCACAATGGCTCAGTGGTTAGCACTGGTGCCTTGCAGCGCTGGGGTTCTAAGTTCGAATCCGACTAATGGCATCTGCCATCTGCATGGAGTTTGTATGTTCTCCCCGTGTTTGCATGGGGGTACTCCGGTTTCCTCACACACTCCAAAGACATACTAATAGGGACCTTAGATTGTGAGCCCCATTGGGGCCAGTTGGATGCTAATGTCTGTAAAGCGCTGCGGAATATAGTAGCGCTATATAAGTGCATAAAATAAATAAATAATACAATATTGCACTGAACATCAAGCGGTCCTTTTTTCATTTTCAATAGAATTTGACCTCTACCAGTTGCAAGATGGCAGATGCCTACTCAGTCTATCCCTTGTCCACGCCCTAGGTAGAATACCTGCCTAATATAACACAGATTGGAACATGCCTTACATTTTTTTCCTCAGAGATTTTATATGAATCCGTGAAAAAAAATCTTTAGGAAAATTGTAGAAAATTTGAAGCACACTGAGGTACAGTATAGTACTAAAGTAAGATATGAGCATTGTATTACAGATCCGTATAACACATTGTTTATGTTTGTAATATCTCAGCGTTTAATGGTGTCATTATTTCTCCTAGAGATGAAGACAAAGATCTGCTCTACACTTTTTCTCATTCTTCTATGTTCTCAGAAGATTCACAAGGCAGATGGAGACTGTACATATGATAGATTCCTCAGACATTGTTCCTGTTCACTACTTGACTTGACCAACATTTTGACCATCCTTCCATGTGTCGAGGCTTTAAGCTTTGAATTCAATGGTGGAACATTCATCAACCATGAAGATTTTGCTAAACTGGACATGAAATTGGTTATGAACATGATCCATGTTTCATTGGCCAAGATCAGTTTTGCCAATGCGGTATTGTCTGAAGAATTCTTGGTTGCTTTTATAGATGTAATACACCAGGTTCCTGTTGACCTCCTCTCATTTGAAAACACAACCTTTGTTGGACAATCTCTGAATAATTTGAGAGGATCACCTCCTAATATATTATCTCTACAGTTCATCAACACATCTTCAAACCCATTAATCCAGAGAGACTCTCCCTTTGAAAGGTTTGGCAATTGGATGTCCATTCTGAGGAACCTTACTGTGAAACAGTCACAATTAACAGGTGTTCCTTGTGACATCGGTATACATTTTCAGGCCTTGACGACTTTAGAGCTATCAGAAAGCCTCCTGTCTGATGACAATATGTTCTCTGTGTTTTGTAATGATGCTTTTCCTACTCTACAAATCCTAAAACTAAGAAGTAACAATTTTAGTAATTATGAGAGTCTATGCCAAGCGTTAAGCAGATATAACCAACTGAGGCACTTAGATTTAAGTCTCAATGACTTGTCTTTTATATCAAACTCTTTATGTGAGTGGCAGCCATCTTTAAGTCACTTAAATCTATCTAATACAGGCTTAGAACATGTGAGTATTAATCTACCACCAAATTGTGAAGTATTAGATCTAAGTCACAACAAGATTGAATTCCTAAATATTTCTCTGCCCATACTGAGAGAGCTATATTTGTCCTACAATAGGCTTTCTACTCTTCCCTCCATGGGCCATATCCCTATTGTACAAATTCTAGCTGTAGATGGGAATCCCATCAAACAGTTAGAAGTTAGTCAGATACAAGCATTCAAGCTTCTGAGTAGCTTTAAAGGTGATAACATCCCATACAAATGCTCTTGCTCGTTTATAAAAGAAATGAAAGAAATGGCAAAGTCTGGTCTGACACTTCAGTGGTGGCCAGATGAATACACATGTGACTCTCCTGAATCTTTGCGGGGTAAGGTGATCAATGATGTGAACTACTCATTGTTTGAGTGCCACACACAGCCCTTAACAATTGTCATATGTATTGTAATATTAATAATGTGTGTAGCTATAATAATTTGCTTTGTTAAAATTTGCCAGAGTAACAAAACAAGATCTCAATGCATGCAAGCTGGAAATTCAAATACTATGTAACTGGAAATAAATGTGTACAGATGATGTTAGTTTTCTTAATGACTAACATACTTACCAATGGTCTTGGTTTTCCTGGTACTGTCCCATGAACTGGACCACAAAACGGGTGTTTTACACTAATTTCCAAATTTAATGGGCCAAGCTCAGTCTAGTTACAGCATCATACATTAGCAGTGGGTGTATATGGTACAGCAGATGTCGCTCAGTCCTATTCAAATACATGGGACTGAGGTGCCAAACAGGGCACAGCTACTACTAAATCTATGGCACCATGTATGTTAGACAATAAAGGGGATGCAGCACCTTAGGCCATCTGATTGGTTGGGGTGCCTGAACTCAGAGCCCCACCAGTCATATAGTAATGGCCTATTTTAAGGACAGGCTATCAATCTTATAGTCACGTGACATATTAAAGGTATGGAAAACCTCTTTAAGTAACCAAGATTCATATATCTTATATTAACTTTGTGTAAGGACTTCTCAGCTCCAAATACCTCAACAAAGCTAAGCATTTGTCTCAGCATATCCATGGCATATTATGGGCCTGATAAATGTAAAAAGAGTGTCCTTTAGGGATACAATAAGGCAGTATGCAATAGCATACCTTTTTTCAACTGTATTGGAAAGACAAGCAGCTGCATATATTTAGGCTATATGTCCAGTATATGTGTTGGTAAATTACACAAGTTTTAACCCCTTAGTCACCACGCACATTTTTTTTAAATCGCATTCCAAGAGCTGTAACTTTAGTTTTTTTCATCAATGTACTTGTATCAGGTCTTATTTTTAGCAGGACAGGTTATAGTTTTTAATGCACTATTTTGAGCACATGCAGTGACTGATTAAACCCCCATTGTTTACGTCAGCAAAATGGTGTATTTGTGGTCACTAAGGGTTAATTGCCTTTTCAACTTTTATTGCTCTAGTGCATCTAAAATAAATGTAAATAAAATAAAGCCATGTTGCGAATAATGAAAAACTACAATTCTCAAGACTTTTTGTCCACAGCTCATGTGTGTTACCAAGGTTGCAGACTACAAACAAAGCCTGTGTAGTCTGAGCCTGCAAAAGTAGTTTTCCTATCCATTTTCCCCTAAGAACATTTGGCAGGTAAAATAGGTTTTCTGGTCCTTTCATAGTAATGGCCTATCCTTAGGATAAGCCATAAATATTTAATGGAAGGGGTCTGACACCCTTCACCCAGGGGTGTATATAGCTTTTCTGCTGCCTTGAAACAGCCACCCTCTCCCCATGCCAAATTCTGAACCTAACCCCTTCTCTTCGGCCCTACTACTAAAGATTTAGTTGCAAAACTTTATATACAGCGCTACAAAACATGCAGGATTATACAGTGCACATACTTCTTACTTCTAGTGATGTCTCCTCTGATATAGACGTTCTCTTTCCTCATCTTCTCCATTTGGACCAGACAGCCATCTCTTGTATCTGCAGAGTTTGACACAGAGACATATTAGTTTTCTTCTTTCCCAACACCCTCCCCACCTTCTCAACATCCCATGCTGCCACCTCGAATATAGCCGACTATGCCCCAAAACTATACTACAGAAACAGGTAATCCCCTTAAAAATATTAGTATCACACAGATAGTGCCCCCTTCAATAATTATTAGCACACAGTGCCCTAAGAAATAACTGTGGCGAGCAAATAGTATCTCTAACACTAATAGTGTAGTAAACATATTGCAGCCCAAAAAATGTTTGTGCTAAGCTGATACTGTGCCAGGGTGCCCCCCACAGTAATAGTGCTCCCCAAATTCCCACCAATAGTAATAATTATCAGCCAGAGTGCACTTAGTGTTAACAGTGCCCCCAGAAGTAATAATGCCCCCATAGTGCACATACTAGTAATCATATTACCCATAGTCCCACCATAATGCCCCCTAATGTGCACCAGTACAAAAAATACCCCTTATAATATGTACCAGTACAAAAAAACTCCATTACAATGTGTGCCAGTGCAAAATCCCCCCTTATAACATGTGCCAGTAGAAAAAATACCCCCTTATAATGTGCGGCAGTAGAAAAAATGTCCCTTATAACGTGTACCAATACAAAAAATACCCCCTTATAATGTGTGCCAGTATAAAAAAAATGTCCCTTATAATGTGTGCCAGTACAAAAAATTACCCCTTCTGTATGCCTGTACAAAAATGCCCCCTTATAACTATCACGACCGGCGTGCCGATCACATACGTGACGCAAAGGGAGGGAAAAGGAAGGCCTTGTCCAAGGGAGAGGGAAAGATGGTGACCCCTAACTCACCTAGAGGCTGGCACAAGACTGCCCTGACGTCCCTAGACGGGTTTCTCACCCGTACGCCGATCACGTTCCTAAACCCTGGCTTTCCCTAAGATGAGCCCTACGTAGTGAATAGGGCGGTGGGAACACTAGTCCGCACCACTAACACTAAAGGGAAACACTAGGGAGAAGACAGACAATACAGACAAGACATATAATCCCAGGTGGGCGACAACAAACAACCAACAGGGATCCGGAGGGTAATGCTCTGGTACGACAACCAGGGATAACAGCAACTCAGCTCCAGTGGGTCAGTATAGAAGTCCAGGCAGGAAGCTCTATATCTGGCAACCAGAGAAGTGGGAGAGGGGAATATAAGGAGGTTGGGAGTGCTGGACAAGAAACAGCTGAGGAGAAGAAGCTACGGAACCCTGAGTGAGACAAAAAGGATTGCAAGGCAAACCCAGAAAGCTACCATTAAGAAACAGCACTATCTTCAGACATAGAGCGCGCAGCTGTAACATCCCAGAGTATGTCACTAAACTCTCTTCACCCAGCTTCATTATGTTAAGATGTGAATGTGTTAATATCTGATGTCATCTCAATGTGCATTGCCATGTTTATGTCTGTATTTTATATATTTGCTGTAATTTCCATGTACACCAGCAGTTGGCAGCAGTATGTAGCAGAATAAGGCAAGTTAGTATACCTAGACTGGAAGAAAACCATTCCAGGCTAGCTTCCCCCATCTGAGGAGGAGTGGAATGTGCCCACTCTTACTTCAGAGGGAGGACAGAAGGTTCTAGGCGGAGTGTGTGCAGTGTGCACCAGCCTCCCTGTTGGAGTAGGCTGTGTGTGAATAGGAGCTCCCAGAGAAACAGGGATCCCAACCAAGGATTCAGGCCTAACCTGAGGCCTAAAGCAACATTCCCAGCCTGAGTTCCTTACCTCAGCTGGATGACAAAGAAAGCAGCAACTGCAGAACTTCTAGATCTCCAGGACGAAACCACCATTCCCTGCGAGCAGTCCTGTAAGTACAGATTCCAGAACAAGGAGAAGATAAGTACCTCCATAGCTAGTCAGGCCCAAACAAAGCAGAACCCAAGACAGAGCAGAAGATAGATACCTGCCAGATTCTTTAGGCATATGACAAGAAGCAGAATATATATATTAATTCCTGCCACATATTGCCAATACCTGCTGGGACCCTAGACTATTGCTGTACAATTGTATGGATCTAAAGCTGCCACTTATAACATCAAGTAAAGCCAAGTTGGACCCTAATATCTGTGTGCAATTCCATCATTCCTATTTACAGCACTCTCATTTTGTTGCATGTGAGCCAGGATACAGGAGTCCAGCCGTACTACAGGTAGGAGACACCGTTGACACAATACAGAGACAATATCCCCCTCTGGCATTCCTAACCTAGTATGTGAGCTATACCATCTTAAAGGGCCCTGCTACAGTACCTGCGCAAGCTGCAACTGGCGTCACAAACTAAAAACCATTAATTTTGCGCCAGCGTGCATCTGTCCCAATCCGGCTTACTGCATATTTTGGCGTCACTGTGAACAGGATCGGATTGAAATTGTGTGTCCATCCCTAAACAGCAGAACCGCATCTAATTGCGCTAAAAAACAGACTTAAAAAATCGCATGCTGCACAGTATAACAATATAACAAAACAATAACAAACACAGGTGCACTCTGCAGTCTCACTAAATCCTCAAACTGATTTTAAAATTGAGAGATTAGTCAACATGTCCTACGGTGTAGAACATGTCTAAGCCCGGACACCACGACAAGGTTTCTCAAGTAGCCCGGGACCCTACACTCTCCTACCTGAGCCGTATGTGCGATACCAGGAGCCAGTGGGCAAATTACAGGAGCATAAGGCCGACTCACAAACAACTCACCAGTTACCTCCAGCATGTGGCCATGCTTGCAATGGGAGGAGGGAGGAGTCTGTGAGTCCCACTCAAGACTTGCCGATATGTCCCAGGCCTCACAGATGCACCTAAATGTGACCTGTAGATGGAAAACAGGCACATTTAAATAGGAGTTTATACACCTCCAGGAATCTATATATACAAACTAAGAAGACAGGTTGGCATTAGCAGGAGGTGCTCAAACCCACATGCAGTTGTGCATATATATAGGGGAGCAAATCCTGCACTTGTGGCCCGTTGCTAATGGCAATCCCCAGCAAAATGCATACAATGGAGGATGCCCGCGGCGAACCACAAGTACCACAAAAAACATCCTACACAAGGTAACAAGTGCGGATGTCATAATTAATATAACAATATAACAAAACAATAACAAACACAGGTGCACTCTGCAGTCTCACTAAATCCTCAAACTGATTTTAAAATTGAGAGATTAGTCAACATGTCCTACGGTGTAGAACATGTCTAAGCCCGGACACCACAACAAGGTTTCTCAAGTAGCCCAGCTACAACCAGCTCAGCAGCCTCAATCCCGAGGTGCCACATGAAATCACTGCATTCGCCCAGACGGCTTGGGAGTACAAGTCAGCCGTAGAGGAATGGGTGAAGGAAGTACTTGACCACCCCAAGTCTGGAGATCCCGTCCTGGCCAGGCGTACAGGAACCGTCCTATGGTTCTCTGTTGAGAGAGGCGTGGGTTTCCTCCAAGATAACCATTCGGGAACTGAGGTATTTGTGGGCCGCAGGTCCGTAAAGCGCCACTACTTGCCCCAGGAGAGGCACAATTTATACATTGGGGACCAGGTGGAATATACCCCCATGCGGTCCATCCAAGGACTATTTGCGGCTGGAGTAACCCTACTACAAAAACCTCTCTCCCCTGCCGTCACCCCAGAGACCTGGCAGGAAGAGCCAGGCTCTGCAGCAAAAACCAGATGCCTGCAGGAGACCCCAGATGGCCGGCTGGTATTCAAAGAAAAGGCAGAACCAGCCCCTGCACCTCTCATTCCAGATTTATCACCTCCACCAACCCTGAGGGTAGGACAAATTAACAATTCAGTGTTAACATTCAATCCCAAGGTGCAGCCATGTTTTATACCCCCCTATGTGCTCCCATGGAAGCAGTCCCAGTCAACTGTTCCAGCACTCCCTGAGCCACTGAAGCCAGAAGTGTTACCCCTTCCTGCAGCGGCTGTGGATCCCGGTCTGCAGCAAGCCACAGCCACATTCTCCAGGTTGGCTGTCCAGCCTATACCTACAGTCACCTGTAGAGGTCGCTGGCATACTACCGTCAACACCACTCTTAGCCACCAGCAGAGGCAAGATGTCCCTCTAATGAGGTTCAGCAGCTCCAGCAGTGACGAAGAGCTAGACACCTACCTGTAAGGTGTCCCCACTACAAAAAAAATAATCAACAAGTGACATTGTTCTGGGAGCCACTCCGTGGACTGCTACCGGACGGGTGAGGGCCTGTTTGGCATGTTGTGCTTTTAACCGTTTTTGTTCCAGGTTGCCATTGTTGTCCTCATCCAGATGGTCATGTCAGTAAGGACTCCCCCCATCAGCACTTAACCCTTACATCCAAGTTGGAAGTTTTATCCCCTTTCTCAGGTTACTTGATAGCCTGCTGCTATTAACTTTTAACCCTTTGGATTACAATTAACTCTTTGCCCTGTGGATTGCAAAGGAAATTTTATTTAGATTCCAGAGGATTCTACTTCAAGCACTTCCAGGAATATGGACTCAAGTTATTGTTGAGCCTATCCCTTGCACTTATAAGATTGCACTATTTTGTAAAATGTTTTATTGCAACATAAAAGCTTGCACTTTATTACTTATGTTATTGTAACCAGTTTACATGTTGTGTAACGTTAAAGTATCCTGCCCATTGTGTGTATTATCTCTCCAGGTGCCACAATGTGAAATTATGTACTATTCCAAATGATTGCACTTACCATTGCACTTAACAAAAATTGTAGCAACTTACCTAAAGTGTGCCTTTTCACAGCTCTTGTTCTCTCCCCCTTATACGGACTGTCATTATACGGACGTTATACACCAATGGCCTACACCCGGTGAAGTATACCCATAGGTACCCAGGGTAGGACCAAATGGTAAGTCCTGACAGGTCTAGTTATTTCACAGGTACCCCTGCTGCTTCGGGAATCGTTAGAAGCCCTAGGCTGCTCCTTCCAGCTTGTTAAATGTTCCGGATTGTTCCCATCCGGAGGTGTCTCATTTCCAGGAGCGCACGGGATTAAAGACCCTCCTCCTGTGACATTGCCAGAAGACACGGAGACGACGCATACCTCCCCTTCTGAGCCTTTTTGCCTAAGGTATGGTACCTCAAGCCTTAGAGCCACTACTTAGCTTCCTCTTAGACATCATAGTGATCGTGCTATAAGCCAAATTTCTTCAGGCTATGATGCAGGGAAGGGAAAACAAGATAAAGCCACCCTTCTATTTGCGGGCTTTGCATTACACAATGGTGGGATTACGGAGTAAAGACACCCCCATGCTTTCTTTGATGTTTAAAGGATCCAGAACATACAAAGTCAGTCAGCGATGCATGCTTTGTGCAGTATTTAGGTTCACTGGTTATACCAAGATAAGGAAACTGTGTGTTGGACACCTTATGCTAGCGGGCAGGAACCTCGAGGAAACTGTTAAATGTTTTGTCTTTGTATGTCATTATGTGTATATTCATGCAGCACTTTGTATTAATTGGGTACCCAGAGCTATTCCTTATTGCCTATCATGCGCCGAGGGCGGCTTCACTTAAAGTAAGCGGGTATGTAACATCCCAGAGTATGTCACTAAACTCTCTTCACCCAGCTTCATTATGTTAAGATGAATGTGTTAATATCTGATGTCATCTCAATGTGCATTGCCATGTTTATGTCTGTATTTTATATATTTGCTGTAATTTCCATGTACACCAGCAGGTGGCAGCAGTATGTAGCAGAATAAGGCAAGTTAGTATACCTAGTCTGGAATAAATCATTCCAGGCTAGCTTCCCCCATCTGAGGAGGAGTGGAATGTGCCCACTCTTACTTCAGAGGGAGGACAGAAGGTTCTAGGCGGAGTGTGTGCAGTGTGCACCAGCCCACCTGTTGGGGTAGGCTGTGTGTGAATAGGAGCTCCCAGAGAAACAGGGATCCCAACCAAGGATTCAGGCCTAACCTGAGGCCTAAAGCAACATTCCCAGCCTGAGTTCCTTACCTCAGCTGGATGACAAAGAAAGTAGCAACGGCAGAACTTCTAGATCTCCAGGACGAAACCACCATTCCCTGCGAGCAGTCCTGTAAGTACAGATTCCAGAACAAGGAGAAGATAAGTACCTCCATAGCTAGTCAGGCGCAAACAAAGCAGAACCCAAGACAGAGCAGAAGATAGATACCTGCCAGATTCTTTAGGCATATGACAAGAAGCAGAATATATATATTAATTCCTGCCACATATTGCCAATACCTGCTGGGACCCTAGACTATTGCTGTTTAATTGTATGGATCTAAAGCTGCCACTTATAACATCAAGTAAAGACAAGTTGGACCCTAATATCTGTGTGGAATTCCATCATTCCTATTTACAGCACTCTCATTTTGTTGCATGTGAGCCAGGATACAGGAGTCCAGCCGTACTACAGGTAGGAGACACCGTTGACACAATACAGAGACAATATCCCCCTCTGGCATTCCTAACCTAGTACGTGAGCTATACCATCTTAAAGGGCCCTGCTACAGTACCTGCGCAAGCTGCAACTGGCGTCGCAAACTAAAAACCATTAATTTCACGTCAGCGTGCATCTGTCCCAATCCGGCTTACTGCACAGCCACCCGCTCCTACTTCCTGACCCCGGGTATAACGGAGTCAGACGTGGCTCTTGACACCCTCGTTACAATAACTTGTGCCAATACAAAAATTTGCCTTTTTAGTGCATCAGTAAAACCAATGTCCCTATAGTGACCCCCAATAATGTGTGCCAGTACAAAATGCCCTCTTCTGTGTGCCAGTACAAAAAATACCTATGTGTGACAGCAGCCTAAAGACTTTGATTTTGTGATGTACAGGTACATCTCAATAATTTAGAATATCATTGAAACGTTAATTTATTTCAGTCATTCAATTCAAAAAGTGAAACTCATATAGATGTAGTACACACAGAGTGATCTACTCCAAGTGTTTATTTCTTTTAATGTTGAGGCTTACAGCTAATGAAAAACCAAAAGCCGGTATGTCGGAAAACAAGAATATTATATAAAACCAATTAAAAAATGATTTTAATACAGAAATGTTGGCCCACTGAAAAGTATGTACAGTACATTACATGCACTCAGTACTTGGTCAGGGCTCCTTTTGTATGAATTACCGTATCAATGTCTCGTGGCATGGAGGCCATCAGCCTGTGGCAAAGCTGAGGTTTTTTGTAAACCGAGGTTGCTTTGATAGCAGCCTTTAGCTTATCCTATTGTTGGGTCTGGTGTTTCTCATCTTCAGTTTCAGAAAGCCAAATCCGGAGTCTTTGTTTCTCATCTTCATCTTGACAATACCCCAAAAATTATTTATGGGGTTTAGGTCAGGCGAGTTTTCTGGCCAATGAAGCGCACTGATACCGTGGTTATTAAATCAGGTACTGGTACTTTGTACAGTCTGGGCAGGTGTCAAGTCCTGCTGGAAAATAAAATCAGCATCTCAATAAAGCTTGTAAGCAGAGGGAAGCATGACGTGCTCTAAAATCTCCTGGTAGACAGCTTATTTCCAAATGAAATGCAAAATTTACTTTCATCCGAAAACAGGACAACTGAGTAAGGGCTCATGTACATGAACATACTTTTTGTCTGTGTCCGTTCAGTTTTTTTTTTGTGTGTGGCCCATATACGGTACCATTCACTTCAATGGGGTGGCAAAAAAACTGAATTGACTCTGTGTGCATTCCATGTCCATATGTCCGAAAGTGACGCCCACTTTCTTGACCCAGGCCCACCTAGATAGTCCTAAGCTCACACTTTATATCTTACTCAGGTACCAGGTGTTTTAATGTCCTATTATCACTTATTATTTATTTATTGTGGATTCTAGGTTGCATCTTTGCTTTGTACCATTGGTTATTGCTATCTTGGACTATATACATTGTGCCCCAGTGGCGTACATACATGGGCAGTGTTCCCTCTAAGCTGCACAGGTGGGCGGCCGCGAGGCAATTATTGTGGCCCCGCTCACAACTTTATAATCCCCGCTCAGCCACATCGCGCCGCTCAAGCTGCTGGCAAAATAGCAGCAGTCAGTGCAGTGACAGTGTCAGAAACGTTGCATGCAGACTCATCGCCGCGCCGGAGGCTTGATTTAACATCTCTCCCTCCGTCATGCGCCTCCTGCCGGCTCCTCCCACTTTATGAATGAAGCAGGCAGGCGGGGCAGGAGGCGCATGACAGAGGGAGAGATGTTAAGCTCAAGCTACTTTTACAAAGATTAAGCTTTACATGAATATATTTTACAGCTGTGTGTGGGGCCGGTGTATTAGAGTAGAGTCACTGCACCGTTTCCATCGCCAGTCTCCCCGGTCTCCTCCCTCCCCACTGATACATTACTATAAGGCACTTATGGAGTCTGCATGCCACCCTAGTTAGTAAGTACAGCAGGGTTTGGGCTACTTTTACAAAGATTAAGTTTTACATGAATATACTTCACTGCTGTGTGCGGGACCGATGTATTAGAGTAGAGTCACTGCACCGGCCCTGCTGCCAGTGTCCCCGCCTCCTCTCTCCCCACTGATACATTACTAGAAGGCACTTATGGGGGATCTGTGGATGACACTTATGGTGATCTGTGGAGGACACTGTTATGGGGATATCTGTGGATGACACTATTATGGGGGATCTGTGGATGACACATATATAGCATAAGATATCCCCATAACAGTGTCATCCACAGATATCCCCATAACTGTCATCCACAGATATCCCCATGAGTTTCATCCACAGATATCCCCATAAGTGTCATCCACAGATATCCCCATAAGTGTCATCCACAGATCCCCATAAGTGCTCTCCACAGATCCCCCCATAACAGGGCGGCGGTGGGTTGGGGGGGAGTCGACGGGGAGGGGGCCCCATGGATTGTGTGTACGCCACTGTTGTGCCCATATTTGTGGTTCTTGGTGGGAGCTGTGTTGGTGTCTGGTCTTATTTTGTACCAGCACATGGCATAATGTATACAATTTTTAATCATGTCTATGTGTCTTTGTTGCCTAATGAAGATGCGCCAAAGTCATTAAAAGACGCACTATCCTGCTGACCTAGAAAGGCTTCAGCATGTCCCAAATGTATCTGCGTCGTGGGAACAGGGATGATGAGTATTCATTTCAAAGGCATTAAGGGGACATTATACTACATGAAGGACACTCAGGGGGCATAATACTGAGTGAGGATGCCCTATGGGGAGCATCATGCTGCATGGGGGTGCTAAGGTGCATAATACTGTGTGGTAAGGCACTTAGTCCTGTATTACAAATGATCTGGCAGTGTAATACTGCCGCCGATTACCCGATGAACGAGCTCGTTCATCTGGCAATTGCAATTTTTAGGCAGGCTAAAAAAAAATCATTGTTTTCCGGCGGCAGGGAGCGATACAATATTACTATTCAGTAGCAACATCGTTGCATCATTTATGGAAAACATATAAGGCTAATGGCTACCCTATACAATGTGAGGAGCTCAGATGCAGGTCTAAAAACTCTAGCGAGTGAGAAGCTGGCTCTGTACATCAGCAACAGCTCGGGAAGTAACACACCAGGGAAGAAAAACTAGGTGCTTGATAAATAGCATAAAAATCTTCTATTAGGGTAGTGTAGCCTACTATATCTACGGACATTTGCACAATATTACCGCCATCCCCCTAGCACACCTTGAACAAACAACTGTGGCGACTTGATATTTTCAAATGTTTGTGAGTTTTTTTCAGTTGATTATTAAAGTTATATAATAAAAGTTACGTTTTAAAATTATGTATGGGGGCCCAAAAAAGGGATTTTTTTGGGCTATTAGCCCCTTTACACATATTCCCATGGGCATCCCCTTCTGGGGACTTATTAGTTGTATCTGCTGTGTAATTATGCTCTGCTGCCGTCAAACAGTGACTCGGTATGAGGACGAAAGATGGCATTAGCGATCTCTCCTCCCTATACTGTGGAGGAGATCACTGCATGTAATAGCCTCAGTCTCCTCCACTGACAAGCCAGGTGATTGTCCGGAAGTAATGCTTCCTTCCCGTCAATCGTAATGCTCATCTGCAGGTCTAGACAGAGACCTAATGGGACGTCTTACTGCATGGGTGCATGAATAGGGCATAATATTGCCAGGAGAGTTTTTAAGGTGGTCTCCCAACCATCCTGGATCTAGGACGGTCCCAAATTTCAGCCTCTGTTCTGCATACCTAGGCTGCTCCATGTCCTGCATGCTTAGAAAGCAGATGCAGCTGAATATAGTGGTGAAGCATGGAGATGCCGTTCCCTTGCCATGCAATACATTGACGTAATTGCGCCAGCTGCACTGAGCCAAAGACAGCGCAGACCAGAGATGATCTGCTCTGCACTGTTCATTATAGGAATGGTGGGTGATGGGGTATGGGTGGCACCTAAAGATGCTTCATACGGGGTGAGGAGCAATTTAATGGACATCACTCTGTATAGGGACACATATATCATACTATGTAGAGAGCATTTAAAGGGGTTGTGCCACAAAAAATATTCTACATTTCTCAAACCAGCACCTGGATCTAAATGCCTTTGTAATTGCATGTAAATTAAAAAATTTGTATAGCCGCTGAGTTATTCAATAAAATGTATCTGTATAGCGCTCATTAGAGATAGTCGCACATGCTCTGTTTAAATCTTCAACTGCCACCAGCTATATCTTCTGTTAGAAGCTCTGGCAGTTACAGAGAAAGAGAACTCCCCCTGAGATGCAGCAGATAGGACACACTGCTTGATCTTCAATGAGGGGGATAGCTGCAGCAAAAAGAACACACTCCATCAGCTGCCTGTGTGAAGAGAATCCAGCCCAGCAATCAGAGCAAGGAATGGGGAAATCTCTGGATCCATGTGAGGTACTATATGATGATGTAGTATCTACCATGAATCATAGCATAACCACTTAAGGCCTCCTGCACACAACCGTTTTTTTCCCCCATTTACTGTCCGTTTTTTGCGTTCCGTATACGGTCCGTATACGGAACCATTCATTTCAATGGTTCCGCAAAAGAAACTGAATGTACTCCGTATGCATTCCGTTTCCGTATTTCCGTTTTTCCGTTCCGTTTAAAGATAGAACATGTCCTATTATTGCCCGCAAATCACGTTCCGTGGCTCCATTCAAGTCAATGGGTCCGCAAAAAAAGGAACACATACGGAAATGCATCTGTATGTCTTCCGTTTCCGTTCCGTTTTTTTGCGGAACCATCTATTGAAAATGTTATGCCCAGCCCAATTTTATCTATGTAATTACTGTATACTGTATATGCCATACGGAAAAACGGAACGGAAACACAACGGAAACAAAAAACAGAACAACAGATCCGTGAAAAACCGAAAAACACTGAAAAAGCCATACAGTCGTGTGCAGGAGGCCTTAAGGGAACACATATAAACAGACAAGGAACACCTCAAGCACATACAAATAGACTATTTTTATTAAGCAAATTCCACTGTCAAAAGACAATTAAAAATATAATAAATCTAACAGTTCGCACATCATACATACTTCTTTACATGGCATCACCCCTGGTAGCACCCCTTGATTATTCTTGGCTTATGCATAGGTGGTGCCCACTTCGGCCTTGTTACTAAGGAAACTTAAGGTGGCATCACTCTGTGTTGGGGAACATCACACTATACGAGTAGGGTTAGCACGTTTCCCAACAAAAAATACCAGCCAAGTTTACACAGATAAAAAGGGGGCGTGGCTTACCACAGGGTGTTATTTGGCACCAATGGTTTAAATATATATATAGTGAGGAACAGAAGTATTTGAACACCCTGCGATCTTGCAAGTTCTCCCACTTAGAAATCATGGAGGGGTCTGAAATTCCCACTGTAGGTGCATTCCGACTGTGAGAGAAAGAATAAAAAAATAATAAAAATAAGGAAATCACATTGTATCATTTTTAAAGAATGTATTTGTCTTGCACTGCTGAAAATAAGTATTTGAACACCTGAGAAAATCAGTGTTAATATTTGGTACAGAAGTCTTTGTTTGCAATTACAGAGTCAAACGTTTCCTGTAGTTCTTGACCAGGTTTGCACACACTGCAACAGGGATTTTGGCCCACTCCTCCACACAGATCTCCTCTAGATCTGTCAGGTTTCGGGGCTGTCGCTGAGCAACACAGAGTTTTAGCTCCCTCCAAAGATGTTCTATTGGATTTAGGTCTGGAGACTGGCTAGGCCACTTGATATGCTATTTACGGAGCCACTCCTTGGTTATCCTGGCTGTGTGCTTCAGGTCGTTGTCATGTTGGAAGACCCAGCCGCGACCCATCTTCAATGCTCTGACTGAGGGAAGGAGGTTGTTGCTCAAAATCTCACAATAAATGGCCCCATTCATCCTCTCCTTAATACAGTGCAGTCATCCTGTCCCCTTTGCAGAAAAGCACCCCCAAAGCATGATGTTACCACCCCCATGCTTCACAGTAGGGATGGTGTTCTTGGTATGCAACTCATCCATCTTTTTCCTCCAAACATGACGAATGAAGTTTAGACCAAAAAGATCTACTTTGGTCTCATCTGACCACATAACTTTCTCCCATGCCTCCTTTGGATCATCCAGATGGTCATTGGCAAATGTAGTGTTCTACCGACAGTGACCTTTGAAACTGTGGTCCCAGCTCTTTTCATGTCATTGACCAGCTCCTCCCTTGTAGTTCTGGGATGATTCCTCACCTTTCTTATCATCAGTGATACCCCACGAGGTGAGATCTTGCATGAAGCCCCAGTCCGAGGGAGACTGACAGTCGTCTTTAGCCTCTTCCATTTTCTAACAATTTCTCCAACAGTTGATCTATTTTCACCAAGCTGCTTGGCAATTGCCCCCTAGCCCTTTCCAGCCTTGTGGAGGTCCACAATTTTGTCTCTGGTGTCTTTTCATAGCTCTTTGGTCTTGCCCATGGTAGTAGTTGGCGTCTGACTGACTGTGGAGTGGACAGGTGTCTTTAAAGAGCTCAGACAGGTGCTACTAAATTAGATTAATGAGTGGAGTAGAGGTGGAAGGCACAGTAACGGGTCTTTGAGAGCCAGAATTTGTCACCACCAGACATCTGAGAAGCTCTGACAGACGTCCTTCAGAACCTCCTCCTTGAGGTTCCTTTTGTTTTGTTTTCATTTTCTCATCTCGTTAGCCTCTCTCAGCTGTCATGTAGTTGCACTGATTGCATCCCTTTAAATCCCTTCCCATACTGCATCACTTTGCGGTTTATACAACTTCCTGGAGTGTATGCATGCTGGATGCTACTACTGAGTCTTCTACAGATAAGTTTTGTTCATTCATTTGTATTACCCTGTTTGCTGGATCCCAGGTGACCCTGACTCCCTCTGTATCAAGTGTAGGGAGCCGGTGGTCGTGTCCCCTCACTATTATAGGGTGTTCAGGTGTTATACAGTCGAGGTACGAGGATATGCGATCATCTAAAATTGAGATTTTTGCATAGGCTGAGTAGTTAGGGAGCTAGGGCTATCCCTTTGGTTCCTTAGTTTTGGATCCAGTCAGTCGGATCTTCATTTTGTGTCTTCTAGTTTTCTGTACACCTTCCGTGACATTATAAACCGCCAAAACCGTCTTAAGCATGAATCTGGTTTCAACCTTGATTGACCGCATGCAGGGTCTTTCACTGGAGGTAGAAGATCTCCGGAAAACTGTCTCTCAGTTTGAGGTGACCGTTTCTGCTTGCATTCATGGAGTTTGTTCTGAGCCTAAGATCTCGCTTCCGGATACGTTCTCCGGGGGTAGTGAGAATTTTGTTCGTTTTAGAGAGGCTTGCAAACTCCATTTTCGCTTACTTCCCCATTCCTCTGGTGATGAGGAGCGGAGGGTGGGGATCATCATCTCGCTGCTCAGGGATAACACTCAGTCTTGGGCTTTTTCGCTGCCGGTGGGGGCACGGCCCCTCCGTTCAGTGTATGATTTTTTTTTAGCCCTGGGTCAGATATATGATGATCCGGATCGTATTGCTCTGGCTGAGTCTAGACTACGTCTTTTATGCCAGGGTAAACAATCCGCAGAGATATACTGCTCAGAATTTCGGAGATGGGCAGCTGATACTGGTTGGAATGATGCTGCACTCCGAAGTCAATTTTGCCATGGTCTTTCAGAGGGATTGAAAGATGCATTTGCCTTTCATGAGAGACCTACCTCCTTGGACTCTGCCATGTCTCGGGCCGTTTGTATTGACAGGTGTCTTAGAGAGAGAGGAGAGATCACTCCTTCCTGTCATACTCAGTCCAAGGACAGTGCGGCAGTCTCATTCAGTGCACAGGGGTCTCCGTCGCTCTCAAACCCTTCTGAGCAGGGGCCCATGCAGCTGGGTTTGCTTGCCTCTGACAATAGAGGATTCAGCTCTCATGGGAAGGTTTGTTTCTGTTGTGGAGGTATAAATCATTTGGCAAATGTTTGTCCCTCTAGGAGATTCAGGCAGTTTTTTGAGAGTAATAAAGAAACAAAAAGAAAAAAATCCTCTAAAAATGTTCCATCTGTTACTATTGGCAAGGTTGATGCGGAAATTGAAGGTTTTCCGTTTGCTTGTAGTTCCCGTTTTGTCCTACCTGCCAGGGTGGCGCTAGAGAGCGAGAATATTTTTTGTGAGATTTTTGTAGATAGTGGAGCAGCTGTCAATCTTATTGATAATCAATTTGCTATAACTCATGGTTTCCAGGTATGCACTTTGGGAAAGGATATACCTGTTTTTGCTATTGATTCCGTTCCACTTTCTCAGAAATCGTTAAAGGGCATAGTTCACAATATCCGTTTGATTGTGAGTGATACTCATGTTGAGGATGTGTCATGTTTCGTCCTAAACGGGTTGCCTACTCCTCTAGTGTTGGGGCTACCCTGGCTCACTAAACATAACCCCACCATTGATTGGCAAGCGAGGCAAATAAATGGTTGGAGTGACTTTTGCAGAGAGAATTGCCTCACGACATCGGTTTCAGCGGTTTCTACTAAGACTGTACCATCTTTTCTCTCTGAATTTTCAGATGTGTTTTCTGAGAGTGGTGTTCAGGAATTGCCCCCTCACAGGGAGTACGATTGCCCTATTAATCTCACCCCAGGCGCCAAGCTGCCTAAATCTCTTTTATACAATCTCTCCCAACCTGAAAGGGTCGCTATGCGTGCTTATATCTCTGAGAGTCTGAGAAAGGGACACATACGACCCTCGAAGTCACCTGTTGCCGCTGTTTTTTTCTTTGTTAAGAAAAAAGATGGTTCTTTAAGACCATGTCTGGATTTCAGGGAGCTGAACAGTATCACAATTCGTGACCCTTATCCGCTTCCTCTGATCCCGGACCTGTTTAACCAGATTGTGGGGGCTAAAGTTTTTTCCAAATTGGATCTAAGAGGGGCATACAACCTGGTCAGGGTCAGAGAAGGAGACGAATGGGTGAATAAAATAATAGACGGTGGAGGTGCAGTAGACATCGCATATCTAGATTTTAGTAAGGCTTTTGACACTGTCCCACATAGAAGACTTATCAATAAACTGAAGTCATTGAGCATGGACTCCCATATTGTTGAGTGGATAAGGCAGTGGCTGAGTGACAGACAACAGAGGGTTGTAGTCAATGGAGAACATTCAAAACAAGGTCATGTTACCAGTGGGGTTCCACAGGGATCTGTACTGGGACCGATTTTGTTTAATATCTTCATAAGTGATATTGCAAAAGGCCTCGATGGTAAGGTTTGTCTTTTTGCTGATGACACAAAGATATGTAATAGGGTTGATGTTCCTGGAGGGAAACGCCAAATGGAAAAGGATTTAGGAAAACTAGAAGAATGGTCAGAACTCTGGAAACTGAAATTTAATGTGGATAAGTGCAAGATAATGCACCTGGGGCGTAAAAACCCAAGGGCAGAATATAGAATATTTGACACAGTCCTGACCTCAGTATCTGAGGAAAGGGATTTAGGAGTAATTATTTCAGAAGACTTAAAGGTGGGAAGACAATGTAATAGAGCAGCACAAAATGCCAGCAGAATGCTTGGATGTATAGGGAGAGGTATAAGCAGTAGAAAGAGTGAAGTGCTTATGCCGCTGTACAGAACACTGGTGAGACCTCACTTGGAGTATTGTGCGCAGTACTGGAGGCCATATCTCCAGAAGGATATAGATACTCTAGAGAGAGTTCAGAGAAGAGCTACTAAACTAGTACATGGATTGCAGGATAAAACTTACCAGGAAAGGTTAAAGGACCTTAATATGTATAGCTTGGAAGAAAGAAGAGACAGAGGGGATATGATAGAAACTTTTAAATACATAAAGGGAATCAACTCGGTAAAGGAGGAGAGCATATTTAAAAGAAGAAAAACTACCACAAGAGGACACAGTTTTAAATTAGAGGGGCAAAGGTTTAAAAGTAATATAAGGAAGTATTACTTTACTGAGAGAGTAGTGGATGCATGGAATAGCCTTCCTGCAGAAGTGGTAGCTGCAAATACAGTGAAGGGGTTTAAGCATGCATGGGATAGGCATAAGGCCATCCTTCATATAAGATAAGGGCCGGGGGCTATCCATAGTATTCAGTATATTGGGCAGACTAGATGGGCCAAATGGTTCTTATCTGCCGACACATTCTATGAATGGAAGACGGCCTTCAATACCCCTGAGGGCCATTTTGAGAATTTGGTTATGCCTTTTGGTTTGATGAATGCTCCAGCCGTCTTTCAGCATTTTGTGAACAGCATTTTTTATCATTTAATGGGCAAATTTGTATTAGTGTATCTGGATGACATTTTGATTTTTTCTCCTGATTTCAAAACTCATAAGGAACATTTACGTCAGGTCTTGCTCATCCTGCGGGAGAATAAATTGTACGCTAAACTGGAAAAATGTGTGTTTGCGGTTCCAGAAATTCAATTTCTGGGGTTTCTTCTCTCCACTTCTGGTTTTCACATGGACCCCGAGAAGGTCCGCGCTGTGCTTGAGTGGGAGCTTCCTGAGAATCAGAAGGCGCTGATGCGTTTTCTGGGTTTTGCCAATTATTACAGGAAGTTTATTTTGAATTATTCCTCTGTTGTTAAACCACTCACTGATATGACTAGAAAGGGGGTAGATTTTTCCTCCTGGTCGGTAGAGGCGCGTAAGGCTTTTTCTAATATCAAGGAGAGTTTTTCTTCCGCTCCCATCTTGATTCAACCTGATATTTCTCTACCCTTCATAGTTGAGGTTGATGCTTCTGAGGTGGGTGTGGGTGCGGTCTTGTCTCAGGGTCCCTCTCCTGCCAAATGGCGACAGTGTGCCTTTTTCTCGAAGAAACTCTCCTCGAAGAAATTACGATGTGGGAGATAGGGAGTTGTTGGCCATCAAGTTAGCTTTTGAGGAATGGCGCCATTGGCTAGAGGGAGCCAGACACCCTATTACCGTGTTTACTGACCATAAGAATCTGGCCTACTTGGAGTCAGCCAAGCGTCTGAACCCGAGACAGGCCAGATGGTCTTTGTTCTTTTCAAGGTTTAATTTTGTTGTCACCTTCCGCCCTGGGGTTAAGAATGTGAAGGCGGATGCCCTGTCACGTTGTTTTCCGGGAGGTGGGAATTTTGAAGACCCGGGTCCCATTTTGGCTGAAGGTGTGGTGGTCTCTGCTCTTTATCCTGAATTGGAGGCAGAGGTTCAGGCAGCCCAGTCAGAGGCTCCTGATCTTTGTCCTCCTGGGAGGTTGTTTGTGCCTCTCGCTTTAAGACACAAGATTTTTAAGGAGCACCACGATACTGTCCTTGCTGGGCACCTGGGGGCAAGAGCCACAGTGGATCTCATCACTCTGAGATTCTGGTGGCCGGCGCTTCGTAAGTCGGTTGAGGGTTTTGTGGCAGCCTGCGAGACCTGCGCTCGTGCCAAAGTCCCTCATTCACGGCCATCAGGTCCTCTCCTTCCGTTACCCATTCCTTCCCGTCCTTGGACACATCTGTCCATGGACTTCATTACGGACCTGCCTCGTTCCTCGGGGAAGACTGTGATTCTGGTGGTGGTGGACCGTTTTAGCAAAATGGTGCATTTCATTCCTTTTCCTGGCTTGCCCAATGCTAAGACACTGGCGCAGGCATTTATTGATCACATTGTCAAATTGCATGGTATTCCTTCAGACATAGTCTCTGATAGGGGCACACAGTTTGTTTCCAGATTCCGGAAGGCTTTCTGTTCTCGCTTGGGGGTTCGGTTGTCATTCTCTTCTGCTTTCCACCCGCAGTCGAATGGTCAGACAGAGCGCGTCAATCAGAATCTGGAGACATATCTGCGCTGTTTTGTGGCGGAGAATCAGGAGGATTGGTGTTCTTTTTTGTCCCTTGCTGAGTTTGCTTTAAATAATCGTCGTCAGGAGTCCTCTGATAAGTCACAATTTTTTGGTGCATATGGGTTTCATCCACAGTTTGGGACATTCTCTGGAGAGGGGTCTTCTGGTTTACCTGATGAGGACAGATTCTCCTCATCTTTGTCATCGATTTGGCAAAAGATTCAGGATAATCTAAAGAGCATGAGTGAGAGATATAAGCGTGTGGCGGATAAGAGACGTGTGCCTGGTCCGGACCTGAATGTTGGTGATCTGGTGTGGTTGTCTACGAAGAATATCAAATTGAAGGTTCCCTCCTGGAAGTTGGGTCCTAAGTTTATTGGGCCTTACAAAATCTTGTCCGTCATCAATCCTGTTGCCTACCGTCTTGATCTTCCTCAGACTTGGAAGATCCATAATGTTTTTCATAAGTCCTTATTAAAACCTTATGTCCAACCCATTGTACCCTCGTCTTTGCCTCCTCCTCTGATTGTGGTTGATGGTAATCTTGAATTTCAGGTCTCTAGGATTGTGGATTCTCGTGTTTTCCGCGGTTCTCTCCAGTACCTCGTTCATTGGGAGGGTTATGGTCCTGAGGAGAGGATGTGGGTCCCAGTGACGGACATTAAGGCCACTCGTCTCATCAGGGCTTTTCATAGGTCCCATCCTGAGAAGGTGGGCTCTGAGTGTCCGGAGTCCACTCGTAGAAGGAGGGGTACTGTCACCACCAGACATCTGAGAAGCTCTGACAGACGTCCTTCAGAACCTCCTCCTTGAGGTTCCTTTTGTTTTGCTTTCATTTTCTCATCTCATTAGCCTCTCTCAGCTGTCATGTAGTTGCACTGATTGCATCCCTTTAAATCCCTTCCCATACTGCATCACTTTGCGGTTTATACAACTTCCTGGAGTGTATGCATGCTGGATGCTACTACTGAGTCTTCTACAGATAAGTTTTGTTCATTCATTTGTATTTCCCTGTTTGCTGGATCCCAGGTGACCCTGACTCCCTCCGTATCAAGTGTAGGGAGCCGGTGGTCGTGTCCCCTCACTATTATAGGGTGTTCAGGTGTTATACAGTCGAGGTACGAGGATATGCGATCCTCTACCATTGAGATTTTTGCATAGGCTGAGCAGTTAGGGAGAGAGCCAGGTCTGTTGCAGGGCTATCCCTTTGGTTCCTTAGTTTTGGATCCAGTCAGTCGGATCTTCATTTTGTGTCTTCTAGTTTTCTGTACACCTTCCATGACAGAATTCTTGCTGTTTCTCAGGTGTTCAAATACTTATGTTCAGCAGTGCAAGACAAATAAATTCTTTAAAAATTGAGTGGAAATGCATCTACAATGTGAATTTCAGACCCCTCCATGATTTCTAAGTGGGAGAACTTTCAAAATCGCAGGGTGTTCAAATACTTCTGTTCCTTACTGTATATTGTAGACAGATGGCAGGAATTGTATTGGATGGAGTGTTTATCTCGCCCAGAAAATTTTGTTGGGTGAGATATTAAAAGCCGGATAGTGTTGTTTTGTTCAGGAGCCTAGTTTCTGAACTGTTGGTAAATGATAAAATCTGGGCCGGCTTTGTTGGAGTGGTGAAGAGTTGGTGGTGGGATTCACCACTCCCACTCCACTACAGAGAGTGTGGGAAACTCAGCATGTTCAGCTGAGGAAAAAGCGTGTCTCATTAGAAGTGTTTAAAAGCCTGAATAAACTAGTATGGCTTGCTGGGAGAAGAGCCTAGCTGACAGACACAGGCAGTCTGCAGGCTGGTAACAGGTCCGAGTCTTACCAACGTCCATGGGAGCGGGAGGCAGGAGTGCTCAGTTACTACAGGAGCTGAGCCAGGTGAACGCTGTTTGGTGCTGTTTTTTTTTTTTTTTTATAGCTACGCGGCTCTATCACGCTTCCAAACCTTACAATATATATGTATATACAGTACAGATCAAAAGTTTGGACACACCTTCTCATTCAAAGAGTTTTCTTTATTTTCATGACTATGAAAATTGTAGATTCACACTGAAGGCATCAAAACTATGAATTAACACATGTGGAATTATATACATAACAAACAAGTGTGAAACAACTGAAAATATGTTATATTCTAGGTTCTTCAAAGTAGCCCCCTTTTGCTTTGATTACTGCTTTGCACAGTCTTGGCATTCTCTTGATGAGCTTCAGGAGGTAGTCCCCTGAAATGGTTTTCACTTCACAGGTGTGCCCTGTCAGGTTTAATAAGTGGGATTTCTTGCCTTATAAATGGGGTTGGGACCATCAGTTGCGTTGAGGAGAAGTCAGGTGGATACACAGCTGATAGTCCTACTGAATAGACTGTTAGAATTTGTATTATGGCAAGAAAAAAGCAGCTAAGTAAAGAAAAACGAGTGGCCATCATTACTTTAAGAAATGAAGGTCAGTCAGTCAGCCGAAAAATTGGGAAAACTTTGAAAGTAAGGGCTATTTGACCATGAAGGAGAGTGATGGGGTGCTGCGCCAGATGACCTGGCCTCCACAGTCACTGGACCTGAACCCAATCAAGATGGTTTGGGGTGAGCTGGACCGCAGAGTGAAGGCAAAAGGGCCAACAATTGCTAAGCATCTCTGGGAACTCCTTCAAGACTGTTGGAAGACCATTTCAGGGGACTACATCTTGAAGCTCATCAAGAGAATGCCAAGAGTGTGCAAAGCAGTAATCAAAGCAAAAGGTGGCTACTTTGAAGAACCTAGAATATGACATATTTTCAGTTGTTTCACACTTGTTTGTTATGTATATAATTCCACATGTGTTAATTCATAGTTTTGATGCCTTCATAGTCATGAAAATAAAGAAAACTCTTTGAATGAGAAGGTGTGTCCAAACTTTTGGTCTGTACTGTATATATTGTAGGGATTTGCTCTGGTAGGCAGGGTAAGCGGTCACAGTACAGAGGCAAGTACATGGTAGTAAAGCAAAAAATTCGGTGTTTATTCACACAAAAGGAAAAAAGTAGCACAAACACTTTTCAGAGTCCTGGTGTTAATTCACACCACACAAAGTCCACAGAACAAAGATGTGCTGGGGGCTAGTTGCCTGGCAGCTCGGGCAAGACTTACAGAACTTGTCCACCTCTTTAAACACACTGGGCCAGTAAAACCGTTGTAGTATCCGGTCCTGTGTCTTCTGCATTCCCAGATGACCCCCAAGAACAAGCTGGTGGGCTAACTGTAACACGAGTTTGCGATAAGCCTGGGGCACCACCAACTGTTCAACGGATTCACCTCGCAGCTGATTTACCCAATACAACATATCCTGATGAACCACAAAACGGGGGAACACCGACTCTGCCTCTGGTTGTTGTGGTTCACCATCTATTAGTACATTTTCCCAGGCTCGGGATAAGGTTGGATCCCGGTGTTGTGCAGTACCAAAATTATCCCCGGAGACATTGAGGTCTGCCAGCTCAGGCCCCGGTGCCAAGTCCTCCATGTCTCCCACCATTACACTTAGTGGGGTTGTTTCTCCCTCTTCCACCGAAGTGGCGGTCACCCCTACCGCTGGCCCTTTGGACTCTCCCCCCTGAGCCGGTTCACTCTGCTAGGGTTACCCCTCAGTCACTCTCGTAACCGGCCACAGTGCCGGGAAGTCTCTCCCTATTATAAGTTCATAGTGTAGGTTGGGTGCGACAGCCACCTCGTGGGTCCACCTGCCAGAAAACGTGGACAGAGACACCATAGCAGTAAGGTAGTCTTCTAAGTCCCCATGTATACACATGACTCAGACCTTACGGCCAGTGTACTCAGCAGAGCATACCAGGGAAGCCCTAACCAGGGTCACCAGACTCACTGAGTCCAACAGAGCCTCTGCTGGAGTGTCTCCCGCCTCCACCTGGCACAGGTGGTTCAGAGACTCCGGAGCACCCACGGCACACAGTTTCCTGGCATACAATGATTGACGGAAGCCATAGTTCATGTCCATGGGTTCCCCCTGATGTGGACAGTCAGCTCGAACATGGCCAGGCTCCCAACACCGCCAGCAGATTATTGGAGCGGGGTCTACAGGGGTTACATCCCGGACGGGTTTGGTGGGCACCAGTTGCCGGGTCCGGGGTGGAGAGTTATGGGATTTGACTGCCCCCTCCGAAAAGAACCCCCCTGTAAGTTCCGGGTAGCCTCATAGCGCTCCACCAGGTCGACCATCTCCAGCGCATTACCTGGAGAGACCTGACCAATCCATTGCTGAAGAGGGGGTGGCAGAGCCCTTCAGAACCTGTCTGCTAACAACCGGTCCAGCATAGCAGTGGGGCTCAGCACGTCAGGTTGTAGCCACTTTTGCAACAGGTTGAGTAGGTTATAATACTGGGGTCTCACGGGTTCAGCCGGGTTGAACCCCCACTGATGCACGCGCTGGGCCAGCACATTCACCCCCCAGTCTTGCCAAAATCTCACCCTTTACATTTGGGTAGTCGGCCGCTTGATCGTCCGGCAAGTCAAAATACACCTACTGGGACTCTGATGTCAGAAAAGGAGCGACGACCTCAGCCCACTAGTCTTGGGGTAGTTTTTCCCTGGTGGCCACTTCGCCAGGTAGGTCTCAATGTTATCTGCGGGGTTCATTTTTGGGATCACTGCATGGACTGCTTTCCGGGCATCGTGGACGCTTGGGGTTGCTCCTGCTGTCTGCAAAGCCATCACGTGTTGTAGCAGCAACTGGTTGGTCTCTTTCTGCTGCTTATTAGCCTCGCGTTGCTGCAGGTTGGTCTCTCGTTGCTGCATGAGGGCCTTCACAACAGCCTCCATTTTGTCACGTGACACAGGTTTGAATCTAGCCGGTTCGATAAAGGACATACAATTGTGTGCAAACCAAAAATATTTTGGCGTTCACGCCAGCCTCACTGCGCTTGCCCGCTCCAAGCCACCAATTGTAGGGATTTTACTCTGGTAGGCAGGGTAAGCGGTCGAAGTACAGAGGCAAGTACACGGTAGTAAAGCAAAAAGTTCAGTGTTTATTCACACAAAAGGAAAAAAGTAACACAAACACTTTTCAGAGTCCTGGTGTTAATTCACACCGCACAAAGTCCACAGAACAAAGATGTCACCTGGCAGGCTGATTTGTCCAGGGCAGTCCACAGCAGGCTTTAGGGCGCCTGATTCCCAGCAGTGTCACTCCAGCACGGTATCAAATGTTTAGGCCCCAAAGCAGAGCCTGACAGAGCTCCACTGTCAGATGGAGGGGACATTCCACACACAGCTGAGCTGCTGGCTGGGTTTTTAAATCCCAGCCCAAAAACCTGGCCTGGAACGTGGGGAACAGCCACCCACCCTGCTCTTTGGCTGCTCCCAATAAGAACCGGCCCAGATCGGCTTTACAGTCACACTAAAAAAAACTGTGTCAGCGAGCACTAGCTGCCGCTGACACACAAAATTACCAGTTCCTATCTCACCGAGGCCAGGAACCTCGGTGACATGTACCTTCCGTCAATAATGGACCCTTGTGCCTTCCTACAATATATATAATGACAAAGGCCTCATTGAGTAAGCCGAAACGTTGCTGGGAATAAAGTTTTGGGGTCTTCACCCTGTCACCGAAATCTGGAAGTGCTGCCTCGTTCTTTGGAAAGTATATATATATATATATATATATATATATCTCCCCATCAGGAGCCTGCCATTTTTCACCTTGAAGGAGTTCTGCAGTTTGTTTAAACTTGAATGGAGCTTAGCCCCACCGAGGCCAGTTGATACTAGTCGTGACGTTACTGGGCCAGCGGTAAACAGTGAGAAGGCCGCGGCGCTGCTGGAGCGCCGCTGCCTTTTCAAACAGCTGATCGGCAGGGGTCCCAGGTGTCGGACTCCTGTTGATCAGATGCTGATGATCTATCCAGAGCATAGATCATCAGTTTAACCCCTTCCCGACTGCAATCCGTTTATATACGTGATATTTGCACATGCCCCGTGCAGCTATCACGTCTATAAACGTCAAACCAGCTCTTTAATCCAAGCGCTGCAAAGCGCTTGGATTAAAGCTTCTGCCCCTGTCCTGCTGCTGTCACGGACAGCATACAGTGCAGTAATGCCGGCAAGGGACCAATCAGAGTGGCCCCTTACCGACAATCGATCCGATTGGTTAGTCTGTGCAGACTAACCAATCGGATCGCGGCAGTGAAAAAATGCCGGTTTCAGGCTCTGATCTGCGCTCTGCAGATCAGAGCCTGAAATCAGATAGTGTCCTCGTAATACCCCTTCCCCCCCTGATCTGTGCCCCCGATCTGTGCCCCCATCTGTGCCCCTCTAAGCCCCCCTTGTGTCCGCCTGCAGCTCATCTGCTCCTGCGCTCATCTCCTAGAGGCAGCTGCCCTGATGCGGTCCGCCCCCTCCCCGCCCCATGCATTATCACCCGCCCCTCCTGCCCCAGCCTCCCTCAATGTTGGCGGCCGCACCCCCCCGATCCCCCCTCCCCCCTTTCCAGCGCTGCCCCCGATCCCCCTGCTGTGTGTGATGGCGGCGGCTCCATTCCTGAGCCGCCGCCATCAGCAGAGAGTGTCAGCTCTATGCTGACACTCTCCTGTAACCCCATAGATGCCGCGGTTGCGGCATCCATGGGGTTAATAGAGGGAGGGCGCTCCCTCTCTCAACCATCGGGGCTGCAGCGCTGTGATTGCAGCACCCGATGGTTGCCATGGCAACCGGACGCTTTGCAAAAGCGTCCGCTGTTGCCACCTACAGGGCATTACAGGGCATCTAATAGTATTATACTTTGCAATTGCAAGAGCATTGCAAAGTATAGTACAGCCATCAGCCCCACTGGATCTTCATGATCCAAGAGGGACTTGATAAAAAAATAAAGTGAAAATAATAAAAATGAAAAATAAAAAAAGAAATAAAAATGTAAATTAAAAAAAGAAATTGCTTTTTCCTATATAAAATACACATATTAGGTGTCACCGCGTCCGTAACGACCGTCTCTATAAATATATCACATGATAGACCCCGTCCGATATACACCATAAAAAAAACAAAAAAAAAACTGTGCCAAAAAAGCTATTTTTGTCACCTTACATCACAAAAAGTGCAACAGCAAGCAATCAAAAAGGCTTATGACCCCCAAAATAGTACCAATTAAACAGTCACCTCATCCCGCAAAAAATGATACCCTATTTAAGACAATCGCCCAAAAAAAAAAAGCTATGGCTCTCAGACTATGGAGACACTAAAACATAATTTTTTTGGTTTCAGAAATGCTATTATTGTGTAAAACTTAAATAAATAAGAAAAAGTATACATATTAGGTATTGCCACGTCCGTAACGATCTGCTCTATAAAACTATCACATGACCTAACTCCTCAGATGAATGCTGTAAAAATAAATAAATGAAAACTGTTCCAAAACAGCCAATTTTTGGGTCACCTTGCCCCATAAAGTGTAATAATGAATGATCAAAAAATCCTATTTACCCAAAAATGGTACCAATAAAAACCTCAACACTTTCTGCAAAAAACGAGCCTCTGCACAAGACGATCAGCAGAAAAATAAAAAACATATGGCGTTCAGAAAACCAATCCAGCAAAATCTGCTTCCAAAAACTGTATGGCATTCCTTTCCTTCTGCGCCCTGCTGTGTGCCCGTACAGCAGTTTACGACCACATGTGGGGTGTTTCTGTAAACCGCGGAATCAGGGTAATAAATATTGAGTTTTGTTTGGCTGTTAACCCTCAATTTGTTAAAGAAAAAAATTTATGAAATGGAAAATCTGCCAAAAAAGTGAAATTTAGAAATTTCATCTCCATTTTCCTTTAATTCTTGTGGAACACCTAAAGGGTTAACAAAGTTTGTAAAATCAGTTTTGAGTAACTTGAGGGGTGTAGTTTCTACAATGGGGTCATTTATGGGGGTATCCACTATGTAGGCCCCACAAAGTGACTTCAGACCTGAATTGGTCCTTTAAAAAGTGGGTTTTGGAAATTTTCTTCAAAATTTTAAGAATTGCTTCTAAACTACTAAGCCTTCTAACGTCCTAAAAAAATTAAATTACATTTCCAAAATGATGCCAACATAAAGTAGACATATGGGGAATGTTAAGTAATAAATATTTTATTAGGTATGACTTTCTGTTTTAGAAGCAGAGAAATAGAAAATTTGGAAAATTGAGAATTTTTCAAAATTTTTGGTAAATTTGGGATTTTTTCATAAATAAAAGGTGAAATATTTTGACTCAAATAAATGACTATCATGAAGTACAATGTGTCACGAGAAAACAATCTCAGAATGGCTTGGAAAAGTAAAAGTGTTCCAAAGCTATTACCACATAAACTGACGCATGTCAGATTTGTACATTTTGACCTGGACACTAGGGCATCAATGACCCTTGGTCATGAAAGGTTTAAACAAACCGCAGAACCCCTTTAAGGACCAGGCCATTTTTTGCAAATCTGACATGTGTCACTTTATGTGGTAATAACTTTAAAACGCTTTTACTTATCCAAGCCATTCTGAGAATGTTTTCTCGTCACATATTGTACTTCATGACAGTGGTAAAATTGAGTAAAAAAAAATCATTTTTATTTATGAAAAATTACCAAATTTACCCATAAATTTAAAAAATTCGCCATTTTCAAAATTTACATTTCTTTGCTTTTAAAACAGAAAGTGATACCTCATAAAATATTTATTATTTAACATTCCCCATATGTCTACTTTATGAGGGCATCATTTTGTAAATGTCATTTTATTTTTTTAGGACGTTAGAAGGCTTAGAATTTTAGAAGCAATTGTTAAAATGTTTCATAAAAATTCATAAACCAATTTTTTAAGGACCAGTTCAGGTCTGAAGTCACTTTGTGGGGCTTACAGCTTACATAGTGGAAACCCCCATAAATGACCCCATTGTAGAAACTTCACCCCTCAAGTTGCTCAAAACTGATTTTACAAACTTTGTTAACCCTTTATGTGTTCCACAAGAATTAAAGGAAAATGGAGATCAAATTTCTAAATTTCACTTTTTTGGGCAGATTTTCCATTTTAATCAATTTTTTATTTTAACACATCGAGGGTTAACAGCCAAACAAAACTTAATATTTATTACCCTGATTCTGCGGTTTACAGAAACACCCCACATGTGGTCGTAAACGGATGTAAGGGCACACGGCAGGGCGCAGAAGAAAAGAAGCGCCATATGGTTTTTGAAAGGCAGATTTTGCTGGACTGGTTTTTAGATGCCATGTCCCATTTGAAGCCCCCCTGATGCACCCTCACAGTAGAAACTCCCCAAAAGTGACCCCATTTTGGAAAATAGGAGATAAGGTGCCAGTTATATTGGTACTATTTTGCGGTACATATAATTTTTTATTGCTCTATATTAAGTTTTTTTTTAGGCAAGGTAACCAAAAAATGGCTGTTTTGGCACCGTTTTTATTTTTTACAACATTTATCTGACAAGGTAGATCATGTGCTATTTTTATAGAGCAGGTTGTTACGCATGCAATGATATCACATATGTCTACTTTGTTTGTTTGTTTCAGTTTTACATAATAAAGCATTTTTGAAAAATTTTCTTTTAACATTAAGTGTTTATTGTATTTGATTTTTTCCAAATAAGTGAGAGGTACATTACAGAAATTACAAGATTTCAAAAGTGATCACATCAAGAACTATAGTAAGTACAAAATACAAGGAAACAGTTCTCGAGATCTCCAATGACAGATGCACAACCGCAGTCTATACATTTAACCCCTTAAGGACGCAGGGCGTACCGGTACGCCCTATTTCCCGAGTCCTTAAGGACTCAGGGCGTACCGGTACGTTCGAACTTTAAATCGTTATGCCGGCGCCGCAGGGGTTAATGGGAAAGGGATGCCGGCTGAAATCATTCAGCCGGCATCCTGTCACAACGCCAGGGGGGGTCATGTGACCCTCCCGTATCGGCGATCGCCGCAAACCGCAGGTCAATTCAGACCTGCGGTTTGCTGCGCTTTCTGCAGTTTCTGATCCCCGCGGTCCCTGACCGAGGGGATCAGAAACTTTAGTGTCCCTAAAATAAAGATTTTCCACCCCCCCTGCACCCCTGCATGATTTTTTGCCGGCGGGTGGTGCAGGGGGGGGAGTTGTGGGCGGTGGGGGCGGTGCGGGAGGTGGGCGGTGTGGCAGGCGGGATCGCGATCCCCCGCCTCCCCTTGAATAATCGTTGGCGTCTAGTGGGTATACCAGGGTGTCAGCACATTGCTGACACCCTGGTATAAACGGCTGACATCGGTGATGCGATGTCAGCCGTTTAACCCTTTCCATACCGCGGCCCGTACGGACCGCTGTATGGAAAAAGTTAACAGTAAGAGGGAGCTCCCTCCCTCTCCCATCGGGGGGCTGCTGTGCCTTTGCAGCCCCCCGATGGAGAGAGCCCCCAGACAGCCCCCCGACAGCCCCGTCCTTACCCTTCCCCGTCTGCGAAGTTCTGACCAGTACTGAGCAGACGGGGAAGCTTCCCATGGCAACAGGACGCCGTCTCAGGCATCCTGCTGTCCATGGTGCTGAACAGATCTGTGCTAAAGGCATGGATCTGTTCAGACAAAGTGTAAGTAAAATACAGTACAAAACACTATATGGTGTACTGTACTGTATTATACAGACATCAGACCCATTGGATCTTCAAGAACCAAGTGGGTCTGGGTCAGAAAAAATGTGGAAAAAAAAGAAAAAAATGTAAAAATCAAAAAACACATTTATCATTGATTAAAAATTAAAAAAATAAAATTCCCTACACATGTTTGGTATCGTCGCATCCGTAACGACCTGATCTATAAAACGGTCATGTTACTTTCCCCGCACGGTGAACGCCATAAAAATAAAAAAATAAAAACTATTAGGAAATTGAAATTTTGCCCTCCTTACTTCCCAAAAAAGGTAATAAAAGTGATCAAAAAAGTTGCATGTACGCCAAAATAGTACCAATCAAACCGTCATCTCATCCAGCAAAAATCATACCCTACCCAAGATAATCGCCCAAAAACTGAAAAAAACTATGGCTCTTAGACTATGGAAACACTAAAACATTATTTTTTTTGGTTCAAAAATGAAATCATTGTGTAAAACTTAAATAAATTTAAAAAAGTATACATATTAGGTATCGCCGCGTCCGTATCGACTGGCTCTATAAAAATATCACATGACCTAACCCCTCAGGTAACCACCGTAAAAAAATAAAAATAAAAACGGTGTGAAAAAAGCTATTTTTTTGTCATCTTACATCACAAAAAGTGTAATAGCAAGCAATCAAAAAGTCATATGCACCCCAAAATAGTGCCAATCAAACAGTCATCTCATCCCGCAAAAAATGAGACCCTACTTAAGATAATTGCCCAAAAACTGAAAAAACTATGGCTCTTAGACTATGGAGACACAAAAAAATTTTTTTTGTTTTAAAAATGAAATCATTGTGTAAAGCTTACATAAATAAAAAAAATTGTATACATATTAGGTATCGCCGTGTCTGTGACAACCTGCTCTATAAAATGACCCCATGATCTAACCTGTCAGATGAATGTTGTAAATAACAAAAAAAAAAAAAACGTGCCAAAAAATCTATTTCTTGTTACCTTGCCGCACAAAAAAGTGTAATATAGAGCAACCAAAAATCATATGTACCCTAAACTAGTACCAACAAAACTGCCACCCTATCCCGTAGTTTCTAAAATGGGGTCACTTTTTTGGAGTTTCTACTCTAGGGGGGCATCAGGGGGGCTTCAAATGGGACATGGTGTCAAAAAAAACAGTCCAGCAAAATCTACCTTCCAAAAACCGTATGGCATTCCTTTCCTTCTGCGCCCTGCCGTGTGCCCGTACAGCGGTTTACGACCACATATGGGGTGTTTCTGTAAACTACAGAATCAGGGCCATAAATAATGAGTTTTGTTTGGCTGTTAACCCTTGCTTTGTAACTGGAAAAAAAATATTAAAATGGAAAATCTGCCAAAAAAGTGAAATTTTGAAATTGTATCTCTATTTTCCATTAAATCTTGTGCAACACCTAAAGAGTTAACAAAGTTTGTAAAATCTGTTTTGAATACCTTGAGGGGTGTAGCTTCTTAGATGGGGTCACTTTTATGGAGTTTCTACTCTAGGGGGGCATCAGGGGGGCTTCAAATGAGACATGGTGTAAAAAAACCAGTCCAGCAAAATCTGCCTTCCAAAAACTGTATGGCATTCCTTTCCTTCTGCGCCCTGCCGTGTGCCCGTACAGCGGTTTACGACCACATATGGGGTGTTTCTGTAAACTACAGAATCAGGGCCATAAATAATGAGTTTTGTTTGGCTGTTAACCCTTGCTTTGTAACTGGAAAAAATATATAAAAATGGAAAATCTGCCAAAAAAGTGAAATTTTGAAATTGTATCTCTATTTTCCATTAAATCTTGTGCAACACCTAAAGGGTTAACAAAGTTTGTAAAATCAGTTTTGAATACCTTGAGGGGTGTAGTTTCTTAGATGGGGTCACTTTTATGGAGTTTCTACCAGGGGTGCATCAGGGGTGCATCAGGGGGGCTTCAAATGGGACATGGTGTCAAAAAAACAGTCCAGCAAAATCTGGCTTCCAAAAACCAAACGGCGCACCTTTCACTCTACGCCCTGCTGTGTGGCCGTACAGTAGTTTACGGCCACATATGGGGTGTTTCTGTAAACGGCAGAGTCAGTGCAATAAAGATACAGTCTTGTTTGGCTGTTAACCCTTGCTTTGCTAGTGGAAAAAATGGGTTAAAATGGAAAATTAGGCAAAAAAAGAAATTCTCAAATTTTATCCCCATTTGCCAATAACTCTTGTGCAACACCTAAAGGGTTAACGAAGTTTGTAAAATCAGTTTTGAATACCTTGAGGGGTGTAGTTTATAGAATGGGGTCATTTTTGGGCGGTTTCTATTATGTAAGCCTCGCAAAGTGACTTCAGACCTGTAGTCGTCCCTAAAAATTGTTTTTTTGTAAATTTCTGAAAAATTTCAAGATTTGCTTCTAAACTTGTAACATCCCCAAAAAATAAAATATCATTCCCAAAATGCTACAAACATGAAGTAGACATATGGGGAATGTAAAGTCATCACAATTTTTGGGGGTATTACTATGTATTACAGAAGTAGAGAAACTGAAACTTTGAAATTTGCAAATTTTTCAAAATTTTTGGTAAATATGGTATTTTTTATGCAAAAAAATTTACTTTTTTGACCCAATTTTAGCAGTGTCATGAAGTACAATATGTGACGAAAAAACAGTCTCAGAACGGCCTGGATAAGTCAAAGCGTTTTAAAGTTATCAGCACTTAAAGTGACACATTTGCAAAAAATGGCCAAGTCCTTAAGGTGAAATAGGGCTGAGTCCTTAAGGGGTTAATTTGAGTCTAGGTGTGGCAACGGAAAGAGTGCTAACCTGGGGCTCCAGGACTTCCAATTTCTAGCTATCAGAAGCTTAGCAGTCAATAGTATATGACATATCAATTTTCGGTGAGAGTATGGAATCCTGTCTATCCCTAAAGATAGTAATGCTAAGCCTGGCGATAGTTTGACTTTTATAGCTGTCACAATTTGAAGGAGCTTTTCTATTTCCAACCAGTAAGCTATTTCCAACCAGTAAAAGTTAAGTGTAGCACAGCTCCAGAATATGTGGAGTAAATTACCAGGGGATCTATGACATCTCCAGCATCTGTTTTCTACATTCGGGAAAAATTGGTTTAACCTGGCGGGGGTAAAGTACCATCTAGTCAACAGCTTATGGTACCCTTCCAAGAGGTTTGAGCAAGCCGTGGACTTGAGGGTATTTTTTATTGCTGCCTGCCATTCCGTGTTTGGATATGTCTGCTGAAGATCTCTTTCTCAGTTTAGCATGTGTGTTCTTTTAGTGAAAGAGAGATTGCCCAAAATGCTTCTATATATCTTTCTAGTGGGAGTTTGCATGTTGCCATTCGGCAAATAAAGGAAGGTATACAGGGCAAGTGGGAGAGAAACCTTTCTTGTAGAAAGGCTTTTCAATGCCTGGGAAATACGGAGGTAGTCAAATTGCTTATTTCCAGGGATAGCATAAATGGCTTGTATAGAGGAAAAGGATCTCACCTCATACCCATCATAGAAGTCCTCAAGGAGGCGTATACCTCTATTTTTCCAAATTGTCGTAGATAGGTCTGGTACAAGGTATTCTAATATTTATAAAGGTAGGGGAATCTCTTTTTTAGCCTCTATATGTTGTGTCTTCTTAAGTACAGATAACTATATTTGAATCGAGGCCTTTAATGGGAGGGCTGAAGGCAGAGGGTGTTTCGGATCAATAGCGTGAGTTAAGAGGAGGACTTCAAAGGGCTTATCTGCATTAAGGTCCCTTTCTATTCCAATCCATCCTATGCCATTTTCTCGTCTGCACCAATATCTCAGCTGTTTAAAGAGGATCGTCTCGTAATATGCTTGGAGATTTGGTACCCCTAGTCCACCATTTCCCCTATGTGAAAATAAGATAGAGGCGGCTACCCTATGATTGCTATTACCCTAAATGTAAGAGAGCATTTGTTTCTTAAATTTCTACAGTAATGTATATGGTACAGGGAGTGATAAAGTATGGAAATAGTATAATAGTTTCGGTAGCACAATCATTTTGTAAATCGTTATACGACCTAACCAAGATAGTTCTATTTTGGAGTATTTATCAAGTTCCGACTGCAGGGATTTGAGCAAGATGTCATAGTTGCAGAAGAGGAGCCCAGAGAGAGGGAAACATAATTGTATCCCCAGGTAGGTTACAGAGGGTGTGGCCATTGGAAAGGGAATTCTCCTCTGAGCACCTCCCGCAACGACAACGGGATCTTAATAGCTAGAATCTGGGACTTATTCTCATTTATCTTATAATAAGAGACTTCTCCAAATGATCGGATAATATCCATGGCTGTTCCCAGGGATGTTAGTGGATCCGAAAGAGTCAAAATTACGTTGTCCGCAAAGAGACCTAATTTATGTTGTCTATGACCAATCGGGATGCCTCTAATGTCACTTGACATTCTGATCTTTTCTCCAAAAGGCTCTATCACCAATAGGAATAGAAAAGGGGAAAGAGGACACCCCTGGTGCGTCCCATTAGTATTGGGAAACGGCACGGATAGGGTACCATTAACTAGAAGCCGGGCTGAGAGCTGGGAGTATAGGGCCTGAATAGCATATAGGATAGGGCCCCGAAATCCAAATCTACTCAAGACTGCGAATGCAAAGTCCCAATGAATTCGGTCAAACGCCTTCTCTGCATCCAGGGTAAGGAGCAGAGAAGGCGTCCGTAAGCCACCCGCCTTCTGCATGATCCCTAAAATACGCCTTGTACCATCTGAGGCTTGTCGCCCTTTTGTAAATCCCAACTGGTCACTATGAATTATCAGTGGAAGAACCTGCAAGAGTCTATGAGAAATGATCTTGGCATACAATTTGACATCACTATTTTGTAACGATATAGGGCGGAAGTTAGCAGGGGAGTCCGTCGATTTACCGGGTTTCGGGATGGTGACTATTGTAGCTTGGAGCATATCTGCTGGAAACAGTTGACCGTTTAGGACAGCATTGAACATGTCTACTAAATGGGGAAGCAGCGTTGAAGCATAAATTTGATAATATTCATTTGAGAAGCCATCAGGCCCCGGGGCTTTGTTTAGTTTAAGAGTTTTTATAGCTGCCTGGACTTCCGTTAGTGTGATAGCAGAGTTAAGGGCAGTAAGTTGGCTATCAGTCAAGGAGGGAAGATGGATAGCATCCAAAAAGGATGCTATTTTCTCAGTCGTGGTTTGCGGTGTCAAAGGGTTCCGATTTAAAATTATATAATCTTGTGTAGTATGTGCTAAAAGCATCTGCTATATATTTGGGGTGATAAAGTTTGGTGACGCCATCAACATCTAAGATGTATGGTATGTTAGATTTTTGCACCATTGGTTTCACTTTTCTCGCCATTAATCTGCTAGGTTTATTGTGCGATGGGTAATAGAGCATGTGTAGGGAGGTAATCTGATGCTCGTAATCCATTTGTAGAATAGAGTGAATATCGTGTCTGAGAGTGTGTGGGTAAGTCTGTGTAAGTCTAATATGGGATTGTCCTGTAGCATGCCTTCTAATTTGGTGACTTCTAGCAATAGTGAAGTTAGTTTGGCTTCCTTACGTTTTTTAAAATGTGAACTTTGTTTTAGGAGAATTCCTCTTATAGTAGCCCTGTGAGCTTGCCAGAGAAGGAAAGGGCTAATATTTAATATCTTGTTAAAGTGAAAATAATCAGTTAAGCAAGACTCCGTTTGACCTTTGTAGTTGTGATGTCTGAGCAAGTATACATTATTTCTCCAAGACCTCTGAGGTGAGGAGGCCGGAGATATAGAAACAGTACAGAAGATCGGAGCATGGTCAGACCAAGAAGTTATTCCTATCTTTGCCGAGCATACTCTAGAGAGCAGAAGTCTATCCACAACAGCTAAGACAATACGAGAAAAAGATCTATGGCGTGGGGAATAGTAAGTAAACTCTCGTGAGCATGCATTCAGACAGCGGAAAGTATCATATAAGCCGGAATCTCCCAACCATTTACTAATGGTAGGGGAAGGAGTCTTGCCACTTCCTGTGGAATCAATCATTCTGTCAGGGATGATATTAAAGTCTCCACATAGAAGTAAATAACCTTTTTGGACACTCCTGATCTTTTTCAGTATTTTGTTCAGGAAACGTATCTGAGATTTATTTGGAGCGTAAATATTTGCCAATGTCAGAGTAGCTGTTCCTATCCTGGCTATTAGTATGATATATCTGCCTCTCTCATCTATTTCCTTGTCTATCTGAATCCTTAGGGAGTCCCTCACCACAATAGCCATGCCAGCTTTCTTTTTGTCTGAATTAGCTAGCAATACTTTAGAAAAACCTTTTTGTGAAAATGCTGGATGGTTTAGTTTGTCAAAATGGGTCTCTTGTACGCACACTATGTCAGCCTGGTTAAGACGAGCCTCCCTCCATAATGAAGCCCTCTTGTAAGGGGAGTTCAGACCTTTAACATAAATTTACATAATTTTAACCGCCATACCAAACCCATCTTAAAAATGCTCTAATTAGTATAAAAGCACCTGATACTGTGAACTGCCAATAGTAAAAATAGATATTTGGAGATCCAAGGAGCTAAAGAAGACAAAACAGAACGATGTAGATCAAACACATAATATAGAACATTATTTTCTAACAGGGACCCAGGTGTTGTGGATCCTAAGAACTTCACGGGGTTCAGTTAGTTCACTATGGAGCTTCCCCCCTTAAGACTAATAAAAGTCTGTAGTACCATCCCAATTCACCTACACATGGAGAAATCAATCTCCCACAGTAGACCAATCTGGTGGCAGACGAGAAGGATTCTTCGCATTACGGTGATCCCTAATGGAGGAAACCGGGATGTTCCACTCCTTCAAAAGGCTTACCCCTTCGTCCATGTTTTTGATAACATGGATTTTGCTATCTTTGTAAATCAATAGCTTGAGCGGGAAACCCCATCTGTAGACAATTTTCTTCTCTCTCAGGACACTGGTTACAGGAGAGATGTTTTTCCTTGCTTGTAGTGTAGCATGAGAAAGGTCAGAATAAACTAGTTTTTTCTGGTATGGATGTGGTAGACCCTTATTTCTTCTTACCACAGAGATTAGGTCCTCCTTGATATGATAAAAGTGAATTCTAGCATTCACATCTTTAGGGAGAGCTTCAGCTACATGCCTCGGTTTGGGGAGACGATGTGCGCGATCAATGACGAAAAACGGAGGATCTGAATCTGGTAAGGCAGCATGTAGAAGGTTTTGCAGGTATCTATTGAGGTCCGGAGAAGGCACCGAATCTGGAATACCTCAGGATTTCAGGTTATTACGCCTATTCCTGTCCTCCAGGTCAGCCATTTTAGTTTTCAAAAGAGTTGAAAACTTTGGTGCCCGCCCCAATCACCATCACGTAATAGTACTGCAAAATGCGGCAAGTCACTTGCTGCCATGACGTACTATTACGTCATATGTCGCGAAGGGGTTAAAATGTATTTGCTCCGTGGAGCTAAACTTCGTCTCGTCCGACGTTGCGCAAGACTTCAGTGAATTACCACTGTATTCATATCTGGGTATTTAAAAACAATTTAAAATAGGAATCTGATGTGGACTTTGGCACCGAGGTACCAGCAAGTACCAAAACCAACTTCAGATTTCTATTTTAAATTAAATACAGTAGTAATTCACTGAAGTCTTATGCGAGACGAAGTTTAGCTCCACAGAGACAATACATTTTAATGCTGCTCGGAAACAGCAATAACATTGAAGTATTTGAACAAATAAACATCGCATCTATGATCCAAAGGTTGATTCACTCAAGCCTAACTCTAACCACTGAGCCATAGAGCTCAATGCTAGAAAATTTTAAAGGCTATGTACACGATTGGGGGCATTTTTTTTATTATTGCATTGTACTCATTCTGAGCTAAAAATCACCTTTTCAATTGGTCTTTATTAAAAAATATGGAACCCTTTTTTCTGTACAGAGTTGACATGCTATAGTAGCATCCTTTGGATTTTCTTTCTTTTCCGTCAGACCAGGAGCAGATGGACTCCTTATCTCTACTCTCTGACCTTATAAACACTCATTATAGCCCAGATCTTATCTTACTGATAAGAATGTGGCTTAAATAAGTGTTTATGACCTCTCAGTAGTTTAGGGATAAGGGTAATTAGATGAGTGGCATAAAGTGAGAGTACCAGTCAGACGGCTAGAAAAACAGTTAACCCTTTCTGACAGAATGGCTCAATATTTTTAATAGGGGCCAGTTGAAAATGTGATTTTTAGCTAAAAATAAGTTAAATGCAACAATATAAAAATTGCCTCCAAAGGTGTACATAACCTTTAAAGGGGTTGTGTCACTTTAGTACGTGGCATTTATTATGTAGAGAAAGTTAAAGGGGTTGTCTGGGTTCAGAGCTGAACCCGGACATACCTCCAGTTTCACCCAGACAGCCCCCCTGACATGAGCATCGGAGCAGTTCATGCTCCGAAGCTCTCCTTTGCCCTGCGCTAAATCGCGCAGGGCAAAGGCATTTTTTGGAGATCCGGTGACGTACCGGGGCTATCCATGGGGCTGCCAGGAACCCCGGTGACGTCACCGGCACTGATGGGCGGGATTTAGCGCTGCCCTAGCTAGTAAAATGGCTAGGGCAGCGCTAAAACACGCCCATCAGAGCCGATGACGTCACCGAACACACTGCTGGGTGGAAGTTTCCGCCCGGCAGTGTGTTATTGAAAACAAAGAGACCTTGCCCTGCGCGATCTAGCGCAGGGCAAGGGAGCGCATTGGAGCATGAGATGCTCCGATGCTAGCCTCAGGGGGGCTGCCTGGGTAAAAATAAGGGTATGTCCGGGTTCAGCTCTGAACCCAGACAACCCCTTTAATACAAGTGTTAAAGGAAATATTAATTATTGATAGCTCGCCAATCTTAAAGGAAATATTAATTATTGATATTTTGTGTTAATCTCAATAATTTATATTCATAAATACGCGTGAGTCGTCTATTGATGACTCCGCCTATTTATGCTATAAATAATAATTACTTCTATTACCTCAATCTACACTGAACTACGTGCGAATTACTACTACGATATACTACGGCGGTGACTACTACAATAAATGACTATACAATGTATGTTGAACAATAAAGTATTTATTAAAACAAATATAAGTCTACTATTATGATATATATATATATATATATATATCAATGGTTATAAATATATATACATATAGACGCATGCACCACAGTACAGTAATAGTACTACAAAAACAACACTACACAATACAATTCCACCCCACAAACTAACTAAATAACACACTTACATACAGGTTATTTAGCAGCCCACCTTACCTGGCTACACACTGTCCCTATGGTATGGCACTGCAAGGGTTAACACAATGCAGGCCAGGGACATTTACAGGGAGTGGCATGGCAAGGGTTAACCCAAGATTGGTGGGTTAACACAGGGTCAGGGCTGGTATAGGGGTTCAGCAGAAATAGAGCAGAAGTGAAGGCGTTAAACACTGAGGGTTTAATGCAGTAGCCTAGAAGGGGTTACTGCTGCAGGGGTAAAGGAGGAGGCAGGGCAGGGAAAGCGATACTTAGCCAGCTGGCTGCGGGATCCTGCACTCTCCTCTGTGGGCTTACTGAGCGCAGTGTCGCCTGCCTTCTTCCTCTTCTGGGGGGATCTTCTCTGAGCACTGCCTGCGCTCTTCTTCTATGACGGGCTGTCGGGATGTTGACTGGGCTGAGCGCTGGCTGCATTCTCCTCTCCTGTTATTTAAACCCGGTGCACTCGCTTCCACCTTCCCGCGCTGCAGGCGTGCACGCCTGCAGACAAAGACACGTGGGCTGGCGCGGAGAAATGACGTCACCGCACCACCCGTGCGTCCCTGCACGCGCATCTAAGCACCGCTTCCAGGCGGGGATCTCTTTGATCCTCCCGCCTGTGAAGCGCCTGCATATCCCAGGTGCTGTAATTACCGCATCGGGGATATGCAACAAACAGAGGGAGGGGAACTTTTGTTCCCCTATCTCTGTTATGTTAACCATCTCCAGCCCTGCTGGGGATGTTTAACAAAAGGCACCGGAATCTATTGATCCCTTGCCTTTTGAAGTCACCAGAGACTGGACATAATTGTCCGGCCATCTGATACCATCTCCACCTCCTGCAGGAATGCAGGAGGAGGCAAGCATATATAGCCTGGGGCACATCTACATACATATATATACTCAATATAAACCTGGGGCATAAATGGGCAGCTATAAGCCCATATACCTATACATATATACTGTATATTTACACTGCTCAAAAAAGGGAACACTTAAACAACACAATGTAACTCCAAGTCAATCACACTTCTGTGAAATCAAACTGTCCACTTAGGAAGCAACACTGAGTGACAATCAATTTTACATGCTGTTGTGCAAATGGGATAGACAACAGGTGGAAATTATATGCAATTAGCAAGACACCCCCAATAAAAGGAGTGGTTCTGCAGGTGGTGACCACAGACCACTTCTCAGTTCCTATGCTTCCTGACTGATGTTTTGGTCACTTTTGAATGCTGGCGGGGCTTTCACTCTAGTGGTAGCATGAGCATGAGACGGAGTCTACAACCCACACAAGTGGCTCAGGTAGTGCAGCTTATCCAGCGTGAGCTGTGGCAAGAAGGTTTGCTGTGTCTGTCAGCGTAGTGTCCAGAGCATGGAGGCGCTACCAGGAGACAGGCCAGTACATCAGGAGACGTGGAGGAGGCCGTAGGAGGGCAACAACCCAGCAGCAGGACCGCTACCTCCGCCTTTGTGCAAGGAGGAACAGGAGGAGCACTGCCAGAGCCCTGCAAAATGACCTCCAGCAGGCCACAAATGTGCATGTGTCTGCTCAAACGGTCAGAAACAGACTCCATGAGGGTGATATGAGGGCCCGACATCCACAGGTGGGGGTTGTGCTTACAGCCCAACACCGTGCAGGAAGTTTGGCATTTGCCAGAGAACACCAAGATTGGCAAATTCGCCACTGGCACCCTGTGCTCTTCACGGATGAAAGCAGGTTCACACTGAGCACATGTGACAGACGTGACAGAGTCTGGAGACGCTGTGGAGAACGTTCTGCTGCCTGCAACATCCTCCAGCATGACTGGTTTGGCATTGGGTCAGTAATGGTGTGGGGTGGCATTTCTTTGGAGGGCCGCACAGCCCTCCATGTGCTTGCCAGAGGTAGCCTGACTGCCATTAGGTACCAAGATCCTCAGACCCCTTGTGAGACCATATGCTGGTGCGGTTGGCCCTGGGTTCCTCCTAATGCAAGAAAATGCTAGACCTCATGTGGCTGGAGTGTGTCAGCAGTTCCTGCTAGACGAAGGCATTGATGCTATGGACTGGCCCGCCCGTTCCCTAGACCTGAATCCAATTGAGCACATCTGGGACATCATGTCTCGCTCTATCCACCAATGTCACGTTGCACCACAGACTGTCCAGGAGTTGGCAGATGCTTTAGTCCAGGTCTGGGAGGAGATCCCTCAGGAGACTCTCCGCCACCTCATCAGGAGCATGCACAGACGTTGGAGGGAGGTCATACAGGCACGTCGAGGCCACACACACTACTGAGCCTCATTTTGACTTGTTTTAAGGACATTACATCAAAGTTGGATCAGCCTGTAGTGTGTTTTTCCACTTTAATTTTGAGTGTGACTCCAAATCCAGACCTCCATGGGTTGAAAAATTTGATTTCCATTTTTTTTATTTTTGTGTGATTTTGTTGTCAGCACATTCAACTATGTAAAGAACAAAGTATTTCAGAAGAATATTTAATTAATTCAGATCTAGGACGTGTTATTTTTGTGTTCCCTTTATTTTTTTGAGCAGTGTATATTGTGGTAAGGTGAACAGAAAAGTGTATGGTAAAGTCCTGGAAGGGGTGTATATCCCACCCAGCTTCCTCAACTGGGTGAGGTAAATAAAATCCAGAAGGTTAAAATGGTCTCAGCAATGTGTAGGTTGCTGAGACAGTTTTGTTAAGTTTATGGGCTGGATTTTATTGGACTGGGAGAAGGTAGGATTGGTAGAGGGACCTCCCCAGTCCACCCCATTCTGGGACAGGTTTTCCCCTAGCCTGAGGGATTCCAGCTGAAGCCAGCTGGGATCATCAAGGGGAAATAAAGCACAGTCCAGGCTGTCAGTCTGGAGAGAGTAATGCCTGGAGAAAGTCTGGGAAGCTGGCTGCCCTGCTGGCTAGAGAAGCCGAGTTCTCTGTGTGACCTGTGTTCAATAGGTGAGCTAGGATCCTTACTGTATTAGCCAGGGCCCAGACGGGCAGGTGTCTATTTCAGTTTGGTTTATGTTTTGTGGTGCTGGACCTTCACCTTACCCAGTGAATTATAACTGGGGTGCCTGTATTGCCGGATTCTAGTGAAAACAGGGCGGCACTACCTTCTTGAATTCGCGGTGCACGTGTCCGTGGAATGGCGTCCAGACAAACGTTTTAAAGAAGAAGACCGGCACTTCGCAGATGTAGATCACAATGTAGATTTATTCAGTCACATATTCAAGTGGCATAGTGACGCGTTTCAGCACAAGTGTGCTTTCATCAGACTGCAATGAAACATCTTACACTCCAGCTATTTATACATAAATGAGACACTAAGGAACTGACATCATCAGAGGAGCTCCGCCTCCCTCATTAAATAAAAATTCGCATATCAAATAATCGCAATGAAAAATTCACATTAGAAAATTCGCAAAAAAAATTCACAAAAACATATCCACTCTGTACTGGCGAAGATTTTCAGTCATATAGTCCATTTTTGCAGTGATTAATCACGCTGAAGAAAGAAAGAAATATATTTATCTGATTGCATAAAGCCGAATGCCTTATAGGAAGCAGGACACATTGTACTCACGATTGAGGCCCCTGGGCTCCATTGTCTGAAGACGATGGATCCAGTAAGCCTCTCTTTTCAATAACAATTTATTTCTATCACCCCCTCGATGGGGTAATGATACACCTTCAATGATCTGATACCTCAACTGCGAGATATTATGTTTTTTATCATGAAAATGAAGGGGTATTGGAAGTAATAAATTCTGTTTGCGGATAGTAGATTTGTGTTTACTTAGTCTGTCCTTCATTCTCATCGAGGTTTCCCCCACATATAATAATCCACATGGACATTTAAGAATGTAAACCACAAATCTACTATCACAGGTGAACATGCCCCTTATTGGAATATTTTCACCTGAGTGAGGGTGGGAAAAACATGAACCCTTTATGACGCTGGAACAATTGACACAATTTAAACAAGGAAAAGTGCCCCGTCTAGGTGTAGATAAAAAACTCTGTCCTCTTTCTATTTTATATGAGGATGAGGCACGAGACATTGTGTCGAAAATTATCGCTCCCTCTGATTTTCTGAAAATCCCTCCTACTGAGCTAAAGAGCAGGAGCCTGATTAAGGAGGCGAGACACCTTGTTTCACTTGAATTACATGCGGCAACATTGGCTGAATATCACCGCACTCAAAAGATACCACGGGGTCTGCGAGTCAATTTAAGACCAACTCTTTTCTGTGATAAAGTGGACTATTGTACCCGTTTTGCGAATATTCTTAATAAATGTTCGCTGGACCTTATAGTCCTTACGCTTGAACATTTATCCATCTCCATTACTGAATGCAACGCTAATATTGCGACTATAAAAGAACAGTTGAGAGATAATCTAAAATCCGACGAATATACTACCTTACAAGAAAACTTGGAGAAACAATGTACCGAGTTAAAAAGCAAGATCGAACAGACCAAGAGATCGAAATATCTGCGAGATACAGAGGATTATACATCCCATCGGGTCTACAGATGGCAGGACGCTTCCGGTACTGCAACTCCAACGTCACGTCCGAGATTTCGTCAAACCGGTTCTTTTTCATCGGGGTCCGGCAGCGAAACTTCAGGTGGCTCTCGGGGGCCTTTTTTAGGCCAACGCCGTACAAGAAGACCAAGATTAATACCCGGCGAGCCGGCCGTCATCATCGGCGAGGCAGACGCACCGAGGAAAACGCGGTCACAGGTACGGGAGAAAACTTAGTGTTAAACTTATCATCCAAGAGCCTCAGTCCTGCCCAGATGAACTTATTGAAAAAGGGCTTATCTTTCAGCCCGACCGGGAACTTTGATACGTTCACCTTGGACACTGACTTACATCGTTTTTTTCGCAATCTGCGTCTAAAAGTTCAATTTGGTGGTAATGAAACTACTGGTGATGTGGAACAGGTGGAGGATAGCTCTGTTACTACTATGTTAACTGTTAAACAGTTTAATTTGAGAGTAAAAAGTAATTATACACCTCCCAGGACATATCATCCAGTTGAGACATTTGTTAAATTGGTGCAAAATGATGTCGATAAATTGTTGCAACAATGTAAACAAGGAAAGTTACATGTACATTATAATTTACCTGTGGAGGAGAAACATGCCCTTGACTCCTTATTAAAGGAGAAATCCTTAATAATAAAACCTGCAGATAAGGGGGGGGCCATCGTTATCTTAGACAAAGAATATTACGTTAGTGAAATTTTACAACAATTACAGGATAGTAGTACTTATAAAATACTAAATAGTGATCCAGTCTACCATATCAAAGAAACTTTACAGCGATTGGTAGATAAAGCCAAAGAGAATGGAGTGGTGGACGCCAAATTGGGGGACTTTCTTATAAATCAACATCCGATTACCCCGGTGTTTTATACTCTACCAAAAGTGCATAAGTCACTAATTAATCCACCAGGTCGCCCGATAGTGGCGTCCACCGACTCCATACTTTCAAATCCAGCTATTTTTTTGGAGAGGGTATTAACCCCTCTAACTAAACTAGCACCATCGTATATCCGAGATACTGGCCACTTTCTATCTGAAATTAGCTCTCTCCAGGTGGATGAAGGCTGCATATTCGTCACTTTAGACGTGTGCAGTCTTTATACATCTATTATTCATGAAAAAGGAATCAATGCAGTCGCGGGTCTCTTAGGCACAAGCACATACAAAAAGGCAGAAAAGGAATTTTTTCTGGAACTTTTGAAAATAGTCCTTGAGCAAAATTATTTTTTGTTTCAAGATTCTTTTTACCAGCAGTGCCGTGGGACCGCGATGGGATCGAACGTCGCGCCGCCATACGCAAATACATATATGGCTTCTTTTGAGTGTCAATTTGTTTACTCTAGCCCTCTATATCATCAACATTGTATATTTTGGCGTCGATTCATCGACGATATTTTTTGCGTATGGCGAGGCGACGTCCGATCCCTTACGGAATTTACCACGTATTTAAATTCCATCTGGGATGAACTTAAATTCACTGTACACCATAGTTCTGATAAAATTTCCTTTTTGGATACCTGGGTGACTAGGGACAAAGAAGGTAAGATACAGACGGATTTATTTGTGAAATCAACTGATAGGAACAGTTTGCTGTCCTTTTCAAGTAGTCACCCAGCAACCATCAAGGAATCTATCCCATATTCACAATACCAGAGGGTTAGACGGATCGTTAGTGATAGGGATATGTGCCAAACAAGATTAGACGATATGACCAATAAATTTAGAGAGCGAGGCTACCCCTCTGATCTACTGAAAATACAGCGTAATAAAGCTCAGACTACACCACCGGATGGAACTAAGAAAGAAACAAGGATCCCCTTAGTGATTAAATACCATCCCTGGTCCCAGCGCCTGAGGACTATTGTCAATCAACATTGGCACATATTATCCAAGTCCTATCCACGGATAGGAGAGTTCCAGAGGCCACCCATGATATGCTATAAACGGGCAGAAAATATTAGGGATAAAATAGTCCAGGCAGATGTGGGAAGTAATAAAATAGAAAGAGGACAGAGTTTTTTATCTACACCTAGACGGGGCACTTTTCCTTGTTTAAATTGTGTCAATTGTTCCAGCGTCATAAAGGGTTCATGTTTTTCCCACCCTCACTCAGGTGAAAATATTCCAATAAGGGGCATGTTCACCTGTGATAGTAGATTTGTGGTTTACATTCTTAAATGTCCATGTGGATTATTATATGTGGGGGAAACCTCGATGAGAATGAAGGACAGACTAAGTAAACACAAATCTACTATCCGCAAACAGAATTTATTACTTCCAATACCCCTTCATTTTCATGATAAAAAACATAATATCTCGCAGTTGAGGTATCAGATCATTGAAGGTGTATCATTACCCCATCGAGGGGGTGATAGAAATAAATTGTTATTGAAAAGAGAGGCTTACTGGATCCATCGTCTTCAGATAATGGAGCCCAGGGGCCTCAATCGTGAGTACAATGTGTCCTGCTTCCTATAAGGCATTCGGCTTTATGCAATCAGATAAATATATTTCTTTCTTTCTTCAGCGTGATTAATCACTGCAAAAATGGACTATATGACTGAAAATCTTCGCCAGTACAGAGTGGATATGTTTTTGCGAATTTTCTAATGCGAATTTTTCATTGCGATTATTTGATATGCAAATTTTTATTTAATGAGGGAGGCGGAGCTCCTCTGATGATGTCAGTTCCTTAGTGTCTCATTTATGTATAAATAGCTGGAGTGTAAGATGTTTCATTGCAGTCTGATGAAAGCACACTTGTGCTGAAACGCGTCACTATGCCACTTGAATATGTGACTGAATAAATCTACATTGTGATCTACATCTGCGAAGTGCCGGTCTTCTTCTTTGAAATGTATTGCCGGATTGTGATAAATAAAGCAGCATTTGGACTTTAACCCTGTGGTCTGCAAGAGAATCTGTCATCGCCACCCAGCCTGAAAGTGTAACCCCTTACAATTGGTCTCGGATGCGGGCAAGCGTTCCTGCTGAAAAGGCAATAGCAGGTTGCTAAGGGCAACGGCTGACAGTTGATGATTTAATATCCTGGGTGAAAGCTGCTGCAGCTTTGCAAAGTTCACCGAATACCATGGAGGAAATGATGAAGATCTTTTTACAGGCCAATCTGGAGGAAAGAAAAAGACATGCTGAGGATAAAAAGGACACGAGGAGGCCCAGGCCCGGCAGCAGGAAACCAATCGTTTACTGGTGGAGCAGATTGCTGTATTGAGAGAGACTGTTGTATCTCCAACCCTGCGTGTGGAGGTAAGCCCCCCAGAGACTTTAAATGTGAGGAGGGCTGTGCAGCGGGCTTTACAAAAACTGACACTTGATGATGATATCGAGGCCTACCTGACCGTATTTGAGAGGGTGGCGGAAAGAGAAAGGCTGCCAGTAGCAGAGTGGGCAAAGGTCCTTGCGCCCTTTTTGTCCGGCAGACCACAAAAGGCCTATGTCAAATTAAAAATGGAGATCCTGGCTCGTTTGGGCGGTTCGTGCCCGGAGGGTCCACACGTGGAGCTACACCATGGACAAGCCTGCCCGATCTCAGATGTTTGACCTCCTCCATCTTGTACGGAAGTGGCTGGAACCTCAGACTTCTACACCAGACCAGATTGTGGAGAAAGTAATGGTGGATCACTACTTCAGAGCCCTCCTAGCGGAGCTGCAACGGTGGGTCGGACATGGAGACCCCAAAACTGCGGATCAGCTCGTAAACATGGTGGAAAGGTTCCTGTCAACTGAGGACTACCTCCATGATGTCCCTACCGCACAAACACCTCCCCGGAGTGCCCAACCTGTGTCCTCTGTGGGTAAGAGAGTTCCAACTGTTGGGGGTGTGTGGAAGGGTGCAAGAGGGAATAAGGCTCTAGAGGTTGGGCGTGGGCATAAGGCTGAGTCTCCCGGGCAGTTCGGACCCGGAGAGGTCTTCTCACCTAGGAGACCCGGGGTGCCCCAGTGCTGGAGGTGCCGTGAGTGGGGACACGTTGCTGCCTATTGCCCTCTGACCTCAGAGCCCATGGAGTGTGTCGGGGGCCGGAGACAGTCACTGTATGTGGTGCCAGTGTGTGCGGCCTCCCCAGGACTAGAGACTGAGCCGCAGATGTGTACCCTGGTGATAAATGACTGCTCCGTCAGGGCTCTGTTTGACTCCGGTAGTCTGGTCACCTTAGTGCATGCCAGCTTCGTGGCTGGTAATTATGTGCCGGACAAAAGAGTAAGTGTGCTGTGCATCCATGGGGATGCAAAATCATACCCGGTGGCTTGCATTAAGCTGGAGACTCCGGCTGGGACTGTATCCTATGAAGTCGGGGTCATAAAAAGACTTATGCATGATATGATATTGGGCCGGGACTTCCCCTTGTTTTGGAAGTTGTGGGAGAAGAGAAACATTCCTGCAGAATCTGTGCCGTCTCCTGTAAATAATCATTGCTATGAGGGGCCATTTGAATCCAATGGTTTAAAAGAAAAGACCATTGAAAACAATGGTGCCGATAAGGTGCAAAATGAAGATGTCATGGTAACTGAAATGTCTGATGAAAATGTGGGGTTATGTGACGTACCTGATAATGACATTTTTCCATTGCAGGTGTTAGCTGGCGAAGATGAAGCTTCCCCAACTGGGGAAAATGTGTTGGATATAGGAGTGTCTCAGGGTAACTTTGGTACAGAGCAATTGAGAGACCCCACTCTCATGAGTGCTCACGGAAATGTTACTGTGATAGATGGTGTACCAGAAGCTGACCAGAAATTTCCGCATTTTGCCATGAATGGAAACCTGCTGCATCGAGTTATTAAATGCAACAATGAAATTGTGGAGCAGCTTCTGGTGCCAAAACCCTATAGACGGATGGTACTAGATCTCGCACATAACCACGTACTTGGGGGTCATTTGGGTGTTAGCAAAACACAGGAGAGGGTACTAAAAAGATTTTTCTGGCCTGGAATATACAAGGAAGTGGAAATATACTGCGAGTCGTGCCCAACCTGCCAGATAAGTGCCCCGACCTCACATTTCGAGTCCTTTGGTGCCTCTTCCCATCATTGAGGTACCTTTTTAAAAGAATTGCCATGGACTTGGTGGGTCCCATTGTTAAGTCAGCTAGGGGGCGCCAGTATATCTTGGTTGTGTTGGACTATGCCACACAATACCCGGAAGCGGTACCCTTGCGAAACATGGCGTCCAAAAATATTGCCTGGGAATTATTTTTCATGTTCTCCCGCACGGGGATCCCTAAAGAAATTCTCACGGACCAGGGTACCCCCTTTATGTCGAAGGTCATGAAAGAGTTGTGCAAGTTGTTCAAAATCACCCAGATACGTACCTCGGTGTACCACCCACAGACAGATGGGTTGGTCGAAAGGTTTAACAAGATGCTGAAAAAGATGTTAAAAAAAGTAGTAGAAAAGGATGGTTGCGACTTGGACTGTCTCCTGCCATACCTTATGTTCTCTGTTAGGGAGGTGCCTACCAGATTTACCACGTAAATCTGATCAGTGGTGGCCGCACAGACCATGAGTAAGGAGGTGTCACCACCAATTCGTCCGGTAAAAATTAGTGAGGCATTGTCAGTACCCCAAAAACAAGAAGTAAAGGAGTTTCTGCAGAAAAACAGAGGAAGGTTTTCTGACCTACCAGGCCGTACCCACCTGATAGAACATTCCGTGAGAACTGAACCCCACAGTAAGGTGAATCTAAAGCCCTACAGGATACCAGAAGCACGCAGAAAAGCGGTATCCTCTGAGGTCAGGCGCATGCTTGAGTTAGGGGTCATTGAGGAAACTACCAGTGAGTGAGTTTCTTAATCCCGAAGCCTAATGGGACTTGGAGATTTTGTAATTATTTCCGGAAGCTAAATGAGACAGTCACTGTATGTGGTGCCAGTGTGTGCGGCCTCCCCAGGACTAGAGATGAGCCGATGCGTACCCCATGCCCAGAGTAGATGAACTAATTAAGAGGCTTGGGAAAGCAAGGTACATCACGACCCTTGACCTTACAAAAGGGTATTGGCAGATACCATTATCAGATGATGCAAAAGAAAAGACGGCATTTTCCACTCCAGAGGGGCTGTTCCAGTACACAGTGATGCCGTTCGAGTTACATGGAGCCCCTGCTACATTTCAGAGGTTGATGGACCTGGTCTTGAAGCCACATTGTGACTATGCTGCCGCTTACCTTGATGATGTGGTCATTTTTTCATCTGATTGGAGAAGTCACCTCTGGAAGGTACAGGCCGTTATAGACTCCATTAGTGATGCTCGCCTAACCATAAACCCTGAGAAGTGTGCAGTGGGTCTACAGGAAGCAAAATATCTGGGCTACATTATTGGTAAAGGGCTGGTTAAACCCCAGATCAATAAAGTAGAGGCGATACAAGACTGGCCTAGGCCCTTAACGAAGAAACAAGTCAGGGCCTTCCTTGGCATGACAGGGTACTACCGCCGGTTCATACCGAATTTTGCCTCGATGGCAACACCATTGACTGACTTAACGAAAGGCCCTTAGTCAGTAATGGTGAAGTGGACCCCAGAGGCAAAAAAGGCCTTTCAAAGCCTAAAGTCCGCTCTCTGTCAGCAGCCAGTGCTCATTTCCCCGGATTTCAGAAAAGAGTTTCTGGTCCAGACTGATGCATCTGAGACAGGCTTGGGAGCGGTCCTGTCACAGGTGATAAATGGGCAGGAGCACCCAGTGATGTACCTAAGTAGGAAGTTGACCCCAGCAGAGAAAAATTAGGCCATAGTGGAACGAGAGTGTCTAGCCATTAAATGGGTTCTGGAGTCACTTAAATATTACCTGCTGGGTAGGAAATTTCTGTTGGTAACAGATCACGTTCCTTTAACTTGGATGAAACAAAACAGGGAGAAAAACGCAAGAGTGACCAGGTGGTTTCTCTCCCTGCAAAATTTTAATTTCAAGGTTGAACATAGGCCGGGGAAATTACAGGGGAACGCAGATGCTTTGTCCAGGATACACTGCTTGTTGGCTAAAAATATCCAGACCTACGTTTTTTTTTGGGGCTAGTTAAATTAGTTATATAGCAATATATGAAAATATAATTGTGTTACTTACATTGATCCAGCAGTTTATTCAAAAAACGAAGTTTTATCATATGCAAATTCGGTCTCTACCAGCAAGTAGGGCGGCTACTTGCTGGTAGCTGCTGCAGAAATCCGCCCCCTCCTCTTGTTGATTGACAGGGCCAGCCGGGATCTCCTCCTCGGGCCAGCCCTGTCGGCATTTCAAAAATCGCGCGCCTGTGTTGATTCGGCGCAGGCGCTCTGAGATGAGGAGGCTCGTCTCCTCAGAACTCCCTCAGTGCGCCTGCGCCGATGACATCACCGAAATAGAAGACGTCATCGGCGCAGGCGCACTGAGGGAGTTCTGAGGAGACGAGCCTCCTCATCTCAGAGCGCCTGCGCCGAATCAACACAGGCGCGCGATTTTTGAAATGCCGACAGGGCTGGCCGGAGGAGGAGATCCCGGCTGGCCCCGTCAATCAACAAGAGGAGGGGGCGGATTTCTGCAGCAGCTACCAGCAAGTAGCCGCCCTACTTGCTGGTAGAGACCGAATTTGCATATGATAAAACTTCGTTTTTTGAATAAACTGCTGGATCAATGTAAGTAACACAATTATATTTTCATATATCGCTATATAACTAATTTAACTAGCCCCAAAAAAAAAAATCACTTTAGTGGGGTGACAGAAGCCCTTTAACCCTGTGGTCTGCAAGAGAATCTGTCATCGCCACCCAGCCTGAGAGTGTAACCCCTTACAATATATATATATATATATATATATATATATATATAGACATGCATGCTGACAAAGGGGCATACATACATCTCTATATACATATACACACCACCCAGAGGCGGCTCTTCCATTAGGCCACTTAGGCCGCCGCCTAAGGCCTCGCGCTGGTCGGGGCCTCGCGCTGGTCGGGGCCTCGCTCTATCTCCCACCCGACACCACCGCAAGTACAAATTGTACTTGCGGCGGTGTCGGGTGGGAGCGTCCTTAGGTCAAAACATTCGGGGCTTGAGCCCGGATGTTTTGTCCAGTGCCCCGAATGCTATTCCCCACCCACCTTGTACTTGTCTGCTGATCTGCTAGGCTGCTGCACTGCACGGTCATGAATTCAGTCACTTCAGAGCGCAACCCTGTTCTGCGGCGCGTGATCCCGTGAGACCCGCCGCGGGAGGTCACGGGTCCCGCAGGACGGGGTTGCGCTCTGAAGTGACTGAACTCATTATGCCCGCGCAGCAGCCTAGCAGATCAGCGGACAAGTACAAGGTGGGGGGAAAATTACATAATATGAGGCAGTGTGTGGGCAAATTTGTGAGGCAGTGTGTGGGGCAAATTACCTAATGGGGCAGAGTGCCAGACAATTTACTTAATGGGGGCAGTGTGGTGGACAAATTACTTATGGGGGCAGTGTAGGGGGCAAATTACTTAATGGGAGGCAGTGTTGCGGACAAATTACTTATGGGGCAGTGTGGGGGGCAAATTACTTATGGGGGCAGTGTAGGGGGCAAATTACTTAATGGGAGGCAGTGTTGCGGACAAATTACTTATGGGGCAGTGTGGGGGGCAAATTACTTAATGGGGAGCAGTGTGGCGGACAAATTACTTAATGGAGGCAGTGTGGGGGGCAAATTACATAGTGTGGGGGGACAAATTACATAATGGGGGCACTGTAGGGGGCAATATTACTAATGAGAGCATTCTAGAAGGGAATTACTATTGTTGGGACTATGAAGAGCACTATTACTATGGGGGCACTATTATTTCTTCAGGATAGTATTTGGGGGTATTGGGGCCGGGGCACAGCGAGCAACAGGATAACACTGTGGGGACTCCAGGTTGGGGGATGATGATAGAAAAGTGAGGACACTAAGATGTCTGTGTGTCACACGCTGCAGAGACGAGAAGGCTGAGAGAAGTTGTCCGGACCGAATGGAGAAGATGATGACAGAGGAGGAGACGTCACCTGGGAGGCCCTGGATGTGAGAGGTACGTGCTGCTGTATAGCAAGTACAGCAAAATGCGGTGTGTGGGGGGAGGGTCGATTTAGAGAACTGAGCCAGGGTTAATGCAAAGTGTTAATATGCACTGTGAATATAAGCTACTGTAAGGTACTCCGGATATCCTTGTGCCCGGAGTGGTGGTCAACACTCCCCCTCCATGTATCTATGGGAGAGCCGTAGATACAGCACTTGTGTATCTCCGAGTCCTCCATAGAGATACATGGAGGGGGAGTATTGACCACACCACCGCTCCGCGCGGTGGTTGACACAGCTTACTTCTTGAGGATTGAGCCGGGGCGCCGTACGGGAGATCACGAGCATCCCAACGATCTTCGTGGGGGCCTCATGTTCGAGTTTTGCCTAAGGCTTCACAAAGTCTAGAGCCGCCTCTGACACCACCTGGATAGGCCCATGTACTGGGCTCACACTGTATATAAAAGGGTTAATACATATGCATATATAAGTAGGGATATATACATATATATTTAAATCTAACACTTCCCTCCACAACAAAGCACTCACTAATGTATTATTACTTAAATTGCTTCTTTTTCTATCACATTATACACTGCTCGTTTCCATGGTTACAGACCACCCTGCAATCCATCAGTGGTGGTCGTGCTTGCATAATATAGGAAAAAGACCAGCCTATGTGCACTCCCACGGTCCCGACCACCAGAGAGGCTAACGCTTTTTCCTATAGTGTACAAGCACGACCACCAATGCTGAATAGCAAGGTAAACATGGACACGAGCAGTCCATGAAATGAAAGACACCAGCAAAGGAGGCAATATGGACACTAACAATACATTAGTAAGTGTCTTGTATTAACTTTCTCTACATGATAAATGCCACTTACTGAAGTGAGACAACCCCTTTAAGTTTAAAAACCTCAGTAGTATTTTCTCATGTATTATATATTCATATATACAGTGTACTGGAATCTAAAAAACCTATGGGGGTCATTTATCAAACCGGTGTAAGTTAGAACTGCCTTAGTTGCCCATAGCAACCAGTCAGATTCCGCCTTTCATTTTCCAAAGGAGCTGTCCAAAATGAAACGAGGAATCTGGTTGGTTGCTATTGGCAACAAAGCCAGTTCTACTTTACACCAGTTTGATAAATGACCCCATTAAAGGGGCTCTGCAGTTCTTTTCCGACACCCCCGCCGATCAGCTGTTTGAAAAGGAAGCAGAGCTGGTAGTAGCACCGCGACCTTCTCGCTGTTTACTGCAGGCCCAGTGACGTCACAACTAGTATCACTGTCCTGGGCGCGGCTAAGCTCTGTTCACTTACTGCCAGTGCCGCTGCCTTCTCAAACAGCTGATCGGTGGGGGTCCCAGACCCCCACCGATCAGATGCTGATGATCTATCCACAGGATAGATCATCAGTTTAAAAGAACTGCAGAACCCCTTTAAATGTTTCCCTGTTGGGGACACCCCTGTGTAATTAACATTTATTTTAAAAAAAGAGAGAATGAGTGAAAAATTCACAGGGGGGGTCTCCAGACATACTGACAGCACAGCGTGATACTAGACACAGACATGCGTTATATGGAGTCAGAGCAGAGACTCCCAAGCAGCGCAGCGAAAATGCCTGCAAGTCAATGGGCCGTAAAATACCAGCCAGACCATAAGTTATAGTCCATGGTAGTGGAATCCATAGCGGAATTCTTAGATAACCCGAACCTTGTACGCGGGTTCACTCATCCCTAGAGGGTACTTGCTATAGTGATGGGGGCATTCTATTGAGTGTGGGGCACTATACTGCATCATGGGAGGCTGTAAGGGGTCATCATACTATGTTGAGGGCACTAAATGGGCACAATACTGTTACAGGGATCTCAAGTCTCCCGGACGTTCAGGGAGTCTTCCGCTATTAGATAGCGGCTCCCTGACATCCACATGTGAAACAATATATCCTGGAAAGGTTCACTGATAGCAGAGCAGAGAGATAAGAGAAGTGACAGGACACAGAGTTTAGATTACAGGTTGAATTAACCCTTTAGGGTCAAATTGGCTTCTCAAGGAGATATATATGTTAAAGGCATCCCTTCTTCTGTCTCATTCAGTAGCTATATAACTATTGAGAGAGACGTATTTTTTTTTTTTTTAACACATTTACACATTTAAGGCCTCTTTCACACTTGCGTTGTCCGGATCCGGCGTGTACTCCACTTGCCGGAATTACACGCCGGATCCGGAAAAACGCAAGTGTAGTGAAAGCATTTGAAGACGGAACCGTCTTCCAAATGCGTTCAGTGTTACTATGGCACCCAGGACGCTATTAAAGTCCTGGTTGCCATAGTGGGAGCGGGGAGCGGTATACTTACAGTCCGTGCGGCTCCCCGGGCGCTCCAGAATGATGTCAGAGCGCCCCATGCGCATGGATGACGTGATCCATGCAATCACATGATCCATGCGCTTGGGGCGCCCTGACGTCACTCTGGAGCGCCTGGGGAGCCGCACGGACGGTAAGTATACTGCTCCCCCGCTCCCCACTACACTTTACCATGGCTGCCAGGACTTTAGCGTGCCGGCAGCCATGGTAACCATTCAGAAAAAGCTAAATGTCGGGTCCGGCAATGCGCCGAAACGACGTTTAGCTTAAGGCCGGATCCGGATTAATGCCTTCCAATGGGCATTAATTCCGGATCCGGCCTTGCGGCAAGTGTTCCGGATTTTTGGCCGGAGCAAAAAGCGCAGCATGCTGCGGTATTTTCTCCAGCCAAAAAACGTTCCGTTCCGGAACTGAAGACATCCTGATGCATCCTGAACGGATTTCTCTCCATTCAGAATGCATTAGGATAATCCTGATCAGGATTCTTCCGGCATAGAGCCCCGACGACGGAACTCTATGCCGGAAGACAAGAACGCAGGTGTGAAAGAGCCCTAACCCTCCATTTTAATTATATTATTTACCCCAGTGTTAAATTAACACCCCCTGGATGCTTGTTTATTTCCTACAGTGGGGTAGATGATTACACACAGGGTTTTAAAGAATAAACTTCCTGACTCAGACCAAGAGCCGACTCAGCGAGTCAGCAAGTGAATCGAAGCATCCGCGCATGCGTATTGTGCAACCTAAGCTTCGGTTCATTTGCTTCTTGTCAGCTCAGCGAATGAACCGAAGATTCGATTCATGAATCGGTTCATTTGAATGAACTTCCCATCTCTAGTTTACTCGCAGTAAACCTTTCCGGCAACCTGTAGCAGTGTCCCCTTCTCGGCGCGTGCGCACAGTGCAAGAAGAAGCCGATGCCAGTAGTCCGCAACGGCGCATCAGACTGAGCCTGTGCGCACGCGCGGGATCTCAAAGCGGGAGGAGGGGGAGGGAGGGAGGCGGCACTGAGGAGTAGAAGGCGGCGCTGGGCACGAACGGCGATGCGTGCGGCCGGGCACCATGCATCCACAGACCTCCCCCTGCTTGGGCACCTTAATTCAATGATTGACAGGTTAGTAAAACCTGTTTTTCCGCAGAATAAAGCCACAAATAGCTTTTATAAGGCTACAAATAGCTTTTATAAGGCCACCTTAGAAATCAGAATGACACCCTGGACATGAGCATATGTTTAGCTCACAGGGCTTATAGGTGGTGACAGAATCCCTTTAATCATATACATAAATATGATAATTTGGGGCAGGGTAATGAACCCGGTCCTCCACACCATAGAGCAAAGTGTGCAGATAATGCATATGTTTGGAAAATGTAATAAAAAGTTTGTGAAAGAAAAAAAAAGAAAACCTCCCTGAAATGAGAAGTGCACCTCCCTGAAATGAGTTTTTGCAGGTTGGGATGTCTGCTGTTAAGAGGGCATACTAGGTGTGCCCTGGGCACTAAGTGCATCATTAGTGTCAGACACTACAAGGATACACATGGCACCCTATAGCTGACGTGGTGCCCCTGTGAGTTTTGCAACACTTGGATGCAGAATGTGTATTTCAATCTTTAGGGGTTAATGCGGCCATCTCAAAATCTCTGACTGAAACAAAAACAAAAAGAAGTTCACCATACAGCAGCCTCATAGACTCATACAGGAAGCTCCCCCGGTCATGTGACACATGACGCCTCCGCTGTCACAAAAGGTCCTTGCAGGGTGCAGGAACCAGCAGCTAGTATTCATCCTCTGAACGGCACTTGTTTTACACAGCTGCCAGGACCTGGCTTGGGCATTTTAAAGATGGCGGCGCCCTTGGAGGTAAGCACGAGAATGGCGCTAGTGCAGTGATCGGTGCAGCCGGAAGCGGCACTGAATATCTGATCACGATGCCGGGACTCTGCCTAAGCTAAGGAAACCGCATGTCAGGGATGGTCTGAATAGGACTCTTCACGTCACTTTATTAGTTCCCCAGTGAGAGTGTGCAGTGTCTTCTCTGTGATCGAAAGCTCTATTCTGCTACCTGTTTCTCGCCAGTTGTGGGGACGCAGTCTACTTAAAAAAAAAAAAAAAAAAGTATATCTTTATGGCATTTTTTATCTGTAGTGAAAACGCAGTGAATTGGCGGGCGGCCGGCAAATCTGCAGTGTTTTAGGGCAAGTGGAATTATGGCACAGAAACTGCAACAAAATTCCTGCGGTCGCTGCATGGTGTCTGCCTCACATTCTTTTCAGTGGGAAGCAGCGCTTCAGTTCCCTGGTTTAAAGGGAACCTTTCATCAGCTTTAGGGTCCATTCACACATCCGTGTGTGTTTTGCGGATCTGCAAAACACGGACAGCGGCAATGTGCGTTCCGCATTTTGCGGACCGCACATTGCCGGCACTAAGAGAATATGCCTATTCTTGTCCGCTATTGCGGACAAGAATAGGACATGTTCTATTTTTTTCAGGATCGGAAGTGCGGGTCCGCAATTCCGGATCGGGGCCGCACGTCGCGCGGCCCCATAGAAATGTATGGGTCCGCAATTCCATTCCGCAAAATGCGGAATGGAATTGCGGATGTGTGAATGGAGCCTTATGCTGCCCATACTAACGGCAGAATAAAGTAGACAGGTGAGTTGATTTCAGCGGTCTGTCATTTACCAACATCACAATCCTTACAGACTGGGCCTGGAAAAGAGTCACAACCACCTGAGAAGAGTCCTGGTTATTCATAAATCCCTGCTCTCCTGCCCACCTGCTGATGACTGACAGTCTCCTACCTAGTTTTCTCCCTTTCTCTCTAGGAGAGAACTGCCAATCATCAGCAGATGGGTGAGAGTGCAGGAGATTTAGGAATAACCAGGACTCTTCTCAGGTAGATTTGACTCTTTTCCAGGCCTGTGCTGCAATCATTATGGTGCTGGTTCTCAGCAACCACTATCTTTTAGCTCATGAGTGGCACACCGCTGAAATCAGCATGTCTGTCACTATTTTATGCTGCCCTCAGTGAGATCAGCATAAAGTTGATGACAGGTTCCCTTTAATGACAGTGTCCGGAAGGACGTCTCTTGAAGCATTGGCAGGTGGTCCGCTTGAGGTTTAGCTCCATTCAGTAGAGCTAAGCGGGTCCACAGCAGTCACAGTGAACAACCACAGCAGAATCTGAAGCCCCCAACAAACATAAGTCAGACTGTACCTAACAGTACAATACAAGCAATCACAAAAATAAGATTGATAATATATGATACAGGCAGGTGCTAAAGGTAACACACTACAGGGCACGCTTTACAACCCCTACATAACCGCAGCCGCAAGGCTCTTGCGCATTTCACCAACAGCTTTGTCTTGTATTCTGTAAGCAGGCGCACCCTCCTTATCTTTTATCTGTATTGTATGTGGCTCTATTATGTTTTAATATGAATTTTCAATAAAGATGTTAGTTTTATCATGGGATTTGGGGTCTAGTACCTTTTTTGTTTCGTAATAATGCTGTCAGTGTTATCCAATACATTCCAGAACTGTAAGGGTTACACAGCATCATAAATCGATATAATGCTATGCAAACATTTCAGTACTACATAGGTCAGGACAGGAGCTGTCTCATACTCGCGCTGCGAGTCCGGAGCGTTGAACTCACTCATCTGAAAGGGGCCTAAGCCATGTGACCGATGACGTGATATCACAGTGAGTGCTGATAGGTGGGGGTCTCAGGAGTCCGATATTGATGGCCTATCCTGAGTATAGAAGACCCAGAAAAACCCTTTAAATAGTGTAAGTTTAGACAAGGTAGTCTAAAGATGTGGCAAAGTTATCACAGTGGCTCCCTCTGTATGTTTAGCATGATACATCTTAAAGGGGTTGTATAGAAGTTTTTATATCTGAAAACCGCCAGGGACATAAAAAATAATAATTATTATAATACTGTTTATGAATAAAAATATGTTCACAGTCCTGAACTCCACTCCAGCACTACAACGAATCTGACATGTCTCCCAGGAACAACATCATAATTGTCCGTGGGTTGTGTTAGTGGTATTGCAGTTGATGAGACTGGGGCTTAGCAGCTGCTATACCACATACAACCTGTGGACAGGTGTGGCGCTGTTTTTGGAAGAAAGGAATCGTGTCCCTCTAGTTCTGGTCAACCCTTTTAGAGTTCCATTAAAGCTTCTTTTTGGAAACCCAGCCTGGAATATATTAAAGGGGTTGTTTGGGTTCAGCTCATATCCAGGAAGCCCCTCTGACATGAGAATCGGAGCATTTTATGCTTAGATACTCTCCTTTGTCCTGCACTGAATTAGGCTTTTTCTGGTGATCCAGTGACGTAACGGGCACTTCATGGGTAAAGCTAGGCGGAGGCTTCCACCTAGCAGTGAGCCTGGGGATGTCACTGGCACTAATGGGTGGGCTTTAGCCTAAAGCCCGTCCATCAGTGTCGGTGACATCTCCGGCAACACTGCTAGGTGGTTCAGCTCTGAACCTGGACAACCCCTTTAAGTTCCTCTCTTACAACATATATTAAGTCTGAGTTGTCACTTGCCTTATGTGTCTCTTCTTATTCTGTTCTTGTAGACTGTGCCAATCAGTAAAGACTTGGATGCAAACAATGAAGAAAGCCAGCAGGTCAGTACTATTGTACATGACGCGTTTCCATTGCTGCTTGGTTCCTTTCATTCCTTTATTCTGCTCCCTCCTAAGAAGCAGATGTACCAGAATCGGAAGCCGAGGCGGCGCCCATTGAGTATAATAGGTTCCGTGGAATTTAAGCTGCATGCAGGACTTTTTTTTTTCTTCGGCCTTTCAAATGGATTCTGCGACAGACCTAGGTTCCCTAGTGGAACCTCTGACAAATCTGTGAACTTAGCCTAAACAAGAATCTGTCAGAAATGATCAACGTAAGGCCCCTTTCACACGGGCGAGTATTCCGCGCGGATGCGATGCATGAGTTGAACGCATTGCACCCGCACTGAATACCGACCCATTCATTTCTATGAGGCTGTTCACATGAGCGGTGATTTTCACGCATCACTTGTGCGTTGCGTGCAAATCGCAGCATGCTCTATATTCTGCGTTTTTCACGCAACGCAGGCCCCATAGAAGTGAATGGTGTTGCGTGAAAATCGCAAGCATCCGCAAGCAAGTGCGGATGCGGTGCGATTTTCACGCACGGTTGCTAGGAGACGATCGAGGTGGAGACCCGATCATTATTATTTTCCCTTATAACATGGTTATAAGGGAAAATAATAGCATTCTGAATACAGAATGCGTAGTAAAATAGCGCTGGAGGGGTTAAAAAAATAATAATAATTTAACTCCCCTTAGTCCACTTGATCGCGCAGTACGGCATCTCCTTCTGTCTCCCTTGCTGAACAGGACCTGTGGTGAGCATTCATTACAGGTAAAGGACCTGTGGTGACGTCACTCCGGTCATCGCATGATCTTTTACCATGGTGATGGATCATGTGATGACCGGAGTGACGTCACCAAAGGTCCTTTTCCTGTAATGAATGCTCACCACAGGTCCTGTTCAGCAAAGGAGACAGAAGGAGATGCCGTACTGTGCGATCAAGTGGACTAAGGTGAGTTAAATTATTTTTTGTTTTTTTTTAACCCCTCCAGCGCTATTTTACTATGCATTCTGTATTCAGAATGCTATTATTTTCCCTTATAAGGGAAAATAATACAATCTACAGAACACCGATTCTTCTGTGAAGAAGTTTGGGTACCAAACATGCGCGATTTTTCTCACGCGAGTGCAAAACGCATTACAATGTTTTGCACTCGCGCTGAAAAATCACGGGTGTTCCCGTAACGCACCCGCACATTTTCCCGCAACGCCCGTCTGAAAGAGGCCTAACCATGAAAAGAGAGCTGCTGTGACTCCCACCCATGCACAGTGCCTCTAGAGGAAAACTTGGTCCCATATATGGATAGGCTGGTATGTAGGGTCCCATTGCAATGCAGTACCACCTTATTAGGGATCTGTGTGATATGGATCCCAAACATATTCTTAGGGCTCCTGCACACGGCCGTTGCCATTTTTGCGGCCTGAAAATTGCGGATCCGCAAAACACGCATACTGGCCATGTGCGTTCCGTGTTTTACAGAACGTCCGGCCCCTAATGGAACACTCCTGTCCTTGTCTGTAATGCAGACAAGAATAGGACATGTTCTGTGCTTTTGCAGATGCCACAGAACGGACATACAGATGCGGACAGCACATGGTGTGCTGTATGCATCTTTTGCAGCCTCTTTTAAGTTAATGGGTCCGCACCTGATCCGCAAAGAATGCAGATCGGATGCAGACTAAAACAATGGCGGTGTGCATGAGCCCTTATGCCTGAGACATAACCCACATTTTAAATAGAATAAGAGGGGCACACCTACATCTAGTTCACATCGACCACTACACAGTATTATGTTAAAACAATTTATTAAATATACATACGGTACCTGATAAATTAATAATACACCTAAAATACGTCAATCTATACTGTGAATAAATAAATGAATAAATATATATCAATGAATAAATATATATCAATATAGATAGAATGTGATAATACTAAGGGTTATTGACGTCATGCATCAGATGGTTAATAGTGAATGTCTCTAGTAAGATCGCTGAAATACAGGATAAGGAAACAGTCACTATATTGGTCCGCAATATGCGATTCATCCAAGCAGGAAAAAATATAAATGAATGCGTTAGTCCTTCAATATAGGAACAATGGACTGTCCTTAGCGTATAAGTACAAGCATTCCTTTTTGTAGAGGTAACTTCGTTCACAGTTATAGCTCCACTATTGCACTGTGATACAATATGGCAAGTACTCACTGTTTGTAGAGGTGGTAAAGTGTTCGGATAGTTGCGCTTAGCGTGGTGTCCCACGAGTTATCAGCGCAGATGATTATAACTCCAATCTACTTTATCGTGAGTTGTACACTTGCATTGAAATAAGCTTGCACAAAAGGGGAGAAACAGTCCGTTTGGTGAACTAGGGTCAATGTGAATATGGCCCTTCTTGAGATTCGCCTTTGCTTTGTGTCTTTTTCGCACGGCAGGACTTTAGTTTCTTTCCAAATTGGCTGCAAACTTGTAGTTGAGATGCGCAAATAATATTGCGGTTTCCTTTCTTATGTTACGGTTTCTTTCCTTTTGTTGAGACTTGTCTGCACCATACGCGTTTCGGAGTTAGCACGACTCCTTCCTCAGTGGTCCATTGAGGACCACTGAGGAAGGAGTCGTGCTAACTCCGAAACGCGTATGGTGCAGACAAGTCTCAACAAAAGGAAAGAAACCGTAACATAAGAAAGGAAACCGCAATATTATTTGCGCATCTCAACTACAAGTTTGCAGCCAATTTGGAAAGAAACTAAAGTCCTGCCGTGCGAAAAAAGACACAAAGCAAAGGCGAATCTCAAGAAGGGCCATATTCACATTGACCCTAGTTCACCAAACGGACTGTTTCTCCCCTTTTGTGCAAGCTTATTTCAATGCAAGTGTACAACTCACGATAAAGTAGATTGGAGTTATAATCATCTGCGCTGATAACTCGTGGGACGCCACGCTAAGCGCAACTATCCGAACACTTTACCACCTCTACAAACAGTGAGTACTTGCCATATTGTATCACAGTGCAATAGTGGAGCTATAACTGTGAGACGAAGTTACCTCTACAAAAAGGAATGCTTGTACTTATACGCTAAGGACAGTCCATTGTTCCTATATTGAAGGACTAACGCATTCATTTATATTTTTTCCTGCTTGGAAGAATCGCATATTGCGGACCAATATAGTGACTGTTTCCTTATCCTGTATTTCAGCGATCTTACTAGAGACATTCACTATTAACCATCTGATGCATGACGTCAATAACCCTTAGTATTATCACATTCTATCTATATTGATATATATTTATTCATTGATATATATTTATTCATTTATTTATTCACAGTATAGATTGACGTATTTTAGGTGTATTATTAATTGATCAGGTACCATATGTATATTTAATAAATTGTTTTAACATAATACTGTGTAGTGGTCGATGTGAACTAGATGTAGGTGTGCCCCTCTTATTCTATTTAATATTTTATCTCCTTTTAAGGTTTGGGGTAACCTTTTTAGGGGGAGCACCCTTTTTCATAGCAACTTGGAGGGTGAGCCATTCCGATATATCCTACATATTTTATATAACCCACATTTTATGTGTGTTTTTTTTTCTTAATTTATTTCCCAGCTATTGTAATGTAGTTGTGGCAGAAAAGTTTGGCTACGTTAATAACCTACAGCAGATAATGGCTGCACATGTATGGGTACTACTCAGCTAAGACCTAGGATTTCAGCAGTTGCACCTTTATGATTTAATTATCAATATCCCATAAAATTATTTATCATATTTTTTGGACTATAAGAAGCACTGGACTATAAGACTCACATAGGATTTAGAGGAGGAAGATGAGAAAAACCCCTCTAGCCTCCATTAACCTCAGATCAGATCCCCCACCCCCATCAGCCTCAAATCAGCTCCCCATCAGACCCCCCCCCCCCCAGCCTCCATCAGTCTCAGAACAGCTCCCCATCAGATCTCAGATCAGATGTTACAAAAAAAACTTACCTTGCTTGCTGCGGCAGGTATCGCAGATCCAGGACTCGCCACTTCCCACATCGCTTCTTATGGGTCCTGCTGTGTACTGTGACCTGACGGACCCTGAAGAAGACCGGGGAAGGTGAGTACAGCCAGCGCAGTGCTGCCCTCACCTTCCCGTGTCTCCTGCATGCTGATGGAAACAGTCATTAGCATTCGGACTATAAGACGCACTGCCACTTTTCCTCCACTTTTGGCGGGGAAAGTGTGTCTTATAGTCTGAAAAATACAGTAATAGGAAAATTATAATAAAGTATAGTTATATAGTGATGTTTATAAAAAAAAATCAGCATTTTCTGTAATATCTATATACTCCAGGAGGAGTCTGAAGAGCTTGATGATACTCCAGGCCCAGCAGAACCCCGGGTGAGGGACACTCCTATGGACATATCATTTGAGGCTGCTGTGAATACCATTGCATTCCACCCAAGTCAGGACATCCTCGCACTTGGAGATTTAGATGGAGATGTGTTTGTGTAAGTCTTCTGGATAATTCAAGTGCATCAGATTCTAAATGTGTATGAAACGTGTTTCAGTTGAATTCCCAGAATGGCGGAATAGGATAAGAATGCATCCAATGAGATCCACTAAGGCCACCATCACATATGTCTGGTTATCCAGCTCACTTCCCCTCCGAAGTGATGCAGAATACGCAGGAGGGGCCAGAACTGACACCATAGTTTTCTATGGGATCATGCACATACATGCTGGATGTCAAATAATGCCTGAAAGAAAACCGCTGCTTGCGTAGTTATTATGTCCAGTGCAATTAGCAGAAAGACACTGGATCTGTGCACTATAGTTAAGTACACCTATATCAGTTATGTCTGGCTCCTGGCCTGAAGTAGCTGGCCAGACAACTGATATATGGGAACGTAGTACCTGAGGGTGTCAATCTGTCGAAATGTCATGAATCTATGTTCTGTTTTCAGATATTCGTATTCCTGTCTAGAGGATGGGAACAAAGAGCTCTGGTCCTCTGGACATCACCTGAAGTCATGTCGGGATGTTGCATTTTCCAGTGATGGCCTGCGTAAGAAACTCTGACATCTTTTATTTCTCTAGGATTTTCTATGGACTTGAAAGAAAATAACTTAAGGGGGTTGTGTCACAAAAAATATTCAACATTTTTCAAGCCATCACCTTGATCTGAATACTTTTGTAATGGCATGTAATTAAAAATTTAGTATAGCCAGTGAGCTATTCAATGAAATCTATCTGTATAGCGCCACCTGCTGTTTGTTCTTTTCCTTATTTCTTGTCCACCTCACTGAGATGGTTGCACAATCTCAGTTTAAATCTTCAAGTGTCTCCAGCCATATCTTTTTTTAGAAGCTGTGTCAGTGACAGGGAAAGAGCTACAGCAGAAAGGACACGTCCCCTGAGCTGAAATAAATCTAGCAGAACAATTGGAGCAGTGAATGTGGAGATTTCTGGATCCATGTGAGGTACAGGGCTGGTTCTAGCTTTGTTAGCAAGAGATTGTCATGTACTATATGATAATTTCTTACGTCAATCATGGCATAACCCCTTTAAATAAGCCGACATATAAAACCACACGGAATGAATGGGGGTCTTATTTAATGGCTTTGTAAAACTCGTACTTGTGACCATGTGCATGAGGCTATATTTTCATGTGAAGTAGATCACATCTCCCACACTGCTGTTCACCAGGGTCCATTGGATTATATGAACTCTGTAAAGTCTGTGGACAGTCATTCACATGCAAACATCCTTGACCCTGTTCACATCCACACCAGGTTCGCCCAAGATGTGTTTTCATGACTTATGTTGTTTTTTTATTTTTTTATTTCGGTGCCATGTTATATAGTATTTCACCATTCCTTTTACTTTTTTGTTTTTAGAACTTTTCACAGTTTCCAAAGACAAGTCTATTCACATCCTTAATGTGGAGGAAGGAAAGCTAGTGAAACGCATCACCAAAGCCCATGAGTAAGGATACAGATTACAATTTACAAGAAGCTAAACGCAAATCCTTCCACATACACGTTTTGGCTGCATGCAGCTGTTCATATGATCTTGAAATGGGCATGTTCACCCAGTAAGGCTACTTTCACACTAGTGTTTTTGTTTTCCAGTATTGAGTTCCGTCACAGGAGCTCAGTACTGGGGAAAAGAACTGATCAGTTTTATCCTAATGCATTCTGAATGGAGAGCATTCCGTTCAGGATGCATCAGTTCAGTCCCTCTTACGTTTTTTTGGACGGACAAAATACCGCAGCATGCTGCAGTTTTATCTCCGGCCAAAAATACTGATCACTTGCCGGAATGCCGGGTCCGGCATTAATTCACATTGAAGTGTATTAGTGCCGGATCCGGCATTAAGTCTTCCGGCAAAACGGATCCGGCTTTCCGGTCTGAGCATGCGCAGACCTTTAAAAATGCAAAAAAAAATTATACCGGATCCGTTTTTCCTGATGATACCGAAGAAACGGATCCGGTATTTCAATGCATTTGTCAGGCGGATCTGCAGCCCAATCTGTCTGACAAATGCCATCAGTTTGCTTCCGGATTGCCGGATTTGGCAGGCAGTTCCGCCGACGTTGGAACTGATTTATCTGATTCTCTGCACTAAATGTCCTGTTGGAGGCCTCTACGTTGGAGAAACAGGACAGAGACTCAATGCAAGGATGAGGTCCCACCGCCACACAATTAAAGAGAAGAAGCTACACTAAGCATTTCTGTAGCCCAGGACACAATGTAGAACACATGAAAGTTCTCATATTAAAAGGGAACTTCAAATCCCAAAAAGCTAGAAGAATTTAGGAATACAAATTTATAACGCTGACACTTTGAATACTGGACTGAATTTGTCCCCGGGATTTATGACACACTACAAGATCTAAAGAGTCTTCTATAGACCTAGTCAGGGCACCAGGTCTCTGAGAACATCAATTCAGAGACCATAAAACTTTCACACCCCTTATCTGTAAGATAATTAAGGACTCATTCTCAAGATCTTTAATATGTTGTTCTGTTTTTTTTTTTAAATGTCCATTCATTCCCCCATGTCTCTGTTCTTATTGTGTGTGTATATATATATATATATATTGCTGTTTCTTCATATGTTCTTGTAGTATGCCTGATGAAGGGACTGGTGATGTCTCGAAAGTTTGCTATGTAACATCATTACTTCTATTTTTTTTAGTCATTAAAAGGTATCTAACCTGCAATACCCTTATTTTGTTTCTCTTAATGAGAGCACTAAGCTAGTTTTCTATTGGCTAACACGGTACCAGACTTTTTAGATTTTGTCTTGCAAATGTAAAAAAAAAAAAAAAAAAATGCATTTTTGATATTGACCACTAGATGTCAGTATAGTAGTGGTGACACATGACAGCTGGTGATGGGGGTAGTGATGACAGCAGAAGGAAGTGGAGCTAATTTTGTAGATTTATCTATGTAATTAGGAACATTTCATGCCATAATTGCTATTATTTGTTTGAACGTTCATTTCATCAGGCCACCACCACCACGTTTTGATTTGTACCATCTTCAGTATCTGCACCTTGTTCTTCACCAGACATATCTGCTGTCCGAAATGAATTAAGAAAATAATAAATGTGTTTTATAGTAAAATGTACTATTTTCTGCCTCAGCTCTGCACTGAATAGACTGCTCCTAATTGATGAGAACCTCTTTGCCACTGGTGATGACAGTGGGATGTTGAAAGTGTGGGACCTCCGAAGAGGTACAGCTTTCATGGAGATGAAGAATCATGAGGAATACATAAGTGACATGGTCATTGACCAAAACAAAAAGATGCTCCTTACAGCCAGGTACTACATGATACCACTTTGCTTGAGGATAATGGGCATTATACAACCACCCTACACCACATTTCCGTTTCTTTTTCTTACATTTCTTTGCTTGTCTTGACATCCAGATTTTTACTTATCTCCTTTTTACCTCTATCTCCAGTCTTCTTGGAAACTGTGGCAAAGTATAAAATAAACATATAACCCGAATGTTTCATTTCTTGAGCAGACAAATAGCATTTCTTGTACTAAAGCAAAAGGAAAAACTCCAGTATCTAGTAAAAAATCCATCTTATCGCACATTTCAGGCATACATTGCCGCTCATCTTGCACAAACATCTCAGTAATCTTATAGTTTATTTTTTCTTTCAGTGGAGATGGAACGATGGGGGTGTTCAACATAAAGAGACGCAGGTTTGAGTTGCTTTCAGAATACCAGAATGGAGATTTGACATCTGTAGCCATAATGAAGGTTGGTTGTGCATTAAACTTTTCACCCCCTTCCTGACCAGGCACATATTTTTTTTTTCTGATATATAGCACAAGGTACAACTAAAATACTATTTATATGATGTCCCCTTTTCGTAACAGTCATTTTTATTTAAGGGAATGTGTCGTTTAGGTCCCTGGGGTGAGAATAGAAGCTATGGTGTGGTGGCGGTTTCATTTTTTACTTTGTGTCCCCTTTAAGGTCATACAAGACTTTGGAGGGCATTTAACATTGCATTTTATTATTATTGTTGGTTTCTCCTGTAACTGGGGCTGACATATCAAAGGGATATAAAACCCAAAATACAAACGACGAAAAAAAACAACCAACAAAACGTAACTTAATCTCCTAATTTGTCGGTTGTCCTTATAATTATGGATATAGTGTATACAGAATGTAAGTACCAAAAGTGGAATCCATTACATCTCTGCCAAGGTTGTCACCCAGCTTTCCCAGACCGCTGAATTCCACATTTGCCTAGTTATGTAGTGAGGAATCCCTTCATATAGCCAGACCAACTTGCTGTTCAGGGTCTTGGAAAAGCTGTGTGACAAGACTATACAGCAGGATTGGTGACAACAGATGTTGCTCTATAGATGCATATCCCCAGTTAAGTCCATATATATTTGGACACTGACACAATTTTTTTTACTTGTTTACTAAAACATATTCAAGTTATAGTTCTGTAATGGACTTGAACATAAAATCCAGACTTTTAGCTTTCATTTGAGGGTATCCACATTAAAATTGGATGAAGGGTTTTGGCATTTCAGCTCCTTTACATGTGGCACCCTGTTTTTAAAGGGACCAAAAGTAATTGGACAATTGACTCAAAGGCTGTTTCATGGGCAGGTGTGGGCAATTCCTCCATTTTTTTCATTCTCAATTAAGCACATAAAAGGCCTAGAGTTGATTTGAGGTGAGGTGCTTGCATTTTGAAGATTTTGCTGTGAAGTAAACATGCGGTCAAAGGAGCTCTCTATGCAGGTGAAATAAGCCATCCTTCATCTGCGAAAACAGAAAAAACCCATCCGAGAAATTGCTACACTATTAGCAGTGGCAAAATCTACAGTTTGGTAAATCCTGAGAAAGAGCGACCTCAACAATGCAAAAAGACCTGGACGCCTACGGAAGACAACAGTGGTGGATGATCGCAGAATAATTACCATGGTGAAGAGAAACCCCCTCACAACAGCCAACCAAGTGAACAACACTCTCCAGGATATAGGCGTATCAATATCCAAATCTACCGTAAAGAGAAGACTGCATGAAAGTAAATACAGAGGGTTCACTGCACCGTGCAAGCCACTCATAAGCCTCAAGAATAAGAAAAACCAGCACACATCTGGAAGAACATTCTTTGGACAGATGAAACCAAGATCAACCTCTACCAGAATGATGGAAAGAAAAAAGTATGGCGAAGGCACGGTACAGCTCATGATCCAAAGCATACCACATCATCTGTAAAACACAGCGGAGGCAGTGTGATGGCTTGGGCATGCATGACTGCCAGTGGCACTGGGTCCCTAGTGTTTATTGATGATGTGACATAGGACAGAAGCAGCCGGATGAATTCTGGGGTTTTCAGAGACATACTGTGTGCTCAAATCCAGCCAAACTGATTGGTCGGCGTTTCATTATACAGATGGACAATGACCCAAAACATAAAGCCAAAGCAACCCAGGAGTTTATTAAAGCAAAGAAGTGGAATATTTTTGAATGGCCGAGTCAGTCACCTGATCTGAACCCAATAGAGCATTTCATTTGTTAAAGGCCAACAAACAGCAACCGAAAACCGGTGCAGTAAAGGCGTGGCAGAGGATTAAAAAAGGAGGAAACCCAGCGTCTGAGTTCAAGACTTCAGGCAACAAAGGGTTTTCAACCAAGTATTAGAAACGAACATTTTATTTAATTTGTCCAATTACTTTTGAGCCCCTGAAAAGAAGGGATTGAGTTTAAAAAATGCTTTAGTTCCTCACATTTTTATGCAATCATTTTGTTCAACCCACTGAATTAAAGCTGAAAGTCTGAACTTCAACTGAATCTGAATTGTTTTGTTCAAAATCCATTGTGGTAATGTACAGAACAAAATTTGAAAAATGTTGTCTCTGTCCAAATATATATGGACCTAACTGTATAGCATTGTGTGTATTTTATCTAACCAATATGAGCCCATCACCGTCCCACAGAGATTGTTACCCAGCTTTCCCAGACTGCAGAATGCCAGGTCAGTCTATTTATGAATTGATAAATCCCCAGTATTATAGAATACCTAGCTGGATTTGCTATTCAGGGGCATGGAAAAGCTGAGTAAGAATCCGCATGTCAAATCCTCCATCCTCCATCCTGTAGCATAGCTAGACAGATTTGTAATTTAGGGTCCCTGGATAGCTGGGTAAAAAAAAATAATTATGATGATAATTCCTGTAAAGCTCTGTGGAATATGTTGGCGCTAAAAGAGCTACTAAAATAAATTATATAGTAGTGACTGCTAAAAAATTAATCTAACTAAATAAATCCTCCTTACTCACAAATGTTGCCATAGCTAGGCACATTTGCCTTTCAGGAAAGCTGGGTTACAACCAAGTGGAGCTGTAATAAACTGCAGAATCCTAAATCTACCAAGATAAATCCCCGTTCTCACTCCTAAATAGTACCATGATGAGGCAGATTTCAGGATCCTGTGAAATCTGGGTTACAATCATGTGCAGCTGTAATAAACTGCAGAATACTAAAACTACCAAGATAAATCATCTTCCGTACTCCTAAATGGAGCCATAGCAAGGCAGATTTGCCTTTCTGGGTCCTGGGAAAGCTGGGATACCACCATGTAAAGCTGTAATAGAAACCGCAGAATACTAAATCTACCAACATAAAGCCCACTTCTCACTCTTCCTCCTCCTCAATTTTTATTTTTTTATTTTCATCTTTTACATTTTCAAAATAACAAAAAATGAAAAGGGCCCAAAGCAAAAGTTTTCGCACCCACCATGGTTATTACCTAGTAGCACCCCCTGTGACAACTATCACAACTTTTTGTAGCCAGCCAAGAGTCTTTCAATTCTTGTTTGAGGGATTTTCATCCATTCTTCCTTGCAAAAGTTTTCCAGTTCTGTGAAATTCCTGGGCCGTCTTGCATGCACTGCTCTTTTGAGGACTATCCACAGATTTCCAATGATGTTCAGATCAGGAGACTATGCGGGCCATAGTAAAACCTTCCGCTTGCGCCTTTTCAGGTAGTCTATTGTAGGGGTGGGCGATATAAATGATATACGATAATATCGTCATCAATTCGGCCAACGATATAGATTTTAGTTATATCGCCATATCGCGATAGATGACCACGGAGCGGTAGTGAATTGAAGAAGCTTCTCACTCACTGCTTCGTGGCCTCCCGACTCTGCACCGCGCTGCAGGGCCTTGCGTTCACACATTGTCAGCGCGCTGGCTGACGCTGTGTGTGATGTCAGTTCCCTCCCAGTGCATGCTGGGAAGAAGACGCGGCCCGTCTCCTGCGGACTCCAGCAGCCAGCCGTTCAGGAAAGATAAGTAGCAGGGTCCCAAATCTACCGGGGGGGGGTGGGTGGCTATGGCATGGGGCTGATGGCGCTGGCTGGGGGACATGATGATGGTGGCAAAGGCACATGGAGCTGATGGCGCTGGCTGGGGGACATAATGATGGTGGCAATGGCACATGGGGCTGATGGCGCTGGCTGGGGGACATGATGATGGCGATCTATCGTTAATGCTACTTTCACACTCGCGTTTGGTGTAAATCCGTCATGGATCTGCACAGACAGATCAGTTCAGATAATACAACCGTCTGCATCCGTTCAGAACGGATCCGTTTGTATTATCTTTAACATGGCAAAGACAGATCCGCCTTGAACACCACTGAAAGTCAATGGAGGACGGATCAGTTTTCTATTGTGTTAGATTGTGTCAGTGAAGACTGATCCGTCCCCGTTGACTTACATTGTGTGTCAGACGGACACCAAAACGCTGCTTGCAGCCTCCAAGCGGAATAGAGACGGAACGGAGGCAAACTGATGCATTCTGGATCCTTTTCCATTCAGAATGCATTAGGGCAAAACTGATGCGTTTTGGACTGCTTGTGAAAGCCCTGAACGGATCTCACAAACGGAAAGCCAAAACGCCAGTGTGAAAGTAGCCTATATCGCACATGCTTCAAATTATATTGTGATATAGATTTTAGGCCATATCGCCTAGCCCTAGTCTATTGTGGATTTTGAGGTGTGTTTAAGATCATTTCTCGCCCATATTCATTGGGGGACACAGGAACCGTGGGTATAGCTATGTCCTCTAGGAGGCGTTGACACTAGTAAAAGCTGTTAGCTCCTCCCCTGGCAGCTATACCCCCTCCAGCCTGGAGAGAGAGCTTCAGTTTTTTCTAGTGTCAATAGGAGGCAAGACCTCCCTCTGCAGGGTAGCTCATGAAGATTTTTTATTTTAGTTTATTTTTTTCCTTCTTTTTCAGATGGGAAAACAGTGGACGCCTCGCCTCCCTGTTCTCCCGGTGTCGAGTTGCGCCAGTGTCGGTCACCCTTCACTGCTGCCTCCCCCACAGAAGACAAGGTGGACCAGGGCAGCCTCGCTCCCCTGCATCCCGCCAGCCAATGGGTCACCCATCCAAGCCCCCCTTTTCCAGCTTCCTGCCACTACGGTGCCAGTAGCTGAAGGGGTGACCCTGCTGGACCAGAGGAAGGGTGAAGATGGCGATAGGGAAGTGAAGAGAGGTGACTACACGGGACTAGGTAAGTATGTCCCTCCTGGGTCGCCCCCTCCCTTCCTACCTGGAGGCAGTAATGCAGTGGTTAACAAGGCACAGGGCTTCAATATAGCCCAGCACCCTGCAGCCATTCCCTTCTTCCTCCTCTGGCAGTTTTTATTCATTGCCTAGCAGGACGGCACATAGGGGGTTAACATAGGTGGAACCCCCTGGCAGGCATTTTTCTATGGCGGGAGTCCGAACGCACGGCCAGACAGTCTGCGCCTGTGTTGTGCACTTAATGCAGATGATGCGGAGATCGCATATTGGGCTATGGACCTTACCGCCATGACCAGAGATCCGGAGCGGGTGCCGCTCCGGAACGGGTTAAACAGCATCAGGAACAACTCAGCCGTGCACCACATGTTGTTCCGGCTGCCATGTTTTTTTGCCCGGGCCCCCGTCCGTTGCCGGGCGGGCTCATTTTGCGGTGCTTGGTCCCTCTGCGGTCCGGCCGATGCACTAGTCGCCTTGCGGCTTGCTGAAGGGGGAAGGGGATGTGCACTCCGGCGCGAAAACTTCGCGCCCTTCTTCCCCCTCCCCCAGAAACCTGCTAGCTCAGCCCCCGGTCATGAAGATGACCTTAACCCTTCCTGGCCGGCCGTCTGGGGAGGGATAGAGTTCTAAGGGGTGTGGCACTCCCAGTGCAATGTTCCTCATGTGGAGGAATTTAACCCTTCCTGCCTCTTGTCATTGAGGCCCTCATCTTAGTTTAAAAAACAAACAAAAAAAAACCGAGATGTGCGTCCATACGGCCCTCTCCCCACCCCTCATTACCGCAAGACCACCCTGTCTGTGCGGTACCACACTGGGCCCGTGTCCTATCTCTGATAAGGCGCACCTCTCATAGTTCCCAATCCGCCCTCTGAGCCGTTTGGTTGATAATTCTCCTCCTCTGCAAATCCCGTGGAGGACAGCTGATGTTCCCAATCAACCCTCCGGGTCGTTTGGTTGATAATTCCACCTGCGCAATTTAGTGCTGGATCTCTGAAAGATTCCAATCCATCCTCTGGGGCCGTTGATGATTCTCACCTCCGCATTACAGTGGAGAGCCTCTCGAATTCCCAATCCACCCTTCTGGGTCGTTTGGTTGATAATTCTCCACCTGCGCAATTTGCCCCCCCCCCCCTTCATAGGTTGGGTATTCTCCCTACGACTGACTAGTACTTGAGGTATGCATCCACCTTCCTTAGGTAGCTAATTGCACTACCATTGAATACGGTTCCGACTGTCGCACTATCCTTCCATAGGCGGAGTGTTGCACATCACCGTGCTTCTGTTGCATTACCCCCTTCCGCAAGTGATCCAATAGCGGGGAATAACTAAACCTCTTCGGATGCTGCAATTCTGCGGCACTACGGCTCTAGGTGCCTTCGCTTATGTCCAAGGGGGCGTGGCAACAGTCGGTACTCGCAGGTGCCCGGCACTCTTACCCTAGTGCTATATGGGTGTCACCAGTGGACACGGTGGCTATTCCTTCCTTTGGTGCTGGTTTCGCGCATGATTATAACATCCTCTGTCTTCTCAGGGGGTTCCTAGCATCACTTTATGTCCTAGAGACCCCCCATCTCCATGGGCCTCCGTTGTTCCAGTCGGTCATGGTTTTGTCCGCATCAATACGTAGTGCGTACTCCATTGCACATATACAGTTGCAAGAAAAAGTATGTGAACCCTTTGGAATGATAAGGATTTCTGCACAAATTGGTCATAAAATGTGATCTGATCTTCATCTAAGGCTACTTTCACACTTGCGTTTGGGGTTACGCTTGTGAGATCCGTTTGAGGGCTCTCACAAGCGGCCCCGAACTTACCGTTCATTCCCAATGCATTCCGAATGGATAAGGATCCGTTCAGAATGCATCAGTTTGGCTCCATTCCGCCTCCATTCCGCTCTGGAGGCGGACACCAAAACGCAGCTTGTAGCGTTTTGGTGTCCGCCTGGCCGTGCAGAGCCAAACGGATCCGTCCTGACTTACAATGCAAGTCAATGGGGACAGATCAGTTTGACGTTGACACAATATGGTGCTATTGCAAACTGATCCGTCCCCCATTGACTTTCAATGTAAAGTCAGGAGTCCCTATTAATATACCATCGGATCGGAGTTTTCTCCAATCCGATTGGTATATTTTAACTTGAAGTGTCCCCATCACCATGGGAACGCCTCTGTTAGAATATACCATCGGATTTGAGTTAGATCGTGAAAACTCAGATCCGACAGTATATTCTAACACAGAGGCGTTCCCATAGTGATGGGGACGCTTCAAGTTAGAATATACTAAGAACTGTGTACATAACTACCCCTTGCTGCACCTGAGGGGTTAATTGTGCGGATCTCAGCCCCCTGATCGGGTGCTGCCAGGCAGCAGGGGCCAGATCCCCCTCCCTCCCCAGTATTAAAGCATTGGTGGCCAGTGCGGCCCCCCTTCCCTCCCTCCCCAGTATTGGCCTGGCAGCACCTGATCTCTTACAGGGGGCTGTGATCCGCACAATTAACCCCCCCAGTATTAAAAGCATTGGTGGCAGTGGCCACAGGCTAACCACCCCCCCCCCCCCCCCCATCATTGGTGGCAGCGGAGCGGCATTTCCGATTGGAGTCCCAGTTTAATCACTAGGGCTCCGATCGGTTACCATGGCAGCCAGGATGCGACTGCAGTCCTGGCTGCCATGGTTACTTAGCTTATACTTACCTGCGCTGTCTGTGGCCGGCCGGAGCTCCTCCTACTGGTAAGCGACAGGTCTGTGCGGCGCATCGCGCAGACCTGTCACTTACCAGTAAGAGGAGCGCCCGGCCGGCCACAGACAGCGCAGGTAAGTATAAGCTAAGTAACCATGTGAAAGAGTAAACTCCCTCCCCCAAGGCCAAAGTTTCCTCTTCCACATAAGAAGACACCAGAAACAACAGAACATGAGACAGTTATGTACGCTTGGGGGCACATATCACCACTGCGGCCAGTCCTTGGCTACATCGGTACATGCAATCCCTGTCCATGCCGGAAGTTTACAAGCAGGGACAGGAGCGAGACAAATGTAGCAATGGATAGAAGGAGCCAAAACTTTGCAGTGAGGGGCAGAAAAGTGTGCTTCCCTCCACAAATCCGACAGGGAGTAGAGCCAAAAACTGTCAAAAAGCTGGGAACCACAAAAAATATTCTTACCTGCGCTGTCTGTGGCCGGCGGTCCTCCTACTGGTAAGTGACAGGTCTGTGCGATGCGCCGCACAGACCTGTCACTTACCAGTAGGAGGAGCGCCGGCCGGCCACAGACAGCGCAGGTAAGTATAAGCTAAGTAACCATGGCAGCCAGGACTGCAGTAGCGTCCTGACTGCCATGGTAACCGATCGGAGCCCCAGCGATTAAACTGGGACTCCGATCGGAAATGCCGCTCCGCTGCCACCAATGAGGGGGGCGAGGGCGGTTGTTAGCCTGTGGCCACTGCCACCAATGCTTTTAATACTGGGGAGGGAGGGAGGGAGGAAGGGGGGCCGCACTGGCCACCAATGCCTTTAATACTGGGGAGGGAAGGGGGGCCGCACTGGCCACCAATGCTTTAATACTGGGGAGGGAGGGGGATCTGGCCCCTGCTGCCTGGCAGCACCCGATCAGGGGGCTGAGATCCGCACAATTAACCCCTCAGGTGCAGCAGGGGGCAGTTATGTACACAGTTCTTAGTATATTCTAACTTGAAGCGTCCCCATCACCATGGGAACGCCTCTGTGTTAGAATATACTGTCGGATCTGAGTTTTCACGATTGTGAAAACTCAGATCTGAAAAAGCTGTTATGCAGACGAATCCGTTCTGAACGGATGGAAGCGTTTGCATTATAGGTGCGGATCCATCTGTGCAGATACCAGACGGATCCGCACCTAACGCAAGTGTGAAAGTAGCCTAAGCGGGCGAGGTATGGCGTGAAGCTGTACAAACTTTGTGAGAGTACCTCAGGGTACACTTACAATTTTCGTGTGTACGAGGGGCGAGATTCCCGTATTGAACCTCCAGAATGTCCCCCCACTCTGGGTATTAGCGGGAAACTTGTGTGGGACCTTATGCACCCACTGCTAGATAAGGGTTACCACCTGTACGTGGATAACTTTTATACTAGTATCCCCTTGTTCCAGTCCCTCGCCGCCAGATCCACGTCCGCTTGTGGGACCTTGCGGAAAAATCTGTGGCCTCCCTACTCACCCCCTCCAGGTACCTATCCCCAGGGGTGAGACCCGTGCCCTTACCAGTGGAAACCTGTTGCTGGTCAGATATAAAGACAAGAGGGATGTCCTTGTACTGTCCACAATTCACGGTAACGGCATCACCCCTGTCCCTGTGTGAGGTACCGCGGCAACGGTCCTCAAGCCCAATTGTATCATGGACTACAATCGGTATATGGGAGGAGTTGATCTCTTTGATCAAGTCCTCAACCCATACAACGCCATGTGGAAAACCCGGACATGGTACAAAAAAGTTGCTGTGTACTTGGTACAGGTTGCCTTGTACAACTCTTTTGTGCTGTCCAGGAGCGCTGGCAACACAGGGAAATTCCTGCAGTTCTATGAGGCAGTCCTCAAGGCCCTGATCTTTTCTGACCGGGAACTGGAGGCGTCCGGATCGTCTTTGGCCAACACTTTCCAGGTGTGGTCCCCCATACTGGAAAGAAGGGACGGTCTCAAAAAAGTGCAGAGTGTGTCACAGGAGGGAGATATGGAAGGACACCACCACTCAGTGTGACACGTGCCCCGATCATCCAGGCCTCTGCATTGACGGTTGATTCAGGGAGTACCACACTTCCACGGAGTACAAAATTTATAATCCCCTTCCCCAATTTTAATTCTTTTTGGCCACAGACAATCGCCCAGAAAAAAAAAAAAAACTATGGCTCTCAGACTTTGGAAACACTAAAACAATTTATTATTATTTTTTTTATATTATTTTGTAAAACAAAAAAAAAAGTATACATATTAGGTATCGCCACGTCTGTAAGAACCTGAACTATAAAAATACCACATGATCTAATCCCTCAGATGAACACAGCCCAAAAAAAAACGGTGTAAAAAAAATTTTTTTGGTCACCCTACATCACAAAAAGTGTAATAGCAAGCGTTCAAAAAGTCATATGCACCCCAAAATAGTGCCAATAAAACCGTCCTCTCATCCCGCAAAAAATAAACCCCTACCTAAGACAATCAGCTAAAAACCCCCCAAAAAAAATGACTCTCAGACTATGGAGATACTAAATTTATTTATTTTTTTTTTAAAAAGAATATTATAGTGTAAAACCTAAATAAATTTAAAAAAGTAGACATATTGGGTATTTCCGCGTCTGTAAGAATCTGCTATATAAAAATAACACATGACCTGACCCCTCAAATGAACAAATAAAAGAAAAATGGTGCTATTTTTTTGCCAAATTTCCATTTTTATAAATTTTTTCCGTTAACAAAGCAAGGGTTAACAGTCAAACAAAACTATATTTATTGCCCTTATTCTGTAGTTTACAGAAACACCCCATATGTGGTCGTAAAATGCTGTATGGCCAAACGGCAGGGCGCACAAGGAAAGGAACGCCATATGGTTTTTGGAAGGCAGATTTTGCTCCACTTTTTTTGGAGTTTCTACTCTAGGGGTGCACCAGGGGGCTTCAAATCTGACATGGTGCAAATAAACCAGTCCAGCAAAATCTGCCTTCCAGAAACCATATGGTGTTCCTTTCCTTCTGCGCCCTGCTGTGTCCCCGTACAGTAGTTTACAACCACATATGGGGTGTTTCTATAAACTACAGAATCAGGGCAATAAATATTGAGTTTTGTTTAGCTGTTAACCCTTGCTTTGTTACTGAAATAAATGGATTAAAATGGAATATTTGCCCAAAAATTGAAATTCTGAAATTTCATCTCCATTTGCCAATAACTCTTTTGGAACACCTAAAGGGTTAACAAAGTTTGTCAGATCAGTTTTGAATACCTTGAGGGGTGTAGTTTCAAAAATGGGGTCATTTTTGCGTGGTTTCTATAATGTAAGCCTCACAAAGTGACTTCAGACCTAAACTGGTGCTTAAAAAGTGGGTTTTGGAAAATTTCAGAAAGATTTCAAGATTTGCTTCTAAACTTCTAAGCCTTGTAACGTCCCCAAAAAATAAAATGACATTCCCAAAATGATCCAAACATGAAGTAGACATATGGGGAATGTAAATTAATAACAATTTTTGGAGCTATTACTACGTATTATAGAAGTAGAGAAATTGAAACTTGGAAATTAGCTAATTTTTACACTTTTTTTTGGGGATATTTGGTATTTTTTTTTTATAATTAAAAATGAATTTTTTGGACTCCGTTTTACCAGTGTCATGAAGTACAATATGTGACAAAAAAACTGTCTCAGAATGGCCTGGATAAGTAAAAGTGTTTTAAAGTTATTCACACATAAAGTGACACTGGTCAGATTTGCAAAAAATGGCCTGGTCCTTAAGGTGAAAATGAGCCCGGTCCTTAAGGGGTTAATATTTTTTTGGAGCCATCACTGGGCTGTCCATGCACAAGAAAAGTAAATCTACAGCTGCTGTAAGCAGAATTAAATTTCCGCAAGCTTTCCACTACATCATGGGACCGTCAGCCATAGAAGTAAATTAGCGTAAGCTTCCCACTACATCATATGTAATGTAATGGTGTCAATAGGAAGAAACAATAGGAAGTAATGTAATGGTGCCAATAGGAAGTACAATTTATCCCACAAAAAGCAAGTCCTCATATGTCTATATGAATGGAAAAATAATTTTATAGCTTTGGGAAGGCAGGGAGTAAAAAACTAAAAAATAGAAAGATCATTCGGTAATGAAATGGTTATCCGTGCATCCATTCGGCAAAGGATAGAACACATCCTATGTTGTCCCCAAAGTGCGGACCAAGGCCCCATTGAAGTCAATGGGTAGGCAAAAAAATTCTGTTATACACCCGAACCGCATCCGTATTTTGAAGATCCATGGTTTGCAGACCTCGGACACAGTCATGTGCATTATAACCTAATGCGTGACAACGATAACAAATTAGCTGTATGACATATCGCCTCTGCCACAGTATTTCAGTATTTTCCATGCCAACATTTAAATATTCGGAAGGGTTAATTGAGTTTGTGCGAGCTAGACCCTGCTATATGTGAGGGATATTCGATTGTGCCTCATTAAGACAGAGATTGATATTAATGATTGTAACTTGTGTACAGTAAATTCTCATTTACTACACCAAGTGGTAAGTGGGGAATACAGAATTTACTTCTGCCTGATCTCTTTATATGTAATACATTATTTCTTTCCCTTTCTTCAGAGAGGCAAAAAAGTGGTTTGTGGTTCAAGCGAGGGGACGATCTATCTGTTCAACTGGAATGGATTTGGAGCAACAAGTGATCGTTTTGCTGTGAAGGCAGAGTCCATTGACTGTATGATCCCTATTAACGATAACATTGTGTGCACAGGGTCCATGGATGGCATCGTTAGGTCAGTGGGCACAATTTTCATATTTATCTGTTATTGAAGACAAAAAAACATTAGCGGTAGACAATGGCTTTCTTGACAAGTTTTAATGAAATATGTTACCCATATGTGAATAACCGGTTAGGCGCTCCCATTGAAGTCCATATGAATTTCATTTGTTTGCCATGGCAGATTATTAGTCTTAGGCCTCATGCACACGACCGTGCCGTTTTTTTGCGGTCCGCAAACCGCGGATCCGCAAAAAACGGAAGCCGCCCGTGTTGCCTTCCGCAATTTGCGGAACTGAACGGGCGCCGGCAATTTAAATGCCTATTCTTGTCCGCAAAGCGCAGACAAGAATAGGACATGTTATATTTTTTTAGCGGAGCCGTGGAATGGAGCCACGGATGCATCTTTTGCGGCCTCATTGAAATGAATGGGTCCGCATCCAAGCTCGGATGCGGACCCAAACAACGGCCGTTTGTATGAGGCCTTAGTCTCACAAGATTTACTGGAGGCAGGACTCTCAGGACTTCTGCCTTAGGGCATCATGCACACGAACGTATTTTCTTTCCGTGTCTGTTCCATTTTTTATTTAATTTTTTTGCGGACTGTATGCAGAACCATTCATTTCAATGGGTCCTCAAAAAAAACGGAAGGTACTCCGTGTGCATTCTGTTTCCGTATGTCCGTATTTCCATTCCGCAGAAAAATAGAACATGTCCTCTTATTGTCCGCATTATGGACTAGGATAGTACTGTTCTATTAGGGGCCAGCTGTTCCGTTCCGCAAAATACGGAATGAACACGGACGTCATCAGTATTTTTTGTGGACCGCAAAATACATATGGTCGTGTGCATGAGGCCTTACATGTATAGCGGAAGTCCGGTCTTTTAAGATGGTGCCCGCTTGTGCGTGCAGTGGGCGCCATAACTGCCATGTTTCTGCTGTTTTACACAGCAGAGGCCAGGGGGTAATGTCTGCGATCATCGGTAATGCTGATTGTGGACATTTAGTCCCTCATGTGCCGTGGTCAAATGTGACCATGACATCTGGGATAGCTAAAATCGGGAGCCACGTGCTTCTCAGCCCAGGCCGCCTTCCCCTGGAAGGCGGCCTGTACTAGTAATAGGCCTAAGCCTGTACAAGGCTTACAGGCTAATTACTAGTATATTCCAATGCAGGCCTCTAGGTGGTAGCACTGCATTTGAGTATACTGAATGCTTAGAGAATACAAAATAGTCACTTAGGGTGACTTAAAAAAAGTTAAAAAAATAAATAAATATTTAAATATCAAAAAAATCATTCTAATCACCCCCTTTCCCTAGAATAAATCCATAAACAATAAAAAGTAAAAATCATGGGCATCACCAACAAGGTAACGGAAAAAAAATCTAAATGTCCGATTCAGTTGACTGAAATGGAAGCTGTAATATTACTGTATGCCAAAAAAGTGTATACCTTTTATTGTATTAAATTTTTTTTTATGGAACTCTATATGCAGACAGTTGCCATATGTAAGGAGATGAAATAGGTCATGTATAGGAAAATCAGGCTGATGTGTTTTACATGTATTTTTTTGTATAACATTATTATGAAGGTGATTTACTACAATAACATTGTCAATGGTATCATTCATTTTTCTAGGGCCATTAACATTTTGCCCAATAGAGTAATTGGAACAGTGGGCCAGCATCCAGGAGAGCCCATAGAACAGCTGGCAAAGTCAAGAGATGGTAAATTCTTAGCCAGCTGTGCTCATGACCAGAAAGTGAAGTTCTGGGATGTATCAAACCTTGGCTCCATTGTAGTGGATGTTTACAGGAAGCGGAAGAAGAACAAGCAGCTACAAGCTTTGAGCAAGAAAGCATTTGGAGGAGCGGATGACTTTTTTGCTGACTTGAAGGAAGACAGAGCAGAGAATAAGGAAAAAGAGGAGGAGGAGGCAGATGAAGAAGAAAGTGACAGCGAGGACTCGGACAGTGATTAAAGTGAATGACACTGTGAAACAAACTTCACTGGACATATGGTGAACACTGGAGTCACTGCCATCTTCCAGGGACAGTAATGTTACCAATTTTTGTTCACCCAGCAGGACAGTAATAAATATTTTATGTTTTGGGTATTTTTGAAATTATACAGAGTTTATTTCTGTACCACCTCTGTACTTTTTTAACACAGCCCAGTGAGTGGCACATCAGCAGTGTTCATTTATGTCCTTCTAACTACAAGGTCTATTTTGTATCGAAAAGATCTTTCCAAATTCTCTGCCCACTGGTTCCTGGAGGAGTATGATAGTGGCAGTAGTATCTTATTCTATTAAGAACTTGTACAGTGCATAGAAATAATATTTAATTAAAGGTTTTACATACAAAACATGGATGGAGGAGGTAGAAGTGACGCTATGTATTAGAACAGGGATCAGCAACCTTCAGCACGCCAGCTGCTGTGAAACTAATACTCCCAGCATGCACACTTATTCGGCTGTTTTTGTAACTCCCATAGAAGTAAAAGGAGGATTATGGGAGTTGTAGTTTCAGAACAGCTGGAGTGACGGAGGGTGCTGATCTTTGTACTAGAATCTTAAAGTGATACCAGGTGGGCCATGAAAAAGTAGCCTTTCTCCAGCGATAGTATGACAAGATGAACGTGCAAGTGGGTAATTAAAAAAAATTAAAAATCCACAAGGCAGAAAAGATGCTAAAAGTGGTCCCCATTCACTTCTCTGCATCTTTGGGCACGTGGGATTATGTTGGCTAATGCTGCTTGTGATGCTGCGGATGGTGTTTGTGATGTTTTCTTTGAGTTCATCCAGGGGATGTGGATTGTTGGCGGACACTTTCTGTTTTAAATTTCCCCACAGATAAAAGTCGCATGTGGACAAGTCTGGGGAACGTGGTGGCCATAACCTCTTGCTCACAGTTCGCTCCTCCATAAACCGTTCATGAACCCGTGCCAGTGAATCCCGTGAGGTGTGGCATGTTGCCCCATCTTGTTGGAAAAAGCTGGAAATTTTTTCTTCTGCAGCATCACTGTTGAAGAGCTGTAAGCTGTATCAGCAAATATCCCACGTGCCCAAAGATCCATAGACGTGAACAGCAACCACTTTCTGCATCTTTTGTGTTGTGTGTGTAATTTAAAAGAAAACGATCCACTTGCTCGTTTATCTCTTCATACTACTTTTTCATGGGCCACCCTTTATTACTACAGTTTTAGCTTACTTTGTATCTAGCACATAGGACATGCAAATTATAAATATTCTACTGCCTAGAAAAACACTGGTGCCTGCTTCTACTCTGCACAGTACTTATCTTGTATTTGTCAGAAAATATTGGAAAGGACCTATTTTTGATTTCTAAATGTTGGTGTTTGCACTGATTTTACCAAGTCCAGACAGTTGCATTGCAGATTTTATTTTAGCCCCAGGGATTTGTGGTCAAATAGTTTTTATTGAACCAGTCTGCATGAACAATATTGCACTAAGTACAAGTACATAGAACAGTAAAAGTAAAACAAAAGAATGCTGTCAGTACATACAATTTAAAATATAAATATAAAATAGGGCAACAAAACAAATATAGAGAACATACAGTACAGACCAAAAGTTTGGACACACCTTCTCATTCAAAGAGTTTTCTTTATTTTCATGACTCTGAAAATTGTAGATTCACACTGAAGGCATCAAAACTGTGAATTAACACATGTGGAATTATATCCATAACAAACAAGTGTGAAACAACTGAAAATGTCATATTCTAGGTTCTTCAAAGTAGCCACCTTTTGCTTTGATAACTGCTTTGCACACTCTTGGCATTCTCTTGATGAGCTTCAAGAGGTAGTCCCCTGAAATGGTTTTCACTTCACAGGTGTGCCCTGTCAGGTTTAATAAGTGGGATTTCTTGCCTTATAAATGGGATTGGGACCATCAGTTGCGTTGAGGAGAAGTCAGGTGGATACACAGCTGATAGTCCTACTGAATAGACTGTTAGAATTTGTATTATGGCAAGAAAATGCAGCTAAGTAAAGAAAAACGAGTGGCCATCATTACTTTAAGAAATGAAGGTCAGTCAGTCAGCCGAAAAAAATTGGGAAAACTTTGAAAGTAAGGGCTATTTGACCATGAAGAAGAGTGATGGGGTGCTGCGCCAGATGACCTGGCCTCCACAGTCACCAGACCTGAACCCAATCGAGATGGTTTGGGGTGAGCTGGACCGCAGAGTGAAGGCAAAAGGGCCAACAAGTGCTAAGCATCTCTGGGAACTCCTTCAAGACTGTTGGAAGACCATTTTAGGGGACTACCTCTTGAAGCTCATCAAGAGAATGCCAAGAGTGTGCAAAGCAGTAATCAAAGCAAAAGGTGGCTACTTTGAAGACCTTAGAATATGACATATTTTCAGTTGTTTCACACTTGTTTGTTATGTATATAATTCCACATGTGTTAATTCATAGTTTTGATGCCTTCATAGTCATGAAAATAAAAAAAACTCTTTGAATGAGAAGGTGTGTCCAAACTTTTGGTCTGTACTGTATGAACACATACATTAGGAAATACATGGGGAAGAAGCCGGGGGGTAAAAGATATTTTGCAACCTACAACCCCTTCAACAGTATTACATTCATAAGTCCTGAAAACTATGGTGTGCCACCCATCACCCAGCTGGTGTAACCAGTAGAGGACGGGAAATCAGACCACATCTTCCATCTCTTAATACAAGTCTCTCCTGAGATTTGGGAGTCTTCAGCTCTAAGTTCCTCAATTTTCATGATCTGATTAAGGGCCTCAGTCAAGCCTAGTCAGAGGAGCGTTAGATTTCCAAACTCTAGGAATTAACCTTTGTGTTGCCATGAGAAAGAACCTCAGGAAGCCTTTGCGTATCCTACTAAGCTGACCAGGGAATATAGACAAGAGAACCATAGGAGGTGTGAGGGCCACGGAATCTCTGTAAAGATGATTGTAGAGAAAGGAAACATCATTCCATAGAGAAGTCAGCACAGGGCATGACCACCAAATGTGTAGCATGGAGCCCTGTGCTGATCCACATCTCCAGCATAAAAGGGAGATTTGCTGAAAGATCAATTGGAGGCTTACAGGTGTCGGGTACCAACGAGATAGGATCTTGTAGTTGGTTTCTTGAAATCTACATGATATGGACATTTTGTGGGTAAAATCAAAGGCCATCTTTCATTTATCTTTTTTAGCCCCAGGGATTTAAAGAGGACCTGTCACCGCTCCTGACATGCCTGTTTTAATAGCTTCATGCATTCCCCATGTAATAACAATTCTGGAGCATCTATTCTTATGACTATGTTGTGCCATTTCTTTATTATTTCTACTAGAAGTTATGAATGAATTGCTAGCAGTGTGCATTAAGGGTACAGAGGGGTGGTAACTAGTTGGGGCGGTGTCCCTGCTCAGTCTGAAAATGGCAGCACTGATTGGATAGAGTGAGTCTGTTCAGGTACAAGCCCCCCAACTGGTTACCACACCCTCTGTACCCTTACTGCAGACTTCTAGCAATTAATCTATAACTTCTAGTAGAAATAATACAGGAATGTCACAACATAGACCTCATGCACATGGCCGTGGCCCGTATTGCGGCCCCCAAACAGTGGGTCCGCAATACGCAGGCACCAGCCGACCCATTCACTTGTGCTATTTTTTTACGGTGCGGATGGATCACGCACCCATTTACGTTGAATTGGTCTGGATCTGTTGCGGCTGCCACACAGATGCAAAATGGCCGTGTGCAAAAGGCCTAAAAAGGAGTTTGTACTCTAAAACCTTGCAAACGCATAAGTCTGCATAGGAGCTGTAGACCCAGAATCAAACATTTTTAATCAACACATTTTCTGAATTATTTTATATTAGTTGCATTTAAATGATAAATAAGTACAGTGTGTTAGAGCTTGTGTGCCTTAGGCCAAATTCAAGTTACATATGTGAAACTTTTTTTTTTTTAAAGTACATTGACACAGTGCATGCTGTATGATTTATCGTGGCAGCGGTTATTGCCACTGTCATTTTATTTTATGTATTCACATAGATCCAGAGTTATGTGCTTAATATCCATTTAATTTTGTTTTATAGTGGTCAGAGCTTTCCCAAAGTCTTAATAAGACAAAGATAAGATGAGACCAAATAACTGCATAAATTTAAAGTGTAACTGCCATTTCACTACCAAAAATTACATTTCCTAACATACAGTGCCTTGCAAAAGTATTCACCCCCCTAGACTTTTTTACTATTTTGTTACATTACAGCCTTAAGTTCAATGTTTTGCTAATCTGAATTTTATGATGGATCAGAACACAATAGTCTAAGTTGGTGAAGTGAAATGAGAAAAATATATAAATAAAAACAATTGTTTAGAAATAGAAAACAGAAACATGACATGTGCGTATGTATTCACCCCCTTTGTTAGGAAGCCCATAAAAAGCTCTGGTGCAACCGATTACCTTCAGAAGGCACATAATTAGTGAAATGATGTCCGCCTGTGTGCAATCTAAGTGTCACATGATCTGTCATTAGATATACACACCTTTTTTGAAAGGCCCTAGAGGCTGCAACACCTAAGCAAGAGGCATCACTACCCAAACATTGCCATGAAGACCAAGGAACTCTCCAAACAAGTAAGGGACAATGTTGTGGAGAAGTACAAGTCAGGGTTAGGTTATAAAAAAAAACATGGCACAACAGCAAACCTGCCAAGAGACGGCCGCCCACCAAAACTCACAGACCGGGCAAGGAGGGCATTAATCAGAGAGGCAGCACAGAGACCTAAGGTAACCCTGGAGGAGCTGCAGAGTTCCACAGCAGAGACTGGAGTATCTGTACATAGGACAACAATAAGCCGTACGCTCCATAGTTAGGCTTTATGGCAGAGTGGCCAGAAGAAAGCCATTACTTTCAGCTAAAAAAAAAAAGGCACCTTGTAAGTTTGCTAAAAGGCATGTGGGAGACTCCCGAAATGTATGGAGTAAGGTGCTCTGGTCTGATGAGACTAAAATTTCACTTTTCGGCCATCAAAGAAAATGCTATGTCTGGCGCAAACCCAACACATCACCCAAAGAACACCATCCCCACAGTGAAACATGGTGGTGGCAGCATCATGCTGTAGGGATGTTTTTCAGCAGCCGGGACTGGGAAACTGGTCAGAGTTGAGGCAGAGATGGATGGTGCTAAATACAGGGATATTCTTTTGCAAAACCTGTACCACTCTGTGCGTGATTTAAGGCTAGGATGGAGGTTCACCTTCCAGCAGGACAATGACCCCAAACACACGGCTATAGCAACACTTGAGTGGTTTAAGGGGAAGCATGTAAATGTGTTGGAATGGCCTAGTCAAAGCCCAGATCTCAATCAAATAGAAAATCTGTGGTCAGACTTAAAGATTGCTGTTCACAAGCTCAAACCATCCAACTTGAAGGAGCTGGAGCAGTTTTGCAAGGAGGAATGGGCAAAAATCCCAGTGGTAAGATGTGGCAAGTTCATAGAGACTTATCCAAAGCGATTTGGAGCTGTGATTGCCGCAAAAGGTGGCTCTACAAAGTATTGACTTTAGGGGGGTGAATAGTTATGCACATTGACTTTTTCTGTTATTTTGTCCTATTTGTTGTTTGCTTCACAATAAAAAAAAATAATAATCTTCAAAGTTGTGGGCATGTTCTGTAAATTAAATGATGCAAATCCTCCAACAATACATGTTAATTCCAGGTTGTGAGGCACCAAAATACAAAAAAAGGGGGTGAATACTTTTGCAAGGCACTGTATGTGATGTGAAGGGAAGATATTCATGTTTTCAGTTAATTGTACCTTTCTGATGTCTGTATTCAGCCCTTAGCAACCCTATTTCTCTGTGCCTCTATTTCAGCATCTTCCTAAGGCTACTTTCACACTAGCGTTTTGGCTTTCCGTTTTTGGGATCCGTCATGGGCTTTCACAAGCGGTCCAAAATGGATCAGTTTTGCACTAATGCATTCTGAATGGAAAAGGATCAGCCCAGAATGCATTAGTTTGCCTCCGATAAGTCTCCATTCCGCTCTGGAGGCGGACATCAAAACGCTGCCTGCAGCGTCCTGGGATGCGGAGTGAGATGTTTTCTCTGACACAATAAAAAACGGATCCATCCCCCATTGACTTTCAATGGAGTTTATGACTGATCCGTCTTGGCTATAGAAGACATAATACAACCGGATTCACGACGGATGCATGCAGTTGTATTATTGTAATAGAAGCATTTTTGCAGATCCATGATGGATCCGCAAAAAACACCAGTGTGAAAGTAGCCTCAGATGGCGTCTGCTGCACTTCCTGTGGTGATCTTTGCCCTGTCCTTGAGGCCATCCTGTATTTCCCTTACTTCCCATAAGCCCTTGCTCTCCTTACATGAGCTATCAGGACCAATCAGAATGCATATAACTTCCCCCACTACCCCAGAGCAGTGTGTATCCTCTCACAGCTAACCAGAGACAGACAAGACCAATCAGAATGCAGATAACTTCCCCCACTACCCCAGAGCAGTGTGTATCCTCTCACAGCTAACCAGAGACAGACAAGACCAATCAGAATGCAGATAACTTCCCCCACTACCCCAGAGCAGTGTGTATCCTCTCACATACAGCTAAACAGAGACAAGTCCTGCAATTACATGAAATCAGTAAGCATTTGTTATAGTCTCTTAAGTGACATTAACCATTTTGGGGTATATATAGTGTATTAAATAACTTTTATTAATTTATTTTTAGGGGGAAAGATAAAAAAAACTTCAATTTTTACATTATTTGTGGAATTTTCTAATGACGTTCACTGTGTGGTAAAAATAACGTAATTTTATTATGTGGGCCACTATATTGATAATGTCACACACATTTCCATATATTTTTCTCAACTTCTGCAGCCTGTCAGCTCTGCAGCTGCTTCCTCATTTTCCTCCACACTGATGGGGGGGGGGGGGCTTTAACTGCTCATATCTCTAGGAGTATGCATAGGCAAGCATGCACAGCAGCTCCTGTCCCAAGCACCTCGTATCTGCGGTGGCCGTGTGTAATGCAATGGAAAAATGAATAAAGCCAGCATAGGAGGCAATATGGACAATCACGACACATTACTAAGTGCCTTGTATTATTATAAATGTATAAATTACAAGTTTTACTGAATGTTTCCCACAAAACTAATATGCATTTGTAAAGTCTTCAGACCCTTTCATTTTTTCACATTTTGTTATGTTGCAGCCTTGTGCTAAGCTGGAAAAAAAAATATTTCCCCCATCAGTCTGCACTGAACACCCCATAATGAGTAAATGAAAACAGAATTTTAGACATTTATGCTATTTTATTTAAAAAGAAAAACTAAAAAGTATTCATACTCTTTGCTATGACACTTGCAATTTAGCTCTTAAGCTCTCTAGCTGTAGAGATCAGAAACAGGATTGTGTGGAATCACGCCGAAAGGGTACAAAACATTTCTGCTGCACTGAAAGAGAACAGTGGCTTCATTATTCTCAAATGGAAGACGTTTGGAACAACCAGGACTTCCTAGAGTTAGATACCTCACCAAACCAAGTAATCAAGGGAGAAGGGCCTTGGTAAGGGCTGTTTATAGATGGATAGCATTGAAATCTGGTACGCCAGTTTTCGGGTGAAATGTCGCAAGTGCTAGTGCATTTAAATTATTGTGACTTTTGGCCTCCTGCTCTACCCTGTGCCACTTTAAAAAGTTGGCTGGAATAAGCTAGTAAGCAGATTAGATCACTTTTAAAGGGAACCTGTCATGTGGATATTTGATTATAATCTAATTATATACAATCATTAACTTCTAAAAAGTACCTTAGATGTATTCACTTACTGGTGTGACAGATGGTTACCTCATAATATACACACAAAGATACCACATGCCGCATGCTAATGAGCTGATTTGAGTCCAGCGTGATGTCAGTGAGTCCAGCGTTTTTTTAATTCAGATATATAGCCACTCCCCTGCCCACCTGCTGCTGATTCATATGGAAAAAAACTGTCAATCAGCAGCAGGTAGGCGGGGAGAGTCAGGCGCTCATGAATATTCAGGACTCATCATTATCAGCTACAGCTTTTCAATACAAGATGTTGGCAGATTGACTGGGTCAATTAAAGAAAATGACCCAGCATTTTGCTAAGAGAATCAGTCACTTATTTATGTTGCCCTTAGTTAGGACACCATAAAACTGGTGACAGGTTCCCTTTAAGTCTCATTTATCTTCTGTGACAATCACAAAAGTTCTAAGAATGTCACAACTCCACACCTGGCAAGCCCCAGGCGTATTTTAAAGGGATATTCTGGTTTTTATTTTATTAATTTATTTGTTTATATAATAGGAAATTATACAATTTTCAAATATACATTTACGGTATTTTGCTCACATACCTTTCTTATATCAGAATAAACTGTACACAAACCAATAACAATACTAATATATTCCATATAAATTATGATTTTCAGGCCAAAAAAATAACAGTGCCTATGGCTGCAGGAATATATACCATAACCTATAAGAAAAAGCTAGCCCGCTCACAAAATACACACAGGGACATTTATCAAATCAGATATGTCAGTTTTGTGGCTTAAAATAGTCAAAAGTCATGGCAATTTTATGCCATTTTCTGCGACATTTGGTGTTTGCTGCTCTACGTTTAACCCTTTCAGCTCCAAAGTTTTTTAGTTTTTTTTCAGCGTTTTCATTTTTCGCTCCCTGCCTTTCCGGGGTCATAACTTTTTTATTTTTTCAAAAATATAATTCCAAATAGGGTGAAATTGGAAAAAAAAGCAATTCCGCAACAGTTTTATGGGTTTTGTTTTTACGGCGTTCCCTATGCAGTAAAACTGACTTGCTACTTTCATTCTCCAGGTCAGTACAATTATGGCGATACCAAATACAATCCTGATCAAAAGTTTAAGACCACTTGAAAAATGGCAAAAAATCATATTTAGCATGGCTGGATCTTAACAAGGTTCCAAGTAGAGCTTCAACATGCAACAAGAAGAAATGGGAGTGAGACAAAACATTTTTTGAGCATTCAATTTAATGAAAACAACGAATAAACTGAAACAGGCTGTTTTTCAGCTGATCAAAAGTTTAGGACCACACCTCCAAAAAAATATGAAACCCCCCAAAACAGAAATCCAACTTCCAAACATGAGCTCAGTAATGAGTAGCTCCGCCGTTATTGTTTATCACTTCAAAAATTTGTTTCGGCATGCTTGATGCAAGCGTTTCCATGAGGTGAGTGGGAACATTTCTCCAAGTGGTGAAGACGACCGCACGAAGGCCATCTACTGTCTGGAACTGTTGTCCATTTTTGTAAACTTCCCTTGCCATCCATCCCCAAAGGTTCTTAATTGGATTTAGATCAGGGGAACACGCAGGATGGGCCAAAAGAGTGATTTATTCTCCTGGAAGAAGTCCCTTGTCCTGCGGGCATTGTGTACTGTAGCGTTGTCCTGTTGAAAAACCCAGTCACTACCACACAGACGAGGGCCCTCAGTCATGAGGAATGCTCTTCAACATCTGGACATAGCCAGCGGCCGTTTGACGCCCCGGCACTTCCTGAAGCTCCATTGTTCCACTGAAGGAAAATGCACCCCAGACCATTATGGCGCCCCCTCCACTGAGGCACGTAGAAAACATCTTAGGTGGGATCTGCTTGTCATGCCAGTAACGTTGGAAACCATCAGGACCATCAAGGTTAAATTTTTTCTCATCAGAGAATAAAACTTTCTTCCACCTTTGAATGTCCCATGTTTGGTGATCTCTTGCAAAGTCCAAACGAGCAGTTCTGTGGCGTTCAAGGAGACGAGGTCTTTAAAGACGTTTTTTGTTTTTGAAGCCCTTCAGTCTCAGATGCCGTATGATGGTTATGGGGCTGCAGTCAGCACCAGTAAGGGCCTTAATTTGGGTCGAGGATCGTCCAGTGTCTTGATGGACAGCCAATTGGATCCTCCGGCTCACTGCTGATGACATTTTTTGGGGTCTTCCACTTGACTTTTTTGTTCCATAACCCTCAGGATCATTTAAGAAGTTCCTAATGACTGTCTTACTGCGTCCCACCTCAGCAGCGATGGCGCGCTGTAAGAGACCATGCTTATGCAGTTCAACAACCCGACCAAGTTCAAAATGGGAGAGTTTTTTTGCTTTTGCCATCACAACGTGTGACTACCTAACAGAAAATGACAATCTTTGCACAGATTTGGCCTTTTAAAGGCATGTGGTCCTAAAATTTTGATCAGCTGAAAAACAGCTTGTTTCAGTTTATTCGTTGTTTTCATTAAATTGAATGCTCAAAAAATGTTTTGTCTCACTCCCATTTCTTCTTGTTGCATGTTGAAGCTCTACTTGGAACCTTGTTAAAATCCAGCCATGCTAAATATGATTTTTGCCATTTTTCAAGTGGTCTTAACCGCTTGCCGCCACGCTAACGCCGAAAGGCGTCATTGCGGCGGCTCCCCCAGGCTACGCTAACGCCAATAGGCGTCATCTCGCGAGACGCGAGATTTCCTGTGAACGCGCGCACACAGGCGCGCGCGCTCACAGGAACGGAAGGTAAGAGAGTTGATCTCCAGCCTGCCAGCGGCGATCGTTCGCTGGCAGGCTGGAGATGTGTTTTTTTTAACCCCTAACAGGTATATTAGACGCTGTTTTGATAACAGCGTCTAATATACCTGCTACCTGGTCCTCTGGTGGTCCCCTTTGTTTGGATCGACCACCAGAGGACACAGGTAGCTCAGTAAAGTAGCACCAAGCACCACTACACTACACTACACCCCCCCCCCCGTCACTTATTAACCCCTTATTAGCCCCTGATCACCCCATATAGACTCCCTGATCACCCCCCTGTCATTGATTACCCCCCTGTGAAGCTCCATTCAGACGTCCGCATGATTTTTACGGATCCACTGATAGATGGATCGGATCCGCAAAACGCATCCGGACGTCTGAATGAAGCCTTACAGGGGCGTGATCAATGACTGTGGTGATCACCCCATATAGACTCCCTGATCACCCCCCTGTCATTGATTACCCCCCTGTCATTGATTACCCCCCTGTAAAGCTCCATTCAGACGTCCGCATGATTTTTACGGATCCACTGATAGATGGATCGGATCCGCAAAACGCATCCGGACGTCTGAATGAAGCCTTACAGGGGCATGATCAATGACTGTGGTGATCACCCCATATAGACTCCCTGATCACCCCCCTGTAAAGCTCCATTCAGATGTCCGCATGATTTTTACGGATGCACTGATAGATGGATCGGATCCGCAAAACGCATCCGGACGTCTGAATGAAGCCTTACAGGGGCATGATCAATGACTGTGGTGATCACCCCCCTGTCATTGATTACCCCCCTGTAAAGCTCCATTCAGATGTCCGCATGATTTTTACAGATGCACTGATAGATGGATCGGATCCGCAAAACGCATACGGACGTCTGAATGAAGCCTTACACGGGCGTGATCAATGACTGTGGTTATCACCCCATATAGACTCCCTGATCACCCCCCTGTCATTGATCACCCCCCTGTCATTGATCACCCCCCTGTCATTGATCACCCCCCTGTAAGGCTCCATTCAGACATTTTTTTGGCCCAAGTTAGCGGAATTATTTTTTTTTTTTTTCTTACAAAGTCTCATATTCCACTAACTTGTGTCAAAAAATTAAATCTCACATGAACTCCCCATACCCCTCACGGAAACCAAATGCGTAAAATTTTTTAGACATTTATATTCCAGACTTCTTCTCACGCTTTAGGGCCCCTAGAATGCCAGGGCAGTATAAATACCCCACATGTGACCCCATTTCGGAAAGAAGACACCCCCAGGTATTCCGTGAGGGGCATATTGAGTCCATGAAAGATTGAAATTTTTGTCCCAAGTTAGCGGAACGGGAGACTTTGTGAGAAAAAAATTAAAAATATCAATTTCCGCTAACTTGTGCCAAAAAAAAAAAAATTCTATGAACTCGCCATGCCCCTCATTGAATACCTTGGGGTGTCTTCCTTCCAAAATGGGGTCACATGTGGGGTATTTATACTGCCCTGGCATTCTAGGGGCCCCAAAGCGTGAGAAGAAGTCTGGTATCCAAATGTCTAAAAATGCCCTCCTAAAAGGAATTTGGGCACCTTTGCGCATCTAGGCTGCAAAAAAGTGTCACACATCTGGTATCGCCGTACTCAGGAGAAGTTGGGGAATGTGTTTTGGGGTGTCATTTTACATATACCCATGCTGGGTGAGAGAAATATCTTGGTCAAATGCCAACTTTGTATAAAAAAAATGGGAAAAGTTGTCTTTTGCCAAGATATTTCTCTCACCCAGCAAGGGTATATGTAAAATGACACCCCAAAACACATTCCCCAACTTCTCCTGAATACGGCGATACCACATGTGTGACACTTTTTTGCAGCCTAGGTGGGCAAAGGGGCCCATATTCCAAAGAGCACCTTTAGGATTTCACAGGTCATTTACCTACTTACCACACATTAGGGCCCCTGGAAAATGCCAGGGCAGTATAACTACCCCACAAGTGACCCCATTTTGGAAAGAAGACACCCCAAGGTATTCCGTGAGGGGCATGGCGAGTTCCTAGAATTTTTTATTTTTTGTCACAAGTTAGTAGAAAATGCTGATTTTTTTTTTTTTTTTTTCATACAAAGTCTCATATTCCACTAACTTGTGACAAAAAATAAAAACTTCCATGAACTCACTATGCCCATCAGCGAATACCTTGGGGTCTCTTCTTTCCAAAATGGGGTCACTTGTGGGGTAGTTATACTGCCCTGGCATTCTAGGGGCCCAAATGTGTGGTAAGGAGTTTGAAATCAAATTCTGTAAAAAATGATGAGTGAAATCCGAAAGGTGCTCTTTGGAATATGGGCCCCTTTGCCCACCTAGGCTGCAAAAAAGTGTCACACATCTGGTATCCCCGTACTCAGGAGAAGGTGGGGAATGTGTTTTGGGGTGTCATTTTACATATACCCCTGCTGGGTGAGAGAAATATCTTGGCAAAAGACAACTTTTCCCATTTTTTTATACAAAGTTGGCATTTGACCAAGATATTTATCTCACCCAGCATGGGTATATGTGAAAAGACACCCCAAAACACATTCCTCAACTTCTCCTGAATACATAGATACCAGATGTGTGACACTTTTTTGCAGCCTAGGTGGGCAAAGGGGCCCATATTCCAAAGAGCACCTTTCGGATTTCACAGGTCATTTTTTACAGAATTTGATTTCAAACTCCTTACCACACATTCGGGCCCCTAGAATGCCAGGGCAGTATAACTACCCCACAAGTGACCCCATTTTGGAAAGAAGAGACCCCAAGGTATTCGCTGATGGGCATAGTGAGTTCATGGAAGTTTTTATTTTTTGTCACAAGTTAGTGGAATATGAGACTTTGTATGAAATAAATAAATAAAAAAAAATCATCATTTTCCACTAACTTGTGACAAAAAATAAAAAATTCTAGGAACTTGCCATGCCCCTCACGGAATACCTTGGGGTGTCTTCTTTCCAAAATGGGGTCACTTGTGGGGTAGTTATACTGCCCTGGCATTCTAGGGGCCCAAATGTGTGGTAAGGAGTTTGAAATCAAATTCTGTAAAAAATGACCTGTGAAATCCGAAAGGTGCTCTTTGGAATATGGGCCCCTTTGCCCACCTAGGCTGCAAAAAAGTGTCACACATCTGGTATTGCCGTACTCAGGAGAAGGTGGGGAATGTGTTTTGGGGTGTCATTTTACATATACCCATGCTGGGTGAGAGAAATATCTTGGCAAAAGACAACTTTTCCCATTTTTTTATACAAAGTTGGCATTTGACCAAGATATTTATTTCACCCAGCATGGGTATATGTAAAAAGACACCCCAAAACACATTCCTCAACTTGTCCTGAATACAGAGATACCAGATGTGTGACACTTTTTTGCAGCCTAGGTGGGCAAAGGGGCCCATATTCCAAAGAGCACCTTTCGGATTTCACAGGTCATTTTTTACAGAATTTGATTTCAAACTCCTTACCACACATTTGGGCCCCTAGAATGCCAGGGCAATATAACTACCCCACAAGTGACCCCATTTTGGAAAGAAGAGACCCCAAGGTATTTCGTGATGGGCATAGTGAGTTCATAGAAGTTTTTATTTTTTGTCACAAGTTAGTGGAATATGAGACTTTGTAAGAAAAAAAAATAAATCATCATTTTCCGCTAACTTGTGACAAAAAATAAAAAGTTCTATGAACTCACTATGCCCATCAGCGAATACCTTAGGGTGTGTACTTTCCGAAATGGGGTCATTTGTGGGGTGTTTGTACTGTCAGGGCATTGTAGAGCCTCAGGAAACATGACAGGTGCTCAGAAAGTCAGAGCTGCTTCAAAAAGCGGAAATTCACATTTTTGTACCATAGTTTGTAAACGCTATAACTTTTACCCAAACCATTTTTTTTTTACCCAAACATTTTTTTTTTATCAAAGACATGTAGAACTATAAATTTAGAGCAAAATTTCTATATGGATCTCGTTTTTTTTGCAAAATTTTACAACTGAAAGTGAAAAATGTCATTTTTTTTGCAAAAAAATTGTTAAATTTCGATTAATAACAAAAAAAGTAAAAATGTCAGCAGCAATGAAATACCACCAAATGAAAGCTCTATTAGTGAGAAGAAAAGGAGGTAAAATTCATTTGGGTGGTAAGTTGCATGACCGAGCAATAAACGGTGAAAGTAGTGTAGTGCCGATTTGGAAAAAGGGCCTGGTCTTTAGGGGGGTATAAACCTGTGGTCCTTAATTGGTTAAACTTTTGATCAGGACTGTATGTATAGTTTTTCTTTTTAATAATGAGAAAAAATAAAAACCTTGACATTGTTTTTCTTTTCGTCGTCATATTCTGAACCCTATAACTTTTTTGTGGTTTTGTGTACGGAACTGTGTGAGGGCCCTTTTTCTGCAGGACGATCTGTACTTCGGTTTGATACCATTTATTTTGGGGTTTGTATACTTTTTGATCACTTTTTGTTTCATATTTTGTGGAAGGTGAATTGACCAAAAAACGGCAAATCAGTTTTTGCGTATGGGATACATATTTTTATATTTTAATAGTACAGGTGTTTTCGCACACTGTTTATTTTCTTTATTGTTTATGTATTTTTATTTTTGGGAAAGGGGGTGATTTGAATTGTTATATTTTTTTAATTGTTTATTTTTAAAACCATTATAGGGAACTATAACAAGCAATCATCAGATTGCATTAGCATTGGAGTATATGAGGATTTTACTATGTTCCTATGGAGCCCTGCCACGGCAGGGGCTCCATAGGAACTAACTTACAGAAGCCTTGTATCATTCAGGAATACAGAGGATGCTGCACACACTCTGGCTCCCCTGATCTTCGATATGGGGAACCGGTACACCCCTGGATGCATGCGCTTCCGGGTTTTTTCACTCGCAGATGCTGTGGTCACAATTGACCACAAGAGTTTAAAAGTATGCAATCAAGGTTATCGTCGATCACATACATTAGTCCCTGCTGTTTAAGAAAGACACCTGGTGGCTTTGGAACCTGCTGCACTCACGAGCACACACCATCTTTAAAGTCCCGGGAACCCCTGGTCGGGAAGGGGTTAACAGCTAAAAGTGAGATTAGACCTGGATTATTGCTCATTACTATGTAAAGTTGCAATCTACGCCAGGCAACCCCCTGTTGTACTCTGGAACAGGCACATAAAGTAAAGAAAGACTTAAAGGGGTTGTCCGGGTTCAGAGCTGAACCCGGATATACCTCCATTTTCACCCAGGCAGCCCCCCTGACTTGAGCATCGGAGCAGTTCATGCTCCGATGCTCTCCTTTGCCCTGTGCTAAATCGCGCAGGGCAAAGGCATTTTTTTGAGATCCGGTGACATACTGGGCTCTCCAAGGGGCTGCCAGGAAGCCGGTGACGTCACCAGCACTGATAGTCAGGCTTTAGCGGCTAAAGCACACTCATCACAGACGGTGACGTCACCAAACACACTGCACTGTGTGATTGTAAACAAAAGAGCCCTTGCCCTGCGCGATTTAGTGCAGGGCAAAGGAGAGCATCGGAGCATGAACTGCTCTGATGCTCAAGTCAGGGGGGCTGCCGGGTGAAATTATGGGTATGTCCGGGTTCAGCTCTGAACCCGGACAACCCCTTTAAAACTGGCACAAAAACAACCGTAACTGATAAATGTCTCCCATAACCTTTATTGTATCACATAATTAAAAATAGCTTTGAAAAATTGCAACCACTGGAGAGGGGACACATCTACAGGAATGGCGGTAGCAAGTAAAATTATATATATGAGCTCCACAATGCAAGGAAAAGATCCAATGTAAAATGTATAAAGAACAATAACTCAGCCCAACTAATGTTGGCAAAGTACTGTAGAACATACAGGTGAAACTCGAAAAATTTGAATATCGTGCAAAGTTCATTTATTTCATCAATGCAACTTAAGAGGTGAAACTAACATATGAGATAGACTCATTACATGCAAAGCGAGATATTTCAAGCCTTTGTTATAATTTGGATGATTATGGCTTACAGTTTATGAAACCCCAAAGTCACAATCTCAGGTACCCTTTGCTCAGGGGGTATGGATTAATTAGCTGACTAGATTATGACACTTTGAGCCTAGAATATTGAACCTTTTCACAAAATTCAAATTTTAAGCTGCATTAATACAATTCCTTTTAATTTGCATTACTAAAATAAATGGACTTTTGCACGATATTCAAATTTTTTGAGTTTCCCCTGTACACATGTAAAATCAAAAGAAACCATTAACCATGATATGTCCTACAGTCTATGATGATGCCCACCCCGACTTGCGTTTCAGTGTGCCTTCATCAGTTCCGCAAGATAGGGATACCGTCCATGTGCCATCTGCATTTTTTCTCGGATCCATTAACTTCAATGGATCTATAGACCGCAAATTACAGGCCAGAATAGGACATGGTCTATAATTTGCAGAACGGACATACAGATGCGGATCCGTGGTTTGTAGACTGCAAAACAGATAGTCGTACATTGTACATCTGAATACATGGGAAAATACTAATGAGGATTTTAGCCATAGAAAATCTTCCATTTGCTGACATTGTTGTGTGTTTGAATCCCTGCAGAGACAATTTACAAATTATCCAGGAGTTATCCAGGAATTGATAATGATGACTTATCCTCAGGATAGGTCATAATTATCACATTAGCGGGGTCCGAGTCCCGACACCCCCGGCGATCAACTGTTTCCGGATGCCACTGCGCGCACCCGCTTTCCAAATGTGGCGCCAAACATCAGATAGCTGCCGTGCTTGGTATTGCAGCTCAGCCCCTTTGACTTGCGCTGCAAGTAGACCATGTGATGATATACTGTGACATCAAATGGACTAGAAAGAGAAGTCTCTTCTAACAGGTGATCAGTGGGGTTCCTGGGTGTCAGACCCCTGCTGATCTGATATTGATGACCAATCCAGAGTATAAATTTGACTCACTAGCACAAGCCAGAGACAGAGAGTTTGTCTTTTAAGCTTTTCTGATTAAGCCAAAAGCAACCTGAACTCAACATCTGACATCAGTTCAAATGAGAAACTTTTATTAATAATTTAGGGTAATTGTAGACAGGATCACTGGCAGCTTTCTCTCACAGCAAGATGGACATCGGACAGGTAGGAGCTTTCTCCAGTGTGTATTGGTTGAATATGAGAAATTCATATGTTTTCATAGTAAATTTTACCTTGTATAGATTAAGGTAGATTATAAAAATACATCAGAGTTTTGGAGGTTAGCCTGGCCAAACAAGTATTTTATACATTACATTAGTAGGCCCCTTCTGGCCATGGAAAAGGCATTGAACTAATGCCTGAATAGTAAGACCTCTAGGTGCCACCGTTTTTTTCTACATGGGTGATGTTGGCAGCAAGGTACGTTATCCCTTATATATTAGAATTGGGCATAATCCATTAAAATATGTAAATTCCAGCTCTGAATTGGCAATGTCTTATTCCTGTAATATTCTACCCATCCATATCACTTTCAAAAGACAAGAGTGTGCTGTGGTAGCCCAAGACCTCCAGTGCTTCCAGACCCATACAGATGACACTGAATCATTAAGATAGCAGTCTCTAAACTGTGTGATTTTAATAAATCAGATATGTTTTATTGATCCATGTACAAAAACATCAAAAAGTCTCTAAACTGATTCCTTTACAGATTGGACAAGAAGTGTGTGTGAAGGCTGTTGTAGGACTCTGGCAGACAGAAGGTAACCCGCACATCATGATTTCCGACAGAGGGGTTGGATTAAAATGAAACAATAGGGACAGTATATCCCTTCCATCACCATATCCCGTCCTCACCCTGTTCACCCCAAAACAACACATACATGCCAGTTCACAAATAATGTTACTATGGAGAGGAACCCTTAATTAGATTATCAAATATTCTGGATTATTGGATGGGCATAGAATAGTAATAATAATATAGTATAGCATAGCAACTGAATTATTACACCACCACTTAAAGGGGAAAAATCGTTATGTAGCTGACTGACATTAGCGATGTGCTAATGTCAGCAGTACATAACAGTATGCTTTATTACTCCCTGCCTGCCGCCGTTCTCTTAAAATAAAGACTTTTATAATATGCTAATTAAGCCTCTAGGTGCTATGAGGGCGTTGCTGCAGCACCTAGAGGCTCGGTCTACTCGCCTTTTGGCATGCCCAGGTCCACTTGATTGACGTCGTCCTTCTCCGCATCGTCCTCATAATCCCGCACCTGCGCCGTCCCGTTTAGTATTCGGCGCAGGCGCAGTGAGTGAAGGACGCTCGGCTGCTGCCAGCTTCCTCACTGCGCCTGCGCCGATTACGTCACAGGCCTGCCGGGGAGGCCTGCCTGGCAGCAGATGAGCGTCCTTCATTCACTGCGCCTGCGCCGAATACTAAACGGGACAGCGCAGGCGCGGGAGGACGATGCGGAGAAGAATTACATCAATCAGGTGGACCTGGGCGTGCCAAAAGGCGAGTAGACCGAGCCTCTAGGTGCTGCAGCAACGCCCTCATAGCACCTAGAGGCTTCATTAGCATATTATAAAAGTCTTTATTTTAAGAGAACGGCGGCAGGAAGGGAGTTATAAATCATACTGTTATGTACTGCTGACATTAGCACATCGCTAATGTCAGTCATCTACATAACGATTTTTCCCATGACAGAAACCGTTTAATTTTTTATTCCCCTATTTGGTCCTTCTGTTCAGTCCCCTGGTTCTGGTCTTGTGAAAGCATACCTATAGTTTCAGGAGACTATTCAGATTGTGTACATAAGCAATACAATTTTATTTTACCAGTTTTTGACTTGTATTCTGCATTTATCACCCGTTTCCGCATCCTCTGCATGCTTTATCTCTTTTTGTAAGTTGTCCATGTACTCACCTTCAGTGGGTAGAAACTAAGAGCTACAATATCTCACACAGTACACAGAGAAGCCCCTGCCTCCTTATCTCTCTGCAGCACACTCTCCGAAGCAGCAGAGGACATTATACAGCAGTGCTGAGCAGTAGCACAGGGCTAGACAGTAAGATACTTAGCAGAGCAACTAAGGCTACTTTCACACTGGCGTTTCTGGGTCCGCTGGTGAGATCCGTTTCAGGGCTCTCACAAGCGGCCCAAAACGGATCAGTTTAGCCCCTAATGCATTCTGAATGGATGCGGATCAGTTCAGAATGCATCAGTTTGCTTGCAGCGTTTTGGTGTCCGCCTGACGATCCGGAGCCAAACGGATCAGTCCTGACTTACAATGTAAGTCAATGGGGATGGATCCGTTTTCACTGACACAATATGGTGCAATTGAGAACGGATCTGTCCCCCATTGACTTTTAATGTAAGTCAGGACGGATCCGTTTTGACTTAGACTTTTTTTTTTTTAAAGAATAATGCAAACGGATCCGTTCTGAATGGATACAAGCGTTTGCATTATCAGTGCGGATCTGCGGCGCAGGTGTAAAAGTAGCCTAAGCCAGTTTTCCTTTACACCAGTTTTGAGAAATCTCTCCCTGTGTGTCTGTGCCTTTCTCACTGAAGGAATGTGGCACCAGGATATTCACTGTTGAACCAGGCAAAATACTTTGTAGTGCTAGTACAGCTGAATGTAATGATACCGTACAACACTTAGTGATTCATTGCTTTATTCTGGAGAAAAAGTACTTTTAATCTATATGCATATGAGCAGTTAAGTGCACTGTGGGCAGGCCCAAGCCAGTCTGTGCACCCTTGCTCCTCCTGTTTTCTGTGCCAGACCCTCCCTCTCCCTTTTGATTGACAGGGCCGGGATAGATGTCCATGCAGGAACTTGGCTCTGTCAAAGGAGAGGGAGGGGCTTGCAGAAAACTACGGTGCACAGAGTGGCATGGGCCCACACTCCTAACTTCTCATTTCCATATGGACTGAAAGCACCTTTTCCTCCTCCACCTTCTCCATAGACAGAAGACTCCTATGCCATCAGCTGTAAACTGATCCCTCAATGAAGCTGAAAATCCATCTCATCTCTGCCTCTCTCAAGATGGATTTAGCAATTACTTGAGTGTGAATTATCAGTGTAGGAGGCAGGTGGAGGGAAGAAGTGGCTAATAAGTGGAATAAGAGGCAAATTTCTGTAATAAGATATCTTACATAGTTTCTTGTCTTCGCTTGACTTTTGATTTCTGCAAAGCTTGCAAGTTTCTGGAGACAATACTTCACACTGTAGTTCTGTACTGGAAGTACCAGAATTTGTAGATTATTAGATCCTAGATTAAAAGGACTTCACTGTGTATTGATTTCTCAAATTATGACACGTATTTGCTTCAGTTGCAGAACAAGAAAAAACGATTTGTGTTCACGAAGACCACAAGAGCGTGATTTTCAGAGATAAAACTGGCAGTGAAACAAAGGTAAATTCTTTGTGGCCTAAATGTATTCAACATATAATTTTTGTCAAATACGTTTTATGTTTATGGACCAAATTAAAAAGAGGGTTAATGCCACAAGGCCACCACCACCCTCCTCAGGATGATTCACAGCATGGTCTAGGTACAAATCTCTGATGATTTAGCTTGAAAATTAGGACCCAAGCAGTGTCATCAGGGCATTGTACACCAAGTTGTAATATGGAGGAACAAATAAATATGTGAAACCTACGCAGGTGCACAGAGGTCCTGTACACAAGGAGTCTCACTGCTTTATACAGTCCTGAAAATATAGCTGTACTGATTGAAGGTGTAGAACATACTTTTTGAAGAATCCTTTTAGGTCAGGCTGAGATGTTAAAGGCAACCAATCACATCTATCTATATCAGTAAAGTGCAAGCGGAGATAAGCAGCTGATTAATACCATGACTCTTCTTGTGCACACCATGAGTCTTCTCGGTGTGTACTGCCAGCAATGAACTGTAAGTACTTGGCAACCACCTCATATTAGCTCATGAGTGAGAGACCACTGAAACCAGCATGTCAGTCACTACTTTATGCCACCCTCCTTTAAGGCACCATAAAGACTGTGAAAGTGTCTCTTTAAAATTAATATACAATAATGTACTAGTAACTTTATAATGTATTGGACACAGTCTCCTCGTTGTCCCTAAATCATACAGGAATCCAGAAAGTTGAGATATGGGGAGTTGTTTGCTATAGGAGGTAAAACCTGCCAAAATTAAAATGAAATTGAAAAACCTAAAATTGTAATAACGTTTTAACATTTTAATTTCATCTAGTGTCTGCAAAATGCATGCCAAAATTAAAAAGAAAATTCAATTTCTCCATTTGAATTTTCTTTTCCAACTTCAGTGTGGGTCATAAGTGCCAAAAACAAAATGTAAAAATAAATAGCCTTTTTCATTTTAAATTTCCACTTTGTCAATTAATTCTCCTCTTCCTATAGTTGGTTTTTCATGTCAAAATCAAAAATCAAATGAAAACACCATGTAGAAGCTGAAAATGTTAGATTGAGATTTCAATTTCATCTCTTGCAAGCATTTTCCCTGCCAAAAGTCGAGTGAAAAAGAAAGCCCATTTGAATTTTTATTTTAACGTTGTACTAACATTCAGATTCATGTAAATGAGCAGTAGTGGGTGTGGTGCAGCATGCAAAATGTTATTTAATTCCTGACTGAACAGACAGTGACTCTGTAGTCCACTAGAGGGAGCTATGCTTCTCCACATTTCCAACAGCTAACACAGGATTAAGTTTACAATTCCAATAGATGGCACTGTGACAGTGAAAACGTAGTATTGTGCTGAATGCTTAGGATAATATTATGAGTCTAATAGATGGTGCCCTCTTTTTGAGGAGTGAATTATACTAGGATTATGATTATATCATCAACTCTGCTGCCCTTTTAAGCCCCTAGATGCCGTGGTGCCTAATCACTTGCAGCATCTATGGGGTTAATCCGCTCTGCCATACTTGGTTGAGGACGTGGTGGACGTTGCTCCAGAAAAGTAGCAAGAAGCTTAAAAAGTCGCAAATTATGGTACACATGTCATGTGCCATAATCAGTGACTTTTTTACATCACTATAGTGGCATAAAACGATTAGTAAATCAGGGTGCATGACTTGCAGAAACGCGGCGCATCCTTGGCATCACTGTGCTGATTGGTGGAAGACCCCTATGATCAGTATTGATGGCCTACAATAGAGCTCAGCAACCTTTGGCCAGGAATGCAGCTTTAGCGTAGCTATGTCCTATTCTTGTCCATGTTGCAGACAAGGTCAGGCATTGTTAAAATTAATCCGGAAAAAAAAAAAAAAAAGCAATACGGTTGTCACACAGACGTCATCCGCATTTTTTGTGGATCCGTGTTTTGCGGACCATAAAATACATACATTTGTGTGCATGAGCCCTTAGGGTAAGGGCTTCCACAAAAACCGGATCCGCAAAAAATATGGATGTCGTCCGTGTGCATTCTGTATTTTGTGGAACGGAACAGCTGGCCCCTGATAGAACAGTACTATCCTTGTCCGTAATATGGACAATAATAGGACATGTTCTATTTTTTTGCAGAACAGACATACGGAAACGTCCTTTTTTTTGTGGACCCATTGAAACGAAGGAACGGGCACGGAAAGAAAATATGTTCGTGTGCATGACCCCTAAGTGTCAGAGTTTCGTCGGTATTAAGGTTCGGGTCAGCTTTAGGGCTCATGCACACAAATGTATTTTCTTTCCGTGTCCGTTCAGTTTTTTTTGTGGACCGCATGTGGAACCATTCATTTCAATGAGACCGCAAAAATAACGGAAGTTACTCCATGTGCATTCTGTTTGCGTATGTCCGTTCAGCAAAAGAATAGAACATGTCCTATTATTGTCCATATTACGGACAAGGATAGGACTGTTCTATTAGGGGCCAGCTGTTCCGTTCCACAAAATACAGAATGCACACGGACGACATCCATATTTTTGGCGGATCTGTTTTTTGCGGACCGCAAAATACATACGGTCGTGTGCACCCTTAGGGTTACGATTAATAATAGGGTCAGTATTACGGTTACCGTTATTATTAGGGTTGGTATTGCAGTTAGGAGTCCGTATTAGGATTAGTAATAAGGTTAGGGTCAGTGTTATGGTTAGGCTCTGTATTAGGATTAGGGTTATTATTACAGTTAGGGTCAGTATTAAGGTAAGGGGTCAGTATTACAGTTTGGATCAGTATAGGGGTCAGGGGTCAGTTTTTGGGCACATGAACAGAAAAGGGAAGGACGGTCTCAACTAACCTGTCCCAGAGGGGTCCCATGATGATCATGCAGCGATGCAGGCAGGCCTCTTCTGGCAGGTCTGCTCTGGTGTAACGTCGCAGCCGATGCGATGACATCATCTTCGTCACAGAGAAGCGCCCAGAATGGAGGGACAGGGAACCAGTCGTTCCCTTCTTCTGCTGGAGCTGCCAGGTGCTCAATTGTATTTGCGTCCAGTGTACGCAAATACAATTGAGTGCAGGAGCTCCAGAAACCAGGTGAATTTACCAGGTGCCTGAGGTTGTTGTTGGACTGGGGTGCCTAGGGCCCACCAGAAGAACTGATTCTGGGGCCCACTCTATAGCTACATGGAAATATTAAGGTACATCATCTCACACTGGACATAACCGCTGTAGATTTGCTGCACACAAGTATATGGTGGCAGGTCCACATAGTTTATGTGCCAGCAAAGTGGATGCAATTTTAACCCCTTGGTGACCACCCATATGTATTTTTACAGCGGTCACTAAGGGGCCTTGGGCTGGAGCGCCGCCTTTTTTTACGGCGGCACTTCAGCCCAAGTTAGCGCTTAAATCAAGCGCTGGAACTCTGTGCCCGCAGCTACCGGAGGTAGCTGAGGGCTCGGGGCAGTGATCAGAGACCGTGACAAGCGGTCTATTATCACGTGATCGCCGTGATACACTGTATTACGGCGATCACTGAAAATGCATGTAAGAGAGGAGGGAGAAAGCCTCTGATGCGGCGATCAGGTCCCCCAGCTTCCCCATCATGGAAAGCTGGATCCCGATCCTCACCCCCCCTGCCCGCACCAGGTTATCTCTCCTCAGGAGAGAAGAAAGAGTAATAATGATGCCCCGATTGTGTCCGGCAGCACCGGTCTGGGGCAATATAGCCCCAAATACATTTAAATAAAGGGCATGAGCCCCCCCCCAGTGTAAAAAAATAAAATAAAATAAAAATACAAAATGGCACAGACATGCACACTGGTTACTGTGCTGAAGATCTGCCTTCAGCACAGTAACCATCAGGGACCAATAATAATGGTCCCTGATCATGTGGTCTCCATGATAAACGTATCTTGGAGATCACATCCATTACAGGTGAAACTCGAAAAATTAGAATATTGTGCAAAAGTCCATTTATTTCAGTAATGCAAATTAAAAGGAATTGCATTAATTCAGCTTAAAATATGAATATTGTGAAAAGGTTCAATATTCTAGGCTCAAAGTGTCACACTCTAGTCAGCTAATTAATCCATACCCCCTGAGCAAAGGGTACCTGAGATTGTGACTTTGGGGTTTCATAAGCTATAAGCCATAATCATCCAAATTATAACAAATAAAGGCTTGAAATATCTCGCTTTGCATGTAATGAGTCTATCTCATATGTTAGTTTCACCTTTTAAGTTGTATTACTGAAATAAATGAACTTTGCACGATATTCAAATTTTTCGAGTTTCACCTGTATATTTACTAAAGACAGCCAGGACATGGGCTGTGTTTCTCTCTCCTCTCAGTGCAGTTGTTCTGTGAGTAAAGAGAGAGATCAGACTTCTGTCCTGGCTGTGCGATTTACTGTTAAAAAAAGACAAATCAATTTATAAACTGTCCGTCCGTAACTGGCGGTCAGTGGGTATCTGTAATTAGGCGTCCGTCATTAGACGTCTATTAGTCAATTATTTTCATAAGGAACCCTGTGTCTGTCTGCTACTGGCGGTCAGTGGGTGTCCGTCACTAGTCTATTAGGAACGTCAGTTATTTTAATTTCTTTCTAAGCTTTTTATTTAAAAAGAGATTGTTCAGCGCAGAGCAGGCATATGAATTTCTCTGCCCTGATCACTCTGAGTCTGACACCGCTTCAGAGGCAGAAATATTTTCAAATAGCGGGGACTCTAGTTCCGCTAACATCCCCAGACCCCATAGTCCTATGGTGGTAGAAGTCACCACCTCATCTCATTCTCAACCCAGCGGTCCCATCCCTTCTACTATGGGGGTTCCTGCCACTTCATTTTCCCCCCCAAGTACCCCAATTTTTATCCACTCCCCAAATTAATGTGAACGTCACCAATTTTACCCCTTGCGATTTTTTTGTGCAGCAAATTAATCTGTAAGCCACACAGTTTGCTGTACAAAAGCCCATGTCTATCTATACAAGACGGTGGACCCCCACAAGTGTCCCTGAAATGTAAAACATTTTGGGGCTTATCCTGGACATGGGCATTGAAAAAAAAACATCTGTCTGATTGTATTGGGCTGCGAGTACTGTTCACTCAACCCCTGTGTTTGCAGCAGTTATTTCCTGAAACCGCTATGAAGTCCTAATGCGGTTTACACATTTTTAGGACAATTCCCAAGTCCCCCCCAGAACGGACCCAGTCTATGGCCGCCTAAATAATTTGAGACCCATTATTTCCCTCCTTTTAGATTTATTCTTAAAATGATATACCCCTGAAAAAAAATCTGTCGATGAATCCCTTTTTATTTTTAAAGGCCGCCTTTCCTTCCGTCAGTTTATTCCCTCCAAGCGTGCCAGATATGGGGTAAAATTATACAAGGTGTACAAGAGCACAACCGGCTACACCTGCAGTCTGTCTGTTTATGAGACTCCCAACTTAACCCCCCAGGCCGCCCCAAAAATATTGTGGGATCTATTGGCACCATTCCTACACAAAGGGTACCACGTGTACACGGATAATTTTTATAGCAGTATACCCCTTTTTAAATCCCCCCATGCTGCAAACACAGGGGCTTGTGGGACAGTGAGCAAAAAAAGGAGTGGGATCCCACAAACGCTGGTGTCCAAGCGTTTGGAGAGAGGAACATCCTTCGCCCTTGCAAGTGACCAGCTGCTTGCAGTGAAGTGGAAGGACAGGAAGGATGTCTACATGCTGACCACCGTGCACGCAGACACCACAGTAGCAGTTAGGGACTATAATAAATTTATGGGAGGTGTAGACCTCTTGGACCAAGCGCTTCAACCCTACCTGGTGAAGCGAAAAAACAGGGCCTGGTATAAAAAGGTAGCAATCTACGTCATTCAGATTTCTACCTATAATAGTTTTGTTTTATTTAAAAAGGCCCAAGGAACCCTCAACTAAATTGAGTTCCAGGAGAAGGTGGTTGAGAGTCTCCTGTTTGAGTCCCCCGCACCTGGGCAAGCCTTTGAATCTGAGGATGTTCTAAGGCTTTCAGAACGCCATTTCCCTCACCTCGTCCCTGCCACTACCAGCAAGACATATCCTCAGAAACGATGTCGGGCGTGTAGCAAACACGGAAGGAGGAGGGACTCCTGACTTTACTGCCCCAGTTGCCCATCACAACCAGGCATCTGCAATTACCCCTGTTTTGAGACGTACCACACAGTTGCTAATTAATAATTGTATTTAATACCAAAAAGGGTGAGTGGGGGACTTTTCAGTAAATTAATTTATTCTCTTTTTCTGTTTAGTTTGTGAGCTTTCCAGGGAGGAAGCGATCCTTTTGGGATGGGTTGTGGAGCAAATTTTTTTTTTTTCAGACATTGAAACAAATTTTACCTTTACTGATTTGTTTTCTTATTTTTCCTGATTTCATTTTTTACTGTATCATGATATTGGCATATTTTTTTATTTGGAGGATCTCTAATAATGGAGTTGTTCCTCACCAATACGCTAAGGGCTTTATTAAGAATTTCTTTTTTGTGGACACCCCACAACATGTCTAGAAATATTGACATCATTTTGGGAATTAGTGATCCATTACTGTTCCTACAGACGGTTCTGGACACTGTCTTTTTATATATTCTGTAGGTGACTGGTTTATTGTGTGCATAGCGGTTTCTACCTTGCCAGGCAGGGGCCTGTTATGGTGCATGTTCGTCTCTCATATAGGGATTGATGAGGCTAAAGAGACGCTGTATGACCAGTCACTGTCCTTGAATGCCAGCTTGTCATTACAGCCCTATCGGTGTTCTTGTATTTTGTGAACAAACTGGAATTTGTAACATAGTTGGAGATATTTTTCTCCATGTGGCGGATTTCTAAGACAGTAACATGGTTACCCATCTAAAAAAAAAAAAATCTCCAATTTCCTGTGAAAATTTTATTAACAATTTGAATAAAACCATACAGTCAGGTCCATAAATATTGGGAAATCAACACAATTCTAAATTTTTTGGCTCCATACACCACCACAATGGATTTGAAATGAAACAAACAAGATATGCTTTAACTGCAGACTGTCAGATTTAATTTGAGGGAATTTGCACCCAAATCAGTTGAACGGTGTAGGAATTACATCAATTTGCATATGTGCCTCCCACTTGTTAAGGGACCAAAAGTAATGGGACAGAATAATAATTATAAATCAAACTTTCACTTTTTAATACTTGGTTGCAAATCCTTTGCAGTCAATTACAGCCTGAAGTCTGGAACGCATAGACATCACGAGACGCTGGGTTTTATCCCTGGTGATGCTCTGCCAGGCCTCTACTGCAACTGTCTTCAGTTCCTGCTTGTTTTTGGGGCATTTTCCCTTCAGTTTTGTCTTCAGCAAGTGAAATGCATGCTCAATCAGATTCAGGTCAGGTGATTGACTTGGCCTTTGCATAACATTCTACTTCTTTCCCTTAAATAACTCTTTGGTTGCTTTTGCAGTATGCTTTGGGTCATTGTCCATCTGCACTGAAGCGTCGTCCAATGAGTTCTGAAGCATTTGACTGAATATGAGCAGATAATATTGCCCAAAACACTTCAGAATTCATCCTGCTGCTTTTGTCAGCAGTCACATCATCAACAAATACAAGAGAACCAGTTCCATTGGCAGCCATACATGCCCACGCCATGACACTACCACCACCATGCTTCACTGATGAGGTGGTATGCTTAGAATCATGAGCAGTTCCTTTCCTTCTCCATACTCTTCTCTTCCCATCACTCTGGTACAAGTTGATCTTGGTCTCATCTGTCCATAGGATGTTGTTCCAGAACTGTGAAGGCTTTTTTAGATGTCGTTTGGCAAACTCTAATCTAGCCTTCCTGTTTTTGAGGCTCACCAATGGTTTACATCTTGTGGTGAACCCTCTGTATTCACTCTGGTGAAGTCTTCTCTTGATTGTTGACTTTGACACACATACACCTACCCTCCTGGAGAGTGTTCTTGATCTGGCCAACTGTTGTGAATGGTGTTTTCTCCACCAGGGAAATAATTCTTCGGTCATCTACCACAGTTGTTTTCCGTGGTCTTCCGGGTCTTTTGGTGTTGAGCTCACCGATGCGTTCCTTCTTTTTAAGAATGTTCCAAACAGTTGTTTTGGCCACACCTAATGTTTTTGCTATCTCTCTGATGGGTTTGTTTTGTTTTTTCAACCTAATGATGGGTTGCTTCACTGATAGTGACAGCTCTTTGGATCTCATCTTGAGAATTGACAGCAACAGATTCCAAATACAAATAGCACACTTGAAATGAACTCTGGACCTTTTATCTGCTCATTGTAATTGGGATAATGAGGGAATAACACACACCTGGCCATCGAACAGCTGAGAAGCCAATTACCCCATTACTTTTGGTCCCTTAACAAGTGGGAGGCACATATGCAAACTGTTGTAATTCCTACACCGTTCACCTGATTTGGATTTAAATACCCTCAAATTAAAGCTGATAGTCTGCAGTTAAAGCACATCTTGTTCGTTTCATTTCAAATCCATTGTGGTGGTGTATAGAGCCAAAAATGTTAGAATTGTGTCGATGTCCCAATATTTATGGACCTGACTGTATATACTCCTTATTTCATCCTATAATAATTTTGCACTCAGCATGCTTACTACACCACTAGATGCATGCTTTGAGTGATCTAGTTTTTAAAATGGGGTTTTCTATCATTTTTCAGCTCAATGCCATTACATGGGTGCAATGGGGCCTACAACATTTTCAAGCAAATTTTGTGTTCTGAAAGCCACAGGGTGCTCCTTTATGTTTGGGCCCTGCCGTGTGTCAAGAAATAAGATTAGGGCCACAATGGGGGTGTTTCTGAAGACAGGAGAAATGGGGTGATACATTTTGTGGTGTACTTCTTAATTTTCATGTGCTTTGTAGAAAAAAAAAAAAAACAGTCTTTAAATTGACACTTGTGTAAAAAATGAAAAAATTTTTTTTTCACCTGCTTAGCATTAATATCTTTAAGAGACTAGGGGGTCAAAAAACTAATTACACCCAAAGATCAACACGTTGAGGGGTTAAGTTTTCAAAATGGGGTCACTTTTGGGGGGGTTCTATTTTTCTGACACTTATAAGCCTCTGCAAACTTGGCTTGTTGCAGGAAAAAATATGTACTTCAAAATTTTCTCTTAAAGTCTCTTAAATAAATAAAAAAGTGCAGCCAAAATAAAGTAAAGATGTGGAAATATATTTCTTATAAAAACATTGAATAGTATTTATGTATGTATGTGAAATATTGCAGTTGAATATAGGAAAATATGCGAATTTTTTAAAATTTTCATCGATTTTTATGTTTTTCAATAAAGATACGCATATTTTATTGGTAAAATTTTACCACCTAAGTACAATATGTGACGAGAAAACAATGTCAGAATTACTTTGATGTGCAAAACCTTTACGAAGTTATTCTCTGCTAAAGTGACATGTCAGATTTCCAAAATCTGGCTTGGTCATTAAGGCCCAAACAGGCTTGGTCCCTAAGGGGTTAAGGGGTCTCAGCCACATGTTACAAACAAAATTCACTGCACAAATTGGACTGTGGTGCGGATTTTAATTCAGTGGCATGATTTACTGTGGCTTTTCCTCCTACAGATTTACAAAATGACGGATCCCCACCTTTTCTTTTGTCAGGACTTCACACACATGAAGACTGCACCACACAGAACTGTATTGTGCACAGCCATATATCAATATCATAGGCTGGGAATCAGCAACCTCCAGAGCTCCAACTGTTCTGAAACTACAGCTCCCAGAATCCTCCTTTTACATCTATGGGAGTTACAAGAACAGCTGAGTAAATGTGCATGCTGGGAGTTGTAGTTTCACAGCAGCTGGAGTGCCGAAGGCAGTGGCATAGCTAAAGGCTCATGGGTCCCGATGCAAGAGTTCAGCTTGGGCCCCCTTACCCAGTGGCGGATTCAGAGCCTGGTCTCGGGAGGGGCACTTCCCCGGGCAATAGGAGATTATGGGGCCCCTGTGTTCCCGCCCACCCTCAAGCCACACCCACACATAGCCCCACCCATATCTCTTACATCCAGACGTCTCCTTTGATGTAGATGTTCTCTTTCTTCATCTTCTCCATTCAGACCACCATGATGATTTCTTTCAGCCATCTCTCATCTCTGCAGAGTTTGACAGACAGACATCTTAGTTTTCTACTTTTCCTACCACCTTCTCAACATCCCATTATGCTCCCCCAATACTGAGACACTGTGCCCCCCAAAACTATACTGTATAAACAGATAAGCACCCTGAAAATAGTTACACACAGATAGCGCCCACTTCAATAATTATTGGAACACAATGCCCTAAAAAATAACTGCACCCACCAAAAATAACTGTGCTAAGCTGATACTGTGCCAGGGCGCCCCCACAGTAATAGTGCTCCCCAAAATCCCAACAATAGTAATAATTCTGTGCCAGAGTGCACTTAGTTGTAATAGTGCTCCTACAGTGCCCCCAACAGTAATTGTGTCCCAGAAGTAATAATTCTCCCATAGTCCCCCAGTTGTAATAAAGCCCCCTTATAATGTGCGCCAGTACAAAAAAATGCTCCGTTGTGTGGCAGTAAAAAAAATAATACCTCCTGTTAATGCCCCCAGTAGAGTCAATGTCCCCAGAGTGCCCTCATGTAATCCAATGACGCATACTGTGTGCCACTACAAAAAACACTTAGTGACCCCAGTTGAGCTAAGGTGCCCATAGTGCCCCTATAAATTGTGCCATAAGAAGATGCCCCCATAGTGCTCCTCCTCGTTCTATATAGTGCCCCCAGAAGATGCCCCCATAGTGCTCCTCCCCCGTCCCCATAGTGCCCTTCATAATGTGGTAGTATAAAATGCCCCCATAATGGAAGCGCTCATCTCTCCCTGCCGCTGCCGGGCCCGGAATGTTCAGTCCATTGTCTGCCCATGGCTCTCACTACATTCTTGGGGGGGTTAATTGCCCCGTTGCCCTTCCCTGGATCCGCCAATGCCCTTACCTCAGTGCTTTGTGGCCAGGGGCAGGGAAGCACATAGCCTTTGCGGTGCCTGAGGCAAAAATTTAAATGGCAACACTTACCCCCATTCCAAATTTTTGACCTAACCCCTTCTCTTCAGCCAGAGGAGTGACTTGACCAGCATGTACTTTGTATAACACCGGTGTCTTCTTAAGCGGCACAGGAGTCTTTGGACTCCCTCAGGCTCCTGGGCCTGGTAGCGACTGCTACCTCTGCACCTCCTATAGCTATACCCCTGACCGAAGGTTGGCGAGCGCTATTGTAGGCCATCAATACTGATCATGGGGGTCTGAACTCTCCCAGCAATCAGAACAGTGATGGCATCTGGGGGTTAACAGGGCAGCAGCGTTTCTGCAAGTCATGCACCCTGATTTTTGGTCACACAGACACAATGGAGGACATTTACTAATTGTCTTATGCCACTATACTGATGTACAAAAGTCACCAATTATGGCGCATGACGTGTATCATAATTTACAACTTTTTAAGCTTCTTGACACTTTTCTGGAGCAACGTCCACCACGTCCTCACTCAAGTATAGCAAAGTGGATTAACCCCATAGATGCTGCGGGTGATTAGGCACCATGGCATCTGGGGGTTAACAGGGCAGCAGAGTTGATGATATAATCATAATCCTAGTATAATTCACTCCTGAAAAAGAGGGCACCATCTATTAGACTCATAAACTTATCCTATGCATTCAGCACAGTACTAAGATTTCACTGTCACAGTGCCATCTATTGGAATGATAAACTTGATCCTGTGTTAGCTGTTGAAAATGCACAGCGCCCTCTAGTAGACATACAGAGTCACTGTCAGGAATTAAATAACAGCATTTTGCATGCTGCACCACGCCCACTACTGCTCATTTAAATGAATCTGAATGTTAGTACAACGTTAAAATGCAAATGCAAATGGGCTTTCTTTTTCATTTGACTTTTGGCAGGGAAAATGCCTGCAAGAGATGAAATTGAAATCTCAATCTAACATTTTCAGCTTCTACATGGTGTTTTCATTTGATTTATGATTTTGACATGAAAAACCAACTATAATTGACAAAGTGGATTAATTAAATTAAAAAGGCTATTTATTTTTACATTTATTTTTGGCACTTATGACCCACACTGAAGTTGGAAAAGAAAATTCAAATGGAGAAATTGAATTTCTTTTTAATTTTGGCATGCATTTTGCAGACACTAGGTGCAATTAAAATGTTAAAACATTATTTTAGTTACAGTTTTAGGTTTTTCAATTTCATTTTAATTTTGGCAGGTTTTACCTCCCATAGTTTGCATGGTCTTTGAATCATGAAAGGGTAGATTTACCTCCATCTGTACCAGCAGAGTTGTCAATAGATATGACAAAGTGGTCACTAGAAAAAAAATTCACAAACCAAAAATAGTGGCTGTTGACTTACAAATTAGGACTGAACCCAGATATATGCTCTTCTTCACTCCGTTACCAAGTACTAGCTGAGCATTGGAGCATTTCCTTGCTTCAATACTCCCCTTGCCTTGCGCTGCATCGGGCAGTGCAAGGCTCTATTTGTTGTGGCTGGCGTATAGGGCTGTTCTTGGTGGTTTTAGAAGCGGGTATCACTAGTACCCGCCTCTAAAACCACCAAGAATAGTGCTATACACCACCCATTTGTGCTGGTGATGTCACTGGGCTCCCTGCTAGGCAGAATCCTCCACCTGGCATACTGATGTGAAGCCCGATACATCACCAGTTCACAACAAACAGACCTTGCCCTGTACGATGCAGCACAAGGCAAGGGGAGCATTGGAAAAATGCTCCAAGGCTCCACTAGTACATGGTAAAGGAGTGAGGGGGAGCTTATATACGGGTTTAGCCCTGAACCCATACAAACCCTTTAACTATGAAATGGGCAGTATATGGCTTAGAAAAAAAAAACTAAATGAAACAGGTGCACATAATGTGAGTACATCCTCAACATTGATATCAGTTTGTTGATAAGGGAGATAACAGAGGCTTATTGTAGGCACAGCACTATTGTAGAACATGTAATGGAAGAAGGCCACTGGTGTTGAAACCCTATGCTATTAGGTACCAGCGTTGCCAAGCAGCAGGTACACAGGAATACAAGAAGACCAGTTACAGAAACCGTGAAAAAAAGCACCTTTCATGACAATGTTGACGTAGAATTGATATATTGCATTGAAATAAAATGTCTCAGATTACACATTTTGAGGAGCACAGGTCCCTATTTTCAAGTCCAAGAGACTTGCAAAATACAGTGGTGCTTGAAAGTTTTTGAATGCTTCGTAATTTTTTATATTTCTGCATAAATTTTACCTAAAACCACATCAGACTATCACACAAGTCCTAAAAGTAGATAAAGATAACCAAATCACATAAATGAATCAAAAATATTAGACTTGGTCATTTATTTATTAAGGAAAATGATCCAATATGACATGTCTGTAGGTGGCAAAAGTATGTGAACCTTTAGGATTAGCAGATAATTTGAAGGTGAAAATAGAGCCAGGTGTTTTCAATCAATGGGATAACAAGCAGGTGTGAGTGGGCAACCTGTTTTATTTAACCCTTAACAACCTGTGCCATACATTTACAGCTCAGTAAGCAAGGCGTTCATGAATGTACAGTGCAGTGATTGGACAGACTGCCTGATCAAACCCTCAGATAAGGGGGGGAATGTGGTTATTTTTGGAGCAGAGCAGTACAGTGAGATGTGTTTGAAGATCTTAAAGGACAAGTATTGTTATCGTGTCCTGGAGAGTAACCCTACGGGGACTCTCCATACAAAGTTGAAACACATCCTGCTGACAGCATGTGAAGAAAAACTGATTAGCAAGAGTGAATATGCATATTTGCTCCGAAAACATCCCCAATTGCCTTGTTTCTATAGCCTTCCAAAGGTCCACAAAGGTCTCTCCCCTCTGAAAGGAAGACCTATAGTTTCAGGCATCGATAGCCTTACACATGGCATCAGTACATATGTCAACACGGTCCTACGTCCGTTTGTGTTATCTCTTCCATCGTATACATGTGACTCAATGGAGGTAATACAGAAACTGGAGGGTATTCGATAGCCTTACACATGGCATCAGTACATATGTCGACATGGTCCTACGTCCGTTTGTGTTATCTCTTCCATCGTATACACGTGACTCAATGGAGGTGATACAGAAACTGGAGGGTATTCAAATTGATGAACATACTCTGCTGGCCAGTTTGGATGTAGAGGCTCTCTACAGCTCTATACCCCATGACAAGGGGTGTAGGGCTGTGGGGGACTTCCTCAAACAGCGGGGAACCCATCTATGGCCACATAATGAGTTTGTACTGCAATTACTCCAATTCATCCTTGAGAACAATGTGTTCCTCTTTGATCGTCGGATCTACCACCAGCTCAGGGGGGTGGCGATGGGGAGCCCTTGTGCCCCCACGTTTGCAAACCTCTACCTGGGCTGGTGGGAGCGAGAGGTTGTTTTCACGGATGATAATGGCAGATGGACACGACACGTCAGTCTTTGATTACATTTTATTGACCACATGTTAATTTTATGGTCAGGTGAAAAATCTGATTTTGATGACTTTGTACAGGCTCTGAATATAAATGAGATGGGACTTTTATTCACCTCAGAGATCCATGCGGACAAGATTGATTTCCTTGATCTGACAGTGTTTAAGGACCAGGAGGGTTGCCTAGGGACTCGTCTCTTCCGAAAGAAGACTGCCACAAATAGTCTGCTACAATGGGACAGTTACCATCCGGGGTCCCTTAAAAAAGGCATTCCAAAAGGGCAATATTTGCAGTTAAGGCGCAATTGCTCCAAGGTATCAGACTATTTAGTGGCAGCCAAGGATTTACAGCAGATGTTTCGGAGTAGAGGGTACCCACAGCATGTATTGGCTAGGGCACATCAGCATTCACTGGCAGCCGACCGTAATACGTTATTGATACCACAGTTGAAACAATCAGACGATGACAAAATACGCATTATTGCAACCTTTGATGATGCTCATGATACTGTTCGGGCCACTCTTACCCAATTCTGGGGAATTTTACAATTGGACCCAGATGTGGGTCATTTAGTGGGTGATGAACCAATGGACCGAGCATTACGTACCGCCAGGGGAGAAACCTACGGGATAGGTTGGTGCATGGTTTATATCAACCCCCCGTTGCATCCACCTGGTTGGGCACTAGACTTCTGGGCACATTTCGGTGCAGCGGCTGTGTTGCATGTAGTGTCATCAGAAGAGGAAGTATCTTTACTAGTACGGTCACGCAGAAACGATACACGATCAGATCGTTTATTAATTGCAAAACCAGTGGCATTGTGTACTTGGCAACATGTAAATGCGGGAAGCAGTATGTGGGAAAAACGATCCAAGAAATTCGGAGACGGATTGGTGAGCACCTAAACGACATTCGTAATGGTGCTGATACCCCAATTGCATGGCATGTTGCTTCAGTCCACAGCAATGAGATGGATCCAATTCATTTTCAGGGGATCGAGACAGTGAGAAGATCTGTGAGAGGGGGTGATTTTGATAAAAAAAGGATTGCAAAAAGAGGCACAATGGACCTTCAGGCTACTGATGGTGCGTCCTGAAGGTCTAAATGAGAATATCTCTTTTGCCTGTTTCATTTAATACGGTTCTATCGGATCTACTGCGTTCTAACAATATGGGGCCAGTGTATCCATCATTATGGACCCTATGTAATTTGCGATAGTCTATCACCTATATAAATATCAACTAGCCTGTCCAACACCAATCATTTTCATCATGGGTACCCTGTATTTGTGACATCTGGGTATCCCTAAAAACCATCGTTTGACCATTAGCGCCCAAACTCTGCTTCATCCCAGAGCGCTACATGTCGCGGACCGCAGCGTGGGTCCCGTACAAACAACTCTGATCCTACCATGAATACTAGCACCCTCCTGAGACATTCTGCCGTCGCCCAGCCGTAAGGAGCCTCCACACCATGCTGCTGTATCCTAGAGCTGAGCCAGAGGTAGTGAAATCAGCTGAATCAGCGTCAGCCTGGGCCCACAGGTGCCTATAAATAGCCTAGTAATCAGCCAGCCTGGGCCCACAGGTACGTATGAATAGCCTTGTAATCAGCCTCCCCTCCCACAAATGCAGCAATATCTTGCTCATACTTATTTGTTTGATTTTTTTTATCTTTGCCTACTTTTAGGACTTATGTGAAAATCTGATGTAATTTTAGGTCCAATTTATGTTGAAATATAGAAAATCCTGAAGGGGTCACAAACTTTGAAGCACAACTGTATACTACGGGAAAATGAAAAAAGAACATCTGGAAAACTTAATGCAATTGAGCTGAGCCTGAGATTGACAAAGTATAAACTGCTAGTGGTCATTGATCACACAACCCAAACACAACAGAATAGAAGTCTGCATACATTGAATATATAAATTAATTCTATAATCACAATATAAATGAATATGAGGTACTTAGCAAATATATGTTGATCAAAATAATTTGTGATCGTCTACCAAGGCATGGTGACCTCTTTTAGATGGGGCCCTACTCTATGATAACTCCTCCTTGTGCCAACTGGCCTCAAATGAGTTCAGGGAAAGCAGGCCCCCACTATATAATGCACTAATTAAAAACTGCCTCTGGGAAAAATGGGTTTGTTAGGAGTGTACAACCAAAACAAAGGCAGCCACACCTCTAAGTGCAGAAATCAATGGCAAATCATTTTATTCAGTGATGAAAACAGGTTCTGCCTTGGTACTAGTGAGGGCCACATCATAGTTCACAGGAGGGCTGGAGAGCGCCTACTGCCTCTGTGCATAGTACAAAGACACCCAGGACCAACACCAGGTGTCATGATGTGGGATGCCATGAGCTATCAGAACCATTCCCATCTGGTATTCATGTGTAACATCCCAGAGTTATGTTACCAAACTCTTTTACCCCGCTACAGCATGTTAAGTGTATGTATTTTGTCATCCTGTGTAATCTAACATCACATCCTCAAAAATTTGCATTTTCTATGCCTGTTTTGTGTATTTGCTGTAGTTTTCTATGTACACCAGCAGGTGGCAGCAATGTGTTCAGCAGGTCTTAGTAACAGTTTAGCATTTCTGGACTGTAATAGTACATTCCAGTTTAGCTCCCCCCTCTTTGAGGAGGTGTGGAATGTTCCCACATCCTGCCTCATGGGGAGGAAAGGAAGTTAAGTTAGTGTGCCAGCTACCCCTGCTAGGGGAAGGCTGTGTTGGTAGGAGCTCCCAGTTCTAAGGATCCTAACCCAGGACCGTGCCTCGGCTGAGGCCAAAGATCTCCTCTCCCAGTCTGAGCCCTTCAGTCTCAGCTGGTTGACAAGCAAGCAGCACCTCCAGTCCTCCAGGAAGAGCCATTCCCTGTGAGCATAACTGTGAGTACTTATCCAGAGACCAGGAGAAGCCAAATTCCTCCTCAGCTAGTCAGTCCCACACCAAGCAGAAGATAGACAGAGCAGAAGACATATTCCTGCCATATTCTCCAGGCACATAGTATAGATGCAGAAGAGATATTGATCCCTGCCATACATTGCCAAATACCTGTTGGGACCTACAAGAATAATGCTGTATCTCATGTGGACTAATGCTGCCATCCAGTAAAGACAAGTTGAATTATATTACAAGTCTGGATCTCATTTACTGCTACCTAAAAACCCTCAATTACTCCTACTAGCAACACTCAATTTATTGCAAGTGAGCCAGGATCCAGGAGTCCAGCCGTACCAAGGTAGGAGACACCGTTGACACTACACAGAGACATTACCCCCACTCTGGCATTCCTCACCTGGTACGTGAGTTGCAACACCTTAAAGGGCCCTGAGACTGTACCTGCGCACACTGCAATTGGCGTCACAAACAAAACTCTTAACTATAATTTACACCTGACCCAGTCAGTGCATATTATTGCGCCAGTGTGCATTAGTCAAATTCGGCTTACTGCACATGGAGCAACCATTATCCAGCTTTTGGTATGTCCAGGACATTGTGGAAGCAGTCCTACTGCTTTTTTTGACTCAAGAGATGTGGTGTTCCAACAAGATAACATTTGGCCACACCCTGCTCTCACAATACAATGTGCTCTTCAGAGTACCCAGCAGCTCCCTTGGCCAACTCAACCACCAGATCTTTTCCCCATAGATTCCCATGGGACTTGATGGGGAAACAGATCTCCCATGCACAGCAGTCAACTACCTTGGCTGAACAATGTGCCCAAGTTGAAAGAGCTAGGAATGACATACAAAAGAACAGTGGTGCCCAACCATTTTTCATCTGAGGGCCGCACTAGACATGTTATAAATTTTGCGGGCCAGAACCAGGTAGCTTTGCTAGAAAGAAATGCAAACACTGTGAGGGGGCATGTATGAGCATTACTAAAATACATAATACTTAGACCTACACTTGTTGAAATCGTTAGAGGCTGCGTTTGGAGCCTCTGTTGTAGATTCTGTCAAAAGACAAAAAAGCCTCATATGCAGCACTTTTGTGTCCGGTAAAAAGACAGGATAGCGAACGCTAACTAAATGGATTCCATCATAGTCGGTGGAGTCTGTTCAGCTTCTTCCCTGTGGGGTGACAGAAGGAGGGGTATCAGGGTCACTGGTGGGGTGACAGGAGGAAGGTGGAGCAGGGTGACATCTCCCCCTCATATACAGGGTCCTGTCACATCTTCCCCTCATATACAGGGTCCTGTCACATCTCCCCCTCATATACAGGGTCCTGTCACATCTCTCCCTCTTATACAGGGTCCTGTCACATCTCCTTCTCATATACAGAGTCCTGTTACATCTCCTCCTCATATACAGGGTCCTATCACATCCTCCCCTCATATACAGGTGACAGGAGGAGCAGGGTCTCTAGTGGGGTGATAGGAGGAGGGGGGAGCAGGGTCACCGGGGACCAGTCACATGAGTCCACGGCTCCTTACCTCTCCAGTGGCACTGTCATGTTTCCCAAGGTCCTCGGGCAGCGCGGCCCTCTCTCCTTACAACAGCCAACCCAACAGTCTGCCCCTCCTCCTTCTAGCTCATGCCGGCTTCAGGACCTATATCGCTGCGGCGCACACCTATACCAACCAATAGCAAAGCTCCTTGCTGTAAGGAGCTTTTCTATTGGTTATTTCAGGCACAAGCAGCATTGCTGAGCTGCCTGTGCCATTCACAGCGCTCACTGCGCTGATGAATGTGGGGGGAAAGTCTAAGGCATATTGGTACACCTTAGACTTTTTCTAGGGAGTTGCACGGGCCGCATGAAACAGCTTTGCAGGACAGATTTCGCCCGCAGGCCGTAGGTTGGGCATCACTACCATAGAAGAATACCCGGCATCTGTATGGCCATTACCATGTCAGAGTGGCCTGTCTTGCAACAAGGGGAGATGCCACTCAGTATTAATGTGACCCTGCTTCAACATATACTCTGCTGCAGAACCCAGAATAAAGGGTGCACCACTTCTGTTGTGTGATCATTGACCAATCACCAGTAGCTCAGTCGTATCAAGTTTTTTTAGGTGTTCTTAGTTCATTTTCTAGTTAGTGTATATATAAATGCATAAGAAGATGTACAAGTAGTTTGTATAGTTTAAAGGCTATGTACACTTTCGGGGGAATTTTTTTTTTATGATTACATTGTACTCATTTTGAACTAAAAATCTTTTTTTCAGTTGGCCTTTATTAAAAATATTGAGCCGTTCTGTCACAAAGGGTTAACAGTTTTTTTTCCAGCTGTGTGAATCTTACTTTCACTTTCACTTTGTGCTGGTCATCTAATAACCCTTATCTCTAAATTACTAAGAGGTCATGATTACTAAGCCACATTCTAATCAATAAGATAAGGATTGAGCTTTAATGAGTGGTTATAAGGGCAAAGAGCAGAGATAAGGAGCCCAACAGCTCCCAGTCTGACAGGATAGAGAGAACATTTAGATCCGGCTAATAGAGCACCTCAGTTCCGTACGTGTTGTCCTACCTAAATGTTGTTCATGGGCCAACTAGCCCAAACAGTGACAATGATTGACACCAGATTCAGGGGTGGACAAACTGCCTGTGCAGCTGGTTTAGCTGCATAGGGGCCCAGCGTGGGAGGGGGCCCTGTGCTTACCTCTCTTCCAGCAGACACTGAGCACAGCAGGATTGTTTAGTACCTGGGGAGGTCTTGCGCTGTACTGAGAGGACATAAAAACTCCAGTACAGCTTAAAGGGATTCTGTCACCAGGATTAACGCTATAGCGATATTTATATGTGCCCATCAGTCTCCTTGCTGTGTTTAAAATGATCCCACTGTTACTGCTCTGTGTGTATTAGATTCTTATAAAAATCGATCTTATTAATATGTAAATTACCTTGGTCAGGAGCCCAAGGGGTTGTCCCACCATCTATTGGAGCCCAGCTGCGCCCATCGATCCGGAGTCCATCGATGGGCGCGGCTGGGCTCCAACAGATAGTGGGACAACCGCTTGGGCTCCTGACCAAGGTAATTTGCATATCAATAAGATCGATTTTTATAAGAATCTAACACACACAGAGCAGTAACAGTGGGATCATTTTAAACACAGCAAGGAGACTGATGGGCACATATAAATATCGCTATAGTGTTAATCCTGGTGACAGAATCCCTTTAAGGACTTTTGATTAAGTTATCAATGGGATGAGCTATAGCAGGAAGACTGTACAGTCAGCACTGATGTAGGGAGATGTGAGTTTTTACTAAAGATGTTAAATGTGTGTGTGTGTGTGTGTAGCAGAGCAGTATGTATGTAACTGAACTCTGTACGTACAGTACAGACCAAAAGTTTGGACACACCTTCTCATTCAAAGAGTTTTCTTTATTTTCATGACTATGAAGGCATCAAAACTATGAATTAACACATGTGGAATTATATACATAACAAACAAGTGTGAAACAACTGAAAATATGTCATATTCTAGGTTCTTCAAAGTAGCCACCTTTTGCTTTGATTACTGCTTTGCACACTCTTGGCATTCTCTTGATGAGCTTCAAGAGGTAGTCCCCTGAAATGGTCTTCAAACAGTCTTGAAGGAGTTCCCAGAGATGCTTAGCACTTGTTGGCCCTTTTGCCTTCACTCTGCGGTCCAGCTCACCCCAAACCATCTCGATTGGGTTCAGGTCCGGTGACTGTGGAGGCCAGGTCATCTGGCGCAGCACCCCATCACTCTCCTTCATGGTCAAATAGCCCTTACTTTCAAAGTTTTCCCAATTTTTCGGCTGACTGACTGACCTTCATTTCTTAAAGTAATGATGGCCACTCGTTTTTCTTTACTTAGCTGCTTTTTTCTTGCCATAATACAAATTCTAACAGTCTCTCCAGTAGGACTATCAGCTGTGTATCCACCTGACTTCTCCTCAACGCCACTGATGGTCCCAACCCCATTTATAAGGCAAGAAATCCCACTTATTAAACCTGACAGGGCACACCTGTGAAGTGAAAACCATTTCAGGGAACTACCTCTTGAAGCTCATCAAGAGAATGCCAAGAGTGTGCAAAACAGTAATCCAAGCAAAAGGTGGCTACTTTGAAGAACCTAGAATAGGACATATTTTCAGTTGTTTCACACTTGTTTGTTATGTATATAATTCCACATGTGTTAATTCATAGTTTTGATGCCTTCAGTGTGAATCTACAATTTTCATAGTCATGAAAATAAAGAAAACTCTTTGAATGAGAAGGTGTGTCCATACTTTTGGTCTGTACTGTATGTAGCAGAACTGCATGTATGTAACTGAACTGTATGTGTGTAGCAGAGCAGTATGTGTGTAACTGAACTGTATGTGTGTGTAGCAAAGCTATACTGTATGTGTAGCAGAGCTGTATGTATGTAACTGAACTATGCCCCCATTGTCTCAGATGAGACAACCCCTTTAATTTCCATCAATGACCATTAACTGTATTATAATCCATTTATCTATAAGAAAATATTTAATGCATCCATTCCCTATGTTTGCAGGAATATCACTTTACGTTTGATGGTGTCTTCAGTTTTAAGAGTGGACAAGTAAGTAAAATTGTTGATGGTCAAAGTTAGTGGATAATAGATTAAACTGGTTCTTAGTTAGACTATGTGTCCACGAGGTAGCCAAGATGCATCTGAGATCCCACCCATCAGCACTGGCCATTTGCCGCACAATTATGAAAGTAATAACTCTTTTAACCCACAAAATTATGCAACTTTTAGCTAGCAGGGGTGGGCTTTTTTTTGACTGCATCACAACCACCTTATGGAAACCTAGGCCGACTATAGTTTTATCATGAGTTTCAGGTATTTAGCCAGTGTAATAGGAGAAACACAGGTCCCTATGATGCTGTTTGAGCCAGGATTTGTGGCCATAATAAGAGCACAAAATGCATCTGTGTTACACTTCTGTAAAACTAGCCTTAAAGGGGTATTCTGGTTTTAATGATCACATTTATTTATTTAGAGAATAAAATGTCAAACAATTTTCTAATTTACATTTATTTCCAATTTTTCTCGCAGACCTTTACTATATCCATATAGTAGCCTATCCCTAAGGAAAGAAAATATTACAGTCCATTTTAGCCCAATAAAATGCATCAGTAGGAGACTAAACATGACATCCATCATGTGAGCCGTCATGTGACCCTCAAAAGTATCATGTGACCTTGCTTTCAGTTAAAGGCGTTGTGTCACTTCAACAAATAGTATTTATCATGTAGAGAAAGTTAATACAAGCCACTTACTAATGTAGTGTGATTGTCCATATTGCTTCCTTTGCTGGCTAGATTAATTTTTTCATCAGATTATACAATGCTCGTTTCCATGGTTACGATATCCTGCAATCCATTAGCGGTGGCCGTGCTTGCACACTATAGAAAAAAGTACCAGCCAATGTGAGCTCCCACGGTCCCGGCCACCAGAGAGGCCGGCACTTTTTCCTATAGTGTGCAAGCACGATCATCACTGCTTGATTGCAAAGTGGTCATAACTAGTCTTGAGCGCGAATATTCGAATAGCGAATATTTATCGTGAATATCGCAACTTCGCGAATATTTAGAATATAGTGCTATATATTCGCTATATTGAATATTCGTCATTTTTTAACATCTGAAAACATGATTCCTCCCTGCTTCTTTCCTGTGGGTCAATGAGTTATTGGCCCACAAGCAACTTAAGCAGGAAGGAATCATGTTTTCATATAGGAAAAAAATGACGAATATTCAAAAAAACTAATATATAGCAATATAGCGAATATATTCGCTATTTAGAATCTTAATTTTTTTTTTTTCAATGTGTACTGTTATTCCACTTTGGCATACTCCTCCCCGACAAGCGTCCCCGTCACCATGGGAACGCCTGTGGGTTAGAAAATACCATCGGATCTGAGTTTTCCCTGAGATCGTGAAAACTCAGATCCCATAGTATATTCTAACCCACAGGCGGAACCCATGGTGACAGGGACGCTTGTCGGGGAGGAGTATGCCAAAGTGGAATAACAGTACACATTGAAAAAAATATATATGAATATTCTAAATAAAGAATATATTCGCTATATTGCTATAACTTCGTTTTTTAGAATATTCGTCATATTCAAAAACAAGAATATATAGCAATATAGCGAATATTCGCGAAATACAAATATAGAGCAATTTAGCTAATATAGTGCTATAATTTTTTTATAGTCTTATTTTTTTTTTCTCTTCTGAACTTCAGATTTGGAAAAAATGTACACTATTAAAAAATTATTTTATAGCACTATATTAGCTTAGCTAAATTGCTCTGTTTGTATTTTCTCGAATATTCGCTATATTGCTATATATTCTTGTTTTAGAATATGACGAATATTCTTAAAACGAATATATAGCACTATATTTACTGCTATATATTCTTTTTTGATCAACTTCGCATTACACGATTTTTAGAATTTAGATTAATCGCAATTGCGAAAATAATCTCGAATACGAATATTCGCGAAATATCGCAAATTCGAATATGGGACCTGTCGCTCATCATTAGTCATAACCATGGAAACGAGCAGTGTATAATGTGATAGAAAAATGAATCAAGCCAGCAAAGGAGGCAATATGGATAATAACAATACATAAGTAAGTGGCTTGTATTAACTTTCTCTACATAATAAATTCCACTTGCTGAAGTGACACAACCCCTTTAACTGCCCAGGTATCTAAACAGGCGAATAAAGGTGTACTGAGGAGCAGAACATATATGGGGTCATTTAGTAAGACCAGTTGTTACGAACGCTGGTAGTTATGGTACCTTGTTCGCCTATTCCTCATAAACTGCTGATACTCGGTGATTATAGTTGCAGTTCGGGTGTGGATAGGAATGGTTCTGGACGAATGCAGTAGTTCAGCCCCCAGCCAGTAGATAGTTACCCAAACAGGAGCCCAGACTTCATGAAGGGTACAACAGCACTTTAATGGGGCTACATGCCAGCCTTTTATGCAGGTCTTCCAGCAAGGGACACTCCCATGGGGACCTTGTGGAAGACTAAGACAGTTTTTACATAAACCAATCACATGCAGTTACAGGCAGAAAACACACACGTGATACAATTAATCAACACAATGGGATAACGTAATCACTCACAGGCAGACAACACCCACCTGTGATACAATTAACCAACACAATGGGATAACGTAATCACTCACAGGCAGAAACTACCCATTTTTCCCTTTGTAGAATAATGAGCCAGGGGGAAGGGGAAGGGGATGGTCGGTGGTCGGTAGATTCTTCTACCGAACTAATAAAACATAACATGGCCTCACATTACTCCCCCTTCGTTCCATGGGTCGGCATACCCGCCTAGACCCTGTCAGGTTGGCTCGGGGATGTCCAGGCATGATAGTTATAACTCCAGTTCCGTTTGGCATAAGAGGCCATCCGCATTACCGTTTTGTTTGCCTGGAAGATATTGTAGGGTGAAATTATAGGGTTGTAAGGCCAGACTCCAACGGAGCAAGTGAGGATTGTCTCCTGGATTTCTTTCACATGCTGGACCGCATGGCTTCAGGAATACAGTAGGGTTGTGGCCGCAACAGGGTTTCTCCTCGTGTCTCTACTTGGTGGACCGCAGCGGAGGTGTACCCAGGTAGCAAGGAGAATAACTCCCTGTATTCCTGTAGCAGTTGTTTTGCATCCGCTTGCTGGGCGGGATCTAACTTTTCTCCTAGTCCGACCTGCTCTATTGTACCTGGGTTAGCAGCCATCAGATAGGGTAGGGGAAGTCCCTCACTATCTTCAGTTGACGGGGAGCAGATAGCTGCCACGTCCTCGTGACGTTCAAAATACGGTTTTAACATGTTCACATGAAAGGCCCGTCTGATCGTTTCATCTGAACATTTTGCTACAATATAGGTGGTATCGCTAATCCGCTCCACCACCTTACAGAGCCCTTGCCAAGCCGCCTGAAGCTTGTCCTTTTTGGAGGGTCTAAGGGCAAATACTTTTTGCCCTACCTCGAGTATCCTATCTCGTGCCCCCTTATCATACCACTGTTTCTGTTATTTCTGAGCCGCTTGTAGGTTTTCTCGTAATGAGTCGGTCAGGGCCTGTAACCGGTCTCTGAACTCCAGTATGTAGGGTACGATAGGGATTCCTTCCTCTCCTGTATTGCCCTCCCAGTGCTCCCGTAGGAGGTCCAGGGATTCCCGAACTTTTCTCCCGTATAGGAGTTCGAAGGGGGAGAACCCGGTGGACGCCTGGGGCACTACTCAGTAGGCAAACAGGAGATGAGGGAGAAACCGTTCCCAGTGTCCGAAGGACTCTATGAATGCAGTGAGAATTTGCTTAAAGGGTTTCTGTCATCAGAAATAACGTTATGTAGCTGACTGACATTAGCAATGTGCTAATGTCAGCAGTACATAACAGTATGCTTTAAACCTCCCTGCCTGCCACCGTTCTCTTAAAGGGTGCAAATTAACCTGAGATGAGTTCTGTCCCTGACTCATCTCAGGGACAGGACTCATCTCAAGTTAATTTGCATATCTATCAAATCATTTTTTTTACACAATAAAAGCACACAGAGCTATGGGGACTGGGTATTGCGGATGTGCTAGTGGCCATCTAGCAACCAATGTCCTCAGCTCTATACACAAAATCCTGGTAACAGGTTCCCTTTAAAATAAATACTTTTAAAATATGCTAATGAGCCTCTAGGTGCTATTGGGGCATTGCTTCAGCACCTAGAGGCTCGGTCTACTCACCCTTTGGCATGCCCAGGTCCCGTTAATTGACTGTCGAGTTCTTCTCATCATCACATAAATCCCATGCCTGCGTCGTCCCGTTTAGTATTCGGCGCAGGCGCAGTGAGTAAAGGATGCGCTCCTGGTGCTGGCTTCCTCACTGCGCCTCTGCCGAATGAAGAAGCCGGCACCAGGAGCGTGTCCTTCACACACTGCGCCCGCGCTGAATACTAAACGGGATGCTGCAGGCGCGAGATTTACGTGACGATGAGGAGAACTCGACAGTCAATCAACGGGACCTGGGCGTGCCAAAGGGTGAGTAGACCGAGCCTCTAGGTGCTGAAGCAACACCTCTGTGGCACCTAGAGGCTCATTAGCATATTTTAAAAGTCTTTATTTTAAGAGAATGGCAGCAGGCAGGGAGTTATAAAGCCTACTGTTATGTATGCTGACATTAACACATCGCTAATGTCAGTCAGCTACATAACTTTATTTCTGATAACAGAAACCCTTTAAGCGTGCTATTAAATCGTTCACAGAGGCCGTTGGTTTGGGAGTGGTAGGGAGAGCTAAACAAGGGTTTTACCCCGCAGCTCTTCCACAACGGTTGGGTCACCGTTGTGGTGAACTGCGTTCCCTGATCGGACAAGATCTCCTTGGGAAACCCTACTCTGGAAAAAAAATTAACTAGGGCCTCTGCTACGGTTTCTGCCTCAATATTGGAGAGCGCTACAGCCTCACGGTATCTAGTGGCATAGTCCACTACCATGAGGATGTGGCGTTTTCCTGAGGAGCTGGGCTTGCTGATCGGTCCTATCAGGTCTACCGCTATTCGGTAGAATGGTTCTTCTATTATGGGTAGGGAGCGTAACTTACCCTTAGGGTGGTCCCCCTCTTTCCTATGCATTGACATGTATCACATGTCCTACAGTATGTCTGTAGATCTTTGGATATACCGAGCCAAAAGAACGTCTGGGTGAGGCGATCCTTAGTTTTCTTCACCCCCAGATGTCCTGCTAATGGGATATCATGGCTGAGCTTAAGGACTTCGGCCCTGTACTTGCGGGGTACCACTAACAGTTTTTTTATGATTTGGGCTGCCTCCCGCCCCACTCCCCTGGTGACTCTGTATAATAGCCCCTTCTCCCAGCGAAAACTCTCCTGAGAAGTACCCTCTCTAGGGGATCCTACGGCTTTCCTGTAACCCGCTAACGCGGGGTCGGTCTGTTGGGCTTGTCCAAAACCCTGTGGGGTACCCCAGAATGGGATAGGGTCAGGTGACAATGAGGGGTTAGAGTTTCCTACCGGTGGTTCCTCAGAGTGTGTTGGTTCCTCTCAACGGGTTTGAGCCCTGGTAGTCACAGGGTATACTCCGACTGGTTCGGGGTGGGTCAACTTCAAGGTAAGACATCCCAAATCGATCCCCAACAAAACTTCAGCTGGTAGGCCGGACATAATGCCTACATCCAGCTGTTTAGCGCCTGTGCCCCAGTTGAGGTGTACCCGAGCAGTGGGAAGCTTGTGGATGGCACTTCCTGCTACTCGAACCACCACAGTCCTATTCGTGCAGGCCCTGGCGGGTACTGGGTGAGAGTGGCTCCTGAGTCTCCTAGGGCTTGGGCATTCTTCATGTCAACAGTAACCCACTGCCTGTGGTGCTCCCGATTGTCACCTTCTCCTTTTGCTGGGTTGTGCTGGTGGTTGGTGTTTCTGGGGTCTCATGGTGGCAGTAGTGTGCGGCTGCCCTCGTTGGTGGTGGTGCTGATCACTCCCAGTTCCCTCTGCTCCGCTGTTGGCAATGCATTTTGTAATGCCCCGGCTGGTTGCACTGATGGAACACATTTGGTGAACGTTGGTTGTTGTTGGGAAAGGGTGCTGGTGTGAAAGGGTTAGGCCTGGGAGCGGGCCCAGCTCCTGGCATTGGAGGGAAGGTTTTAGCAATATTCCGATCTCCACTGGATTCCCATTTTCTCCGTTTATGGTGTTCGTCCACCAACCTTGCCTCTTCTTCTACTGTGGTCGGCTTCTGATCCCTAACCCAGTCTCTAGTGTCTGTGGGGGAGTGCTCAAAGAACTGCTCCAGTAAAAGGAGTTGCATTACCTCCTCCACCGTAGTGGCTTGGCAGCCTTGCATCCAACTTTGGGCTGCCTGGTACATCCTAAATGCCCATTCAGTGTAAGAGTCTCGGTCCCCTTTCCTTAGAGCCCGAAACTTTTTCCAATAGGTTTCTGGAGTCACAGCATACCGAGCAAACAGAATGTCCTTTACCCTGGCCTAGTCGTGTATGGCTGCATCTGGAACTGCTCGGTATGCCTCTGCTGCTCGACCAGTGAGTTTGCTGCTTAGTATCGCGGCCCACTGTTCTGGCTCCAGACCCTCTAAAGCGCACTGTCGCTCAAAGTCTTGCAAATAAGCATCAATCTCCATCTCTCCGTCTGAAAAAGTTTTAAATGCAGCGTAATTAACTTTTCTCTGCTGCCCTCCATTTGTAAATCCAGACAAGGATGCTGTGTCTCCCTGGCTCAGGCTTGCCTGTTGTGCACTGCGCTCTGCGCCTACCTGAGCCAGGACTTGCGTCATCATCTCCGGTGTGGGATTTGATCCGAACAAGTTCAACCTCCACATCACCTTCTGTTGGAATTCTGCTTCCTCCCGGCTGACATTAGCCGCGCTGATAGTTTAGTCGTCCTCCATCAGTTCTGCTATGAGGGTAGCTCTCTTTTTGTTGCTTGCCACCAGACCTCGGGCTTCCAGCAGATCTTTCAGCATAGTCCTTTTTAGTTTCTTATACTGCTGGGCCATTCACCAGTTGTCCTTGGGAGTCCCATTCGATCCCACCGCTCTGCCACCAGTTGTTACAAACGCTGGTAGTTATGGTACCTTGTTCGCCTATTCCTCACAAACTGCTGATCCTCAGTGAATATAGTTGCAGTTCAGGTGTGGATAGGAATGGTTCTGGACGAATGCAACTTCCAAGTAGTTCCTCCCCCAGCCAGTAGATAGTTACCCAAACAGAAGCCCAGACTTAATGAAGGGTACAACAGCACTTTAATGGGGCTACATGCCAGCCTTTTATGCAGGTCTTCCAGCAAATAATCAACACAATGGGATAACGTAATCACTCACAGGCAGACAACACCCATCTATGATACAATTAACCAACACAATGGGATAACGTAATCACTCACAGGCAGAAACTACCCATTTTTCCCTTTGTAGAATAATAAGCGGGGGGGGGGGGGGGTCGGTGGATTCTTCTACCGAACTAATAAAACATAACATGGCCTCACACCAGTGTTTTAGCCGCCAGTCTTAATGACCCTGCACTGGAGCTTGATGCACCTAAGTTATGTAGAGGCGCCGGCCTCTATATAACTTCGTCTCATCCACCGCCGGTCTAAATCTATGCCAGCTCCCTTGCTGGTGTAGATTTAGATAATTTTCTATGCCTAAAACAAGCGTAGAAAATGATAAATAAGACAAGCTGCTCGGCCGCCCCCTTCCCCACCCACGCTATGCCCTCTTTTTCAGAACTGGCGTACGTGGTGTGGAGGGGGAAGAAGTCGCAGATTCGGCTGCAAATCCCCTTTGCGACCGAATTAGCGACAGATCTAATCATAATGGACCCCCATACTCTATATACAATATTACTACCTGCAGCAGCTCTTTATGTCTTTCAGTGTACAGGTGCATCTAAATAAATTAGAATATCATTGAAGAGTTAATTTATTTTAGCAAGTCAATTCAAAAAGTAAAATTCATATATAATCTAGATTCCTTACACACAGAGTAATCTATTTCAAGCATTTATTTCTTATAATGTTGATGATTATAGTTTACGGCTAATAAAACCCAAAAGTCAGAATCTCAGAAAATGAGAATATTGTGGAAAAGTTGAATATTGTAGACTCATGGTGTCACCTTCTAATCAGCTAATCAACTCAAAACACCTGCAAAGGTCATCAGTAGTAAAATGTCTGAAAACCCCTTTAAGTTTCAAGTATCTATTTGTTTATTTCTTTTAAAGGACAAGTTCTTTTTTGAACTCATTCAGTCCATGCTGAACACAGTTACGTCAGGATACAGCACATCTATTCTGCTACATGGATGTCACAACCATGATATGGACTTCTTGCATGGGAATGATAGGAATCAATTTGGATTCATATATCAGGTATTTATCGCCCTCCCTGTTCACATTAAACAAAACCACTGCAGTATATGAGCCATGTAACAGCTTGGTCTGCACTAGAGCATCACTGCGCTCTTCCACCACAATTCAGTCCGTGGCTGACTACTTACAGGATTGCATTTCTCATTGAAAATTTGGAGAAACATATAAACAGAACCATTTCCAATTATAATTCTAAGTTCTATCCTTTTTATTGAATAAGTTTACAAATTCCTTTACATGATCCACACATCCTTTTTCACCTGCTGCAACTTTTCCTACTCATCAGGCATAAGCAAGAAGGCAGTGCCTTCCAATCTGGTAAGTAGTCTGCAATTGACTGCATATATACTGTCTCCAACATCTTCTGTTTACTCCATATCTAGTTATAATGTCATAATCTGTAAACTTGAAGGCTTCATATAATCATGATATGATCCTGAACTGTTATTTAGCAGCTTGGCTGGAGGTGGCATCAGTTTGGATGGCGTAGGAGCAGGTAAATTTTTAGCCCTCAAAAGAATATATCTAGATAACAGGGAATTCGTCAGCATCTAAAAATTTGCTCATAGTAATGTGCTTTAAGTTCAATGGGCACTATTGCACCACGTTCCAAATTCATATGATATCCTCCCAGCCTGACTAGCAAAGAATATCACTTTAGTGTGGAGGAGACACATCTGTGACAACAAGCTGTCTCTTGACCGATTAGACTAGATGTTTCTATAAATAGAATGTGATGCGCAGGGGCGGACTGGGAACTTAAAGTGGCCCTGGAAGAAACACTAAAAGTGGCCCCGTTTTGATGGAAGGCAGAGGCAGCAATACAATATTCTGGCACAATATACCACCCCAACATGAGAAGGGCATCGGCCCGCCAGGAAATTTCCCTGTAAGGTCTATGGCCAATCTGCCCCTGGTGATGCGCACTTTTGAACAGTACCCCAAATAGTGAGGGGGCACAATAGTACCCACTGAATCAGAATACTATAAGTATCTTATAGATGCTTTCTATTAAAGTATTTGTCCCCTGGTTAAATATTATATGTCTCTGATAGATCAACCTGTCCAAAAACATTTTTCGATTGAAATCTTTCACGCTCTATTGTGGGAGGGAAACCCCACACCGAACATAGGAGGGAAAGAGGAAAGGAAATAAGGCCTGAAAACTAGGGAAGGAAGGTGGACACCTCCTAGTGAAAACCCTAATCAAAGCCCTGACTGACTACCAGTATGAACAGACCCCAGAGGTAGGTGAGTTCATACAAAGGGATACCTAAAGTCCTATCTAACCCTAAAGTACCCTGGTACTAATGACAGAAATGAGACATCCTGTTCCTCCAAAAGTAAGGATTAACGGAAGTCTCCCTAAGGCCTAATACAAAACAATAAGGAGATGCAACACACAGAAAAGCCAAAATACAAAGGGAAAGGTAACACTTAACTTTCAAGAAGCTATGGCAGCACCAGGAACTCAGCCGAGATCCAAACACTAGCTATCCACAGGTCCAACTGAAGCTATAAACCGCACGGCATTGTGGAAGAAACAACTATAAATAGGTAAAGTTAAATGACCACAATAGCAACACCTGGAGGTTAAGGGTGTGGCCAGTACCAGAAACAACACAGACTCCTATTGATCCACAAGGTAAACATATCAAATCAAACCACGTGTTTCCAGTCTCAAAGATCTCCTGCCACTCACTGTCGCGGGGGCATTCGTATGTCTCGATATGTCCATGACTGTACCCCCCCTTCTACAAGTGACCTCCGGGCACCCAGGACTGACCTTATCCAGGTGAGACCTGTGAGAAGCTTTCAGCAAACGACTGGCATTCACGTCAGATGCTGGTACCCACATGCTCTCCTTAGGTCCATAACCCTTCCAGTAAAGAAGATACTGAAGAGATCTACGAAGAGCTCGAGAGTCAATTATCTTGGCGATCTGGAATTCCAAACTACCGTCCACCATGACAGAGCGGGTGGCAAGGAAGATGGCTACAAAGGTTCAACATATCTCTTCAACAAAGATTTATGAAACACATTATGTATTTTCAGAACCTGAGGAAGTTCAAGACGAAAAGCTACAGGATTAATAATGGCCGTGATCTTATATGGACCAATAAACCTTGGACCAAAATTTCAAGAAGATACCTTCAACTTCATGTTTCTTGTGGACGGCCACACCAAATCACCCACTCTTAGGTCCGGACACTTCATACGTTTCCTGTCAGCCACACGTTTATACTTATTGCCCCTATTCATCAAGTTATTTTTAATTTTCCGCCATATAGATGATAATGATGACAAAAAACATTGCTCCTCAGGAATACCAGAAGTATCTGAACCAGATATGCCCCAAAAAATGGCGACTTACCAGTGGACTCCTGTCTACGATTATTTATAGCAAACTCTGCCAAAGACAAAAACGAGGACCCCTTCTCCTGGTTCTCAAATACAAAACATCTCAAGTAAGCCTCCAGGATCTGATTAGTGCGCTCCATCTGTCTGTTCGACTGAGGATGAAAAGCCGAAGAAAAAGACAGTTGTACGCCCAGCCAAATACAGAACGCCTTTCAGAATCTGTACACAAACTGAGTCCCACGGGTCCGAAACCACATCAGAAGGAATGCCATGGAGTTTCACAATGTTATCAACAAACACTTGAGCAAGTGTTTTAGCATTAGGTAGGCCAGACAACGCTATAAAGTGTACCATTTTACTAAAACGATCAACCACCACCAAAATAACTGTCTTTCCTAATGAATTAGGCAGATCAGTCCTAAAATCCATAGATAAATGAGTCCATGGTCTGGATGGGGTAGGCAACAGAAGTAGGGATCTGGAAGGCTGAGTATGTGTCACCTTAGCATGTGCACAGACACTACAGGCCAACACATAGTCATCAACACACTTACGCAACCCTGGCCACCAGAATCTTTGAGAGATGAGGTCGGCAGTGGATCTGCTCCCAGGGTGTCCCATAAGAACCGTACAGTGATGTTCGTCAAACACCTTGTAACGCAATTCCAATGGCACAAACAATTTCCCAGGGGGGCAAGAATCCGTTGTGTCTCCCTGGGCCTCTAACACCTTGACCTCTAGATCAGGGTATAGGGCAGATATCACCACCCCTTCTGATAGAATAGGACTCGGATTTTTTAAATCACCACGTCCAGGAAAACTACGTGACAAGGCATCTGCCTTGATGTTCTTAACCCCAGGACGATAAGTGACAGTGAAATTGAATCTGGTGAAAAACAAAGACCATCTGGCCTGCCTCGGATTCAGTCGTTTAGCCGACTCCAGGTAAGCCAGGTTTTTGTGATCTGTGAACACCGTGATTGGATAAATGACCCCTTCCAACCAATGACGCCATTCCTCGAAAGCCAACTTAATAGCCAGTAACTCTCTGTTACCCACATTGTAATTTCTCTCTGCGGAAAAGTTTTTTAGAGAAAAAGGCACATGGATGCCATTTACCAGGTGACGGGCCCTGAGATTAAACTGCTCCTACTCCCACCTCGGACACGTTTACTTCCACAATGAAAGGTTGCAGAAGAGCAGCACCAATATAGGGGCAGAAGAGAAGCACTCCTTAACCACAGAAAAAGCTCGCAATGCCAAATCAGAACACACTGAGACATCCGTCCCTTTCTTAGTCATGTCAGTTAGGGGTTTCACCACTGTCGAATAGTTCTGAATTAATTTTCGGTAATAATTGGTGAACCCCAAAAAACTCATATGAGCCTTCAGATTTTTGGGTCGATCCCAGTCTAATACAGCAAGGATTTACTCTGGATCCATTTGAAAACCCAAAGACGACAACAGGTGTCTGTCACGGTGGGGAGTGGGGAAAAAACCCCACAGTACAATGTCGGGTATACCGGATAAGCAGCTGTGCCAGGACGCCTTTGGCCCTAAGTTGCCCTGAGAATCCCTCACAAAGGAGCAGGGGAGAGACGACCTGTTCTTCCCAGACACAGATGAACAGGAGTCTCAAATGGCCTAGCAGCAGGGAAAGGAAAAGACCATATGCAGCAACAGAGTCGGCAGGTAAGAACACTAGAAACACATTTACCTACCGCAGCTACCACGACTGGAACCCGTGCATAAGTACAGGTGCCCACACACCAAATAGGACACCGTACAGACAACACACACACAGGTATCCAGCACCCCTGATACTGCCTGGACCCTGGCACGGCAGCCCCAGGCAGCACTGCATACAGACTTATGGTTCACCCCTCCGGGAAACCAGCCCCCTCACGGAGGTACAACACACACAGGGAAAACGTCTTGCACACATGCAGGGACAAACACAAACAACATCCCAGACATGTAACAACAAACAAGATGTATAACAAACCCTGAACATAAACCCACACCAAACATACAACAAGTGAGGTTGGGTACATAGAGGATAAAAGGGAGACAAAGGAATGACATCGCTGATAACATCGATGTCCTACAAGGTGGCCTTCAAGGAGTGGGCAGATAGAACACCCTGGACTGGAGCAGAGCTCCAGCAACAATGACAGCTGAAGTACAACTAACTCCAGCCAGGAAGCCACAGGAGATAAAACCCAAGTGACAACACCCAGTCAGGGAGTTAACCCTTACAGCACCAGACAGAGGGAGGCTACAACTTAAAGGGGAAAGTGCACACACCAGCCAACACGCAACACGCAGCCACCGGCAACAGCATGCGTGGCAACCATGTCACGGAGTACACAGCCAAAGCCGAGACACTGCCACCACATGCCTTAACAACAACACGTTGCCACCGACAACCGCAAGCATGGCACAAGCGTCACGGCGCACACAGCAAAGGCCGTGACAGTATCCCAAAAATTGTACCTCGTGTACAGCAAAAAACACACTTCTCTAATTTTGCGTACAATTTATTATCCCTTAGGATCTGCAACACCTGTCTAACGTGATTCTGATGTATCTCCACGTCTGGAGAATAAATTAGTATGTCATCCAAATACACAACTACAAACCTTCCCACCAGGTAAAGAAAAATGTTATTCACAAAGTGCTGGAAAACCGTAGGGGCATTGGTCAACCCAAAAGGCATGATCAGGTTCTCAAAGTGACCCTCAGGAGGATTGAAAGCCGTCTTCCATTCATCCCCTTCCTTGATCCTGACCAGATTATATGCCGCCCTTAAGTCCAACTTGGAGAACACCTTGGCACCAACAATATGGTTAAACAAATCAGGAATCAAAGGAAGGGGGTAAGCATCACGGACAGTTCACGGAAATCCAGACATGACTGAAGAGCTCAGTCTTTTTTTAAACAAAAAAAAAAAAACCTGCCACTGGAGATTTGGAAGGTCTTATGTGTCCTTTATATACAGTCGTGGCCAAAAGTTTTGAGAATTACATAAATATTGGAAATTGGAAAAGTTGCTGCTTAAGTTTTTATAATAGCAATTTGCATATACTCCAGAATGTTATGAAGAGTGATCAGATGAATTGCATAGTCCTTCTTTGCCATGAAAATTAACTTAATCCCAAAAAAAACTTTCCACTGCATTTCATTGCTGTCATTAAAGGACCTGCTGAGATCATTTCAGTAATCGTCTTGTTAACTCAGGTGAGAATGTTGACGAGCACAAGGCTGGAGATCATTATGTCAGGCTGATTGGGTTAAAATGGCAGACTTGACATGTTAAAAGGAGGGTGATGCTTGAAATCATTGTTCTTTCATTGTTAACCATGGTGACCTGCAAAGAAACGCGTGCAGCCATCATTGCGTTGCATAAAAAAGGCTTCACAGGCAAGGATATTGTGGCTACTAAGATTGCACCTCAATCAACAATTTATAGGATCATCAAGAACTTCAAGGAAAGAGGTTTAATTCTTGTTAAGAAGGCTTAGGGGCGTCCAAGAAAGTCCAGCAAGCGCCAGGATCGTCTCCTAAAGAGGATTCAGCTGCGGGATCGGAGTGCCACCAGTGCAGAGCTTGCTCAGGAATGGCAGCAGGCAGGTGTGAGCGCATCTGCACGCACAGTGAGGCGAAGACTTTTGGAAGATGGCCTGGTGTCAAGAAGGGCAGCAAAGAAGCCACTTCTCTCCAAAAAAAAACATCAGGGACAGATTGATCTTCTGCAGAAAGTATGGTGAATGGACTGCTGAGGACTGGGGCAAAGTCATATTCTCCTATGAAGCCTCTTTCCGATTGTTTGGGGCATCTGGAAAAAGGCTTGTCCGGAGAAGAAAAGGTGAGCGCTACCATCAGTCCTGTGTCATGCCAACAGTAAAGCATCCTGAGACCATTCATGTGTGGGGTTGCATCTCATCCAAGGTAGTGGGCTCACTCATAATTTTGCCCAAAAACACAGCCATGAATAAAGAATGGTACCAAAACACCCTCCAACAGCAACTTCTTCCAACAATCCAACAACAGTTTGGTGAAGAACAATGCATTTTCCAGCACGATGGAGCACCGTGCCATAAGGCAAAAGTGATAACTAAGTGGCTCGGGGACCAAAACGTTGACATTTTGGGTCCATGGCCTGGAAACTCCCCAGATCTTAATCCCATTGAGAACTTGTGGTCAATCCTCAAGAGGCGGGTGGACAAACAAAAACCCACTAATTCTGACAAACTCCAAGAAGTGATTATGAAAGAATGGGTTGCTATCAGTCAGGAATTGGCCCAGAAGTTGATTGAGAGCATGCCCAGTCGAATTGCAGAGGTCCTGAAAAAGAAGGGCCAACACTGCAAATACTGACTCTTTGTATAAATGTCATGTAATTGTCGATAAAAGCCTTTGAAACGTATGAAGTGCGTGTAATTATATTTCACTACATCACAGAAACAACTGAAACAAAGATCTAAAAGCAGTTTAGCAGCAAACTTTGTGAAAACTAATATTTGTGTCATTCTCAAAACTTTTGGCCACGACTGTACTCTCTCATGGCCAGTCTTTTAGGTCCAGAAAGTTTATACAACCTAGATTTGGTCAACTTAGCTCCAGGAATAAGGTTGATAGGACAATCATATTCCCAATGTGGAGGTAAATCCTGGCATCCACTCTCAGAAAATACATTGGCAAAATCATATATAAATGAAGGCAATGTCTTAGTAGTTAAAACAGAAAAAGATGTATTAAGACAATTGTCAATGGAATAATCACCCCAATCCAGAATCTGTCTAGCTTGCCAATCGATGGTTGGACTGTGCTTGCTCAACCACGGCAAACCCAGAACCACCGGAGCAGAGATAAACACAAGATAAATTCCTGATAAAAGTCACCCATTCTTAATCTGATATCATGCACCCCTTGCAATAAACACTTTTGAGCTAGAGGTGCAGAATCAATAGCAAAAATGGAAATATTTTTCTCTAATGCATTTGGTGACAACCCGTGCATACAGACGAACTAAGCATCAAACAGGTTCACCCCTGCACCGCTGTCGATAAGCACCTCAATCCCCACAGTTTTTTACTTTAGCGCCACCTCAGCAGTCAGGAGAAATCGGGTACTACCAGTCAAAGACAAATGCACATTTTCTGACTCTCCTCTTACCCCTCCAAGAGTCAGATGGGAATTAAACATTTTTTGATTTTTTTTTTGGACGCTGAATGCATGGACATACTCTGATAAAATGTCCCTCCTGGCCGCAGAAAAAACACACTCCCTTCTTACGACCAGTATGCTTAAAAGTAGATCCAGGAGTAGCTCCCTCTAACTGCTTGGGTTCGTCCCCAGACCTAATCTCAGGAGTATCTTCACCCAAAGTGTCAGAGGAGGACGATACATCATGTGATAGTACATCCTGAGAGTGGGGTCCCCTAGATCTTTCTCTCAGGCTTCTATCAATGCATATGGCAAGAGACATAGCCGCCTCCAGAGACACAGGAGTTTCATGAAGGGCCAAAGCGTCCTTCAACCACCCTGATAAACCCTGACAACACTGTCTACGGAGAGCAGGATCATTCCACTCAGTATCCGTAGCCCACCTCCTAAACTCAGAGCAATAAATTTCAGCAGAACGATCTCCCTGACGAAGGCCGCGCAGCTTGGTCTCGGCCAGAAATGTCCGTTCCAGATGGTCATAGATAAGAGCCAAAGCTTCGAAAAATTAATCCACCAACGGGAGAGACTGCGATCCGGTCGACAGAGAAAAAGCCCATGACTGCGCATCCCCCTTAAGCAATGAAATAACCACACCGACTCGCTGTTTCTCATCCCCAGATGGGTGTGGACGTGGCCTAAAATACATAAAACCACCAGAAATATATGGATTGACTATATAATAATAATAATAAACAAAATCAATCACAATGCATGATAATTATATGACATTTTATTGATAATCAAAGTATGGACATGATTGACACAACACAATAAATATAAAAACACTTAAAATTCATAGGAGTGGTGGTACAGGGATAGGGGAGTCCAATAAAGTGCAAGTATGACAGGAAAGGGTTGTCCAGGGAAAACAAAATATGTAAAATGGCTCAGGCCTTATTCACAGTCAGTGATATATATTTTATTTATTTTATGCACTTATATAGTGCTACTATATTCTGCAGCGCTTTTCAAACATTAGCATCACACTGTCCCCAATCTAAATTCCCTATCAGTATGTCTTTGGTGTGTGGGAGGAAACCCACGCAAACATGGGGAGAACATACAAACTCAATGCAGATGATTATACTTGGTCGGATTCGAACCTAGGACCCCAGTGCTTACCACTGAGCCACCATGCTGCCCCATATATTCTATATTCAGTACCCCATAATGACAAAGTGAAAACAGAATGTTAGAAATCTTAACAGATTTATTAAAAAGGAAAACAAAAATATTGCATTGACATAAGTATTCAGATCCTTTACACATTGCTGTCACTTCTCCCAGGATTACTTAGTTTGGTGGGGCAGCCAGCTCTAGGAAGCATACTGGTTGTTTTAAACTTCTTCCATTCAAGAACTATAAAACCCACAGTTTTTTATATTCTTCTCCAGATCTGTGGTTTATTACCCAGCAGTTTACAGAAACATCCCATATGGTCGTAGACTGCTGTATGGGCACACAGCAGGGCACAGAGTTAAGCAGTGCCATATGGTTTTTGGAAGGCAGATTTTGCTGAAATGTTTTTTTGGTGTCATGTCATATTTGAAGAGACCCTGAGGTACGTCTGCAGTGGAAACCCCCCAAAAGGGACCCTATTCTGGAAACTACATCCCTCAAAGAATTCATCAAAGGGTGTACTGAGTGCTTTGACCCCACAGGTGGCTGTGAAAATGAAATATTTAATTTCTTCAAAAAAATGTTTTATAAGGGCTTATTCACACGAATGTGTGCTGCCCGTTGCCATATTGCGGACCGCATTTGCAGATCTGCAATACACGGGCACTGTTCCGTGTGCATTCCGCATCACGAATGCGGACCCATTCACTTCAATGGGTTCGCAAATCCAGATATGCGAAATGGAAGCACGGAACAGAACACTAGGGTTCCGTTCAGTGCCTCCGCACTGCAAAAAGATAGAACATGCTCTATCTTTTTGCGGAACGGACGGATCGCGGACCCATTCATGCGGCTGGGCCACGGTCGGTGCCCGTGCATTGTGGACTGCAATTTTTCATTTTCCCTAGATTTTTAATTTTCTTGCATTCATAAGTAATAATGCAAGAAAAAGGACCCCCGCAGTTTGTTACCCATTTTCTCCTGAATACGACAACTAAGGATCGACCGATTATCGGAGTTACTGATATTAACTGCCGATATTCATGATTTTCAAAGTTATCGGCATCTAACCTTGCCGATAATGCGTCCAGCGCGCTATCACCGAACATGAGCGCGCTCTTGTCAGCTCGTCATGTTACCTCAGCGGCACAGGGGAGAAGGAGTCACTCTCTCCCTTCCCCTGTGCCGCCGCTGCCAATGAGGAGAGAGGGGGCGGGCACAATGAAAGTTAACGTCTAATACAAATACAGGAGGTGGTGCCCAGACTATATGACAGGAAGCTGCGATCTGCGGCAGTTAACCCCTCAGGTGCCGCACCTGAGGGGTTAACTGCTGCCGCTGATCGCAGCTCCCTGTCAGAGGCACGGTGCCGGCTATGTGATTCTGCGCCGACACACCCGCCTCCTGTATTAAACGTTAATTATCATTGGTGGCGCAGTGCGCCCTCCCCAGTATTAAAAACATTGGTGGCGCAGTGTTCCCTCCCCCCCACCCCCCAGTATTAAAAACATTGGTGGTGCAGAGCACCCTCCCCCCACCCCCCAGTATTAAAATCATTGGTGGCGCAGTGCGCCCCCTACACCCGTCAGTATTAAAATCATTGGTGGCGCAGTGCGCCCCCCCAACCCCACCCTCCCAGTATTAAAATCATTGGTGGCAGTAGCCACAGGGTCCCCTCACCTCCTCTTCATTAGTGGCAGTGGCAGCTTCTGATCAGTGCTCCAGCAGTGTAATCCAGGGGCTCCAATCGGTTATCATGGCAGCCAGGACGCTACTGAAGCCCTGGCTGCCATGGTAAGCTCCCTGCTGTCGTGTGCACAAAACACAGGGCAGCAGGGAGAGTGTAAAGTCCTATTCGCCCTAATAGAGCTCTATTAGGGTGAATAGGACAAGGGATTAAAAGATCCCAGGTTCTAGCCCCTAAGGGGGGAAATAGTTATTAAATAAAAAGTAAAAAAAAAACAACACCTAAATATTAAGTATAAATCACCCCCTTTCCCAATTTTACATATAGAATATATAAACAATAAATAAAAAAAACATATCACATATTGCCACGTCTGAAAAGTCCAAACTATTAAAATATATATAAAAAAATCTCCTATGTGGTGAACGCTGTAACAGAATTTAGTTTTTTCAAGAATGAAAATGCACAGAATATCGATATAAGTTATTGGCTATCGGCTTGAAAGTTCACAGGTTATTGGTATTGGCTCTAAAAAATCTATATCGGTCGATCCCCAACAACAACACCCCATATGTGCTTGCAAACTGCTTCATGTGCACACCAGAAAGCTTAGCAGGAGCACCATTTAGCTTTTAGAGGTAATAATTTGCAGGAATGGGTTTTGGGCAACATGTTGCGCTTGACGAAACATCGAGGTACCTCTGAACGTGACCCCATTTTTGAAACTACACCCCTCAAGGAATTTATTGAGGGGTGTATTGAGGGCTTTGACCCCACAGGCATTTCATAGAATTTAGAAACCCTTGGCTGTGAAAATGAAAAATTTAATTGTTCCAATAAAATCTTGCTTTAGCCCCAGACTCTTCATTTTCACAAGTGGTAAAATGAGAACATACACCCCACAATGTTTTACCCATTTTCTCGTGAATATGATAACACCCCAGATGTGGTTATTAACGCTGTTTGGGCATACCATAGGCTTCAGAAGAGAGAGATCACCATGTGCATTTAAAGCCTAGTGATTTATACGGCACCGGCTGACTTTGAGGTTAAATAAAAAAAGAAATCCCAAGAAGTGACCCATTTTAAAAACCACTAGGGCCATTTATCAATCTGGCGTAAAGTAGAACTGCCTTAGTTGCCCACAGCAACCAATCAGATTTCACCTTTCATTTTCGAAAGGAGCTGTCAAAAAATAAAGGTGGAATCTGATTGGTTTCTATGGGCAACTAAGCCAGTTCTAATTTACACCAGTTTGATAAATGACCCCGCATATCCTTCACAGAACTTGCCAAGTGATGTAGTGAACATTTTGACCCCACCGGTGTTTTGCAAAAATGGATTCACCCATATGAGGCAAACTGAAAATTGAACTTTTTACACAGATATGAAATTTCAGTTCCCAATATGCTGTGCCCACGCATTTGTCAGTGTAAAAAGCAAGCCTTTTATTACTATGCTATGCATCTACATACCATGCATGTGGCCCTAATCTTTTGCCTCCACATACAACATGGCTCAGGAGTATAAGGGCACCATGCGCATTTGAGATCAAATGTGGTGATTTACACTGCTTATGCTGTCAACTGTAGAAGCTCTGAGATGAAGTAATAAAGGGAACCCTGAAGATGTGATCCCAGTTTGAAAACTCCGCTCATCAAGGTATTAAGGAGTGGGCATTTTGATGCCGCAAGTATTTTGCAGAAATTAATTGGCAGCAAACCTTGCAAAGTGAAAATTACTATTTTTTCACAGATTTTGCATTTCAGAGCCCAATATGTCATGCCCCCCTGGTACTAACTGAGACTCACCCTACACTACTTGAACTGATAGGTGGGTTCTACTAGGTGCTGAAATACCATACATGCAGATGTAAACTTCTGTTCGGGTATGCTGCAGGGTTCACAAGGGAATAACCACCTTTTGGCTGTTGTAACTCAGATTTTGATGGATTGGTTCACGGGCACCATGTTGCTGTCGTACAGACAACAATGCAGTTTTCATTTTTCTCTAGATGGAGCTTATGTTTTTGCAGATTGAGATAAGATTCCCATATCATTGGTTCTATTTTGCGGTACATATAACTTTTTAATCACTTATTATTGTGCGTTATGGGAAGCAAGATAAAGAAAGGGCAGGGATTCTACCACTGCTTTTTGTTATTGAAGCATGCACCATGTGGGATAAATCCCATGATATCTTTATTCTGCTGGTCAGTACGAGATATCAGTTTTATATAGTTTTTGTACGTTTTACAACTTTTACACAAAGCATTTTTTTCCGGCGATGGTCTTGTGTGAGGACTTGTTTTTAAAATTTTCATTGGTACCATTTTGGGGTATATCAGACTTTTTGATTGTTTTATATTTTTTGGGAGTCGAGTGAACCAAAATATGGCTGTTCTGGCACAGCTTTTGTTTTTTCACAGTGTTTACCTAATGGGGTAAGTCATGATTATTTTTAGGGTTGAATGAATTGGGTTCAGATTGCCGGACAGGAAGAGAGAAGGGAGATGGCACGTGCACACTGCGGATAGGATCCTGAGGATAGAGTAATAGCCTAGACAACCCCTTTAAGAATATGGGCTCCGTCCTACTTTAAAATGTATGGCCTCCTCGGAGGTCTCTCTGAAGTTTCAGCAAATATTGCGATACTTACTTCGTCTCACCTATCACATATTACATTGTTTATTTGCATAAATTACTGATTTCAGATATGGCCTATGATAGAGCTTGCAAAGTCTGACATCTTCTTGGCTGATGCAATTGCCAACAGAAATAAAATCTTCCAAGATACAAACCTTAGTGGTGCTTCTGTAAGAGGTTCAAATAGAGATTCAACCAGGGTCTTGAGGATAATAGTCCAATCCCAGGCTTGAATAGGAGGCTTAACTTATTCATTTGAATTGAATAAAGAACGTAAAAAAAATACATGAATGCACGAAGGCTCCATCTATGCAAGCAGTGGCAGCTGTGAAGTGCACTCTCATAATGTTAGGTTTAAACCCAAACTGGAAACCTTCCTGCAAAAAAATGTAAGACTTAAGACAGATCAGGATTCTACAAAGTTTTCACCACCACATCTTACAAGCCCTTCTTCAGTCCTAAACCGCCCGATTCCAGGCTGTAAGCTGAAACATCTCCAGTTTGGATGCTTTAGGCCTGCTTGAACCAGAAGGTTCGGCTGGACTGCATCTCCAATAATTTCCTCTGGAAAGTTGTAGCTAGTGAGGGATCATGCCATCCTGGCCAAATGAGCACTATGGCTATGGCTCTCGTCTCATTTTCCTGAGCACTCAGGATGTGAGGGGAAATGGAGGAAAAAATGGATGAAAAATTCCTTCCCAACTGAAAGACAGGCCATCTATTCTTTCTGGTCGATCTGCTGGATTCAGGGAGCAAAACTTCTTGAGCTTTGTATTGGAGGCTGTCCCTATTGCATCTAAATGGGGATACCCAATCTGCACACAATATATTAAAAATACAGTCGTTGAGAATTCAACTGTGACCTACTTAACAGATCCGCCTGAACATTCAGAATACCTTGAATGTGGATGGCTGTCTACGGTTTGATATTCCACTGCCCAAGTCATAATTTGACTGTTCCGTGGATCAGAGCGAGTCCTATGCCAATTGTTGATATAGCACATGGTGGAGATATTATCTCTTTGCTCCACCATTGACAGATTCTTGAGCCTGCCCTAAATGAAGAGCTAGATATATTGCTTTCAGGTCTCTGATATTGGATCACAGATACATCTCTTGAGGAGAGAATCTCCCCTGAACTCAAAGAATGCTGAAGTGTACTTCCTGACCAGAGTTATTAGAATGGCTAGAATAGTCTACCTTGTTCAGCATTTGTCGGACGAAGCCATCAAGACAGGTCTTCCCGAGTTTCTGGCATGATCACCACAAGACGAACCAGACTTGCTAAACATTGGTTTCTTCTTGAAACGATGCTGGTTTGCAATGTACACTAATGCCCATGTTACGGCTTCTATTGTAGAGGTCAGGATAGTATATATTTGTAGACAGAGCGGCTGCCTGGCCTGATTTGATAGCGATCTTGAATATCAACAGGAGTGGCGGTTGCACGGAGGGGGGAGGCTTGCACAGAAGTTGCTGGGGGGGGGGGGGGGTGAGCCCTGTTCAAATATTTGCTGTGGGGCCCAGTTATTCTAGTTACTCCACTGGGTCCTGACTGGCGCTTGGTGATGGGACCTTAGACCTCATCTCCATCTTGATTTCTGGATCCGGTCCTGTGAGAGCTTAAACAACCAGTTTCAGGAGTCTAACTGGAAGCTAAGTTAGTGCCGCAACTAACTTAGTAAAAATACCGGGAGATGATGATAAACCAAAGGCCAGTGTATTGAAGATGGGAAACCCTGGTGAGTGATGGCCATAAAATTGTCCTGCTGGCGAATTTTGATAACAGAACAGAATTTTGTCCGGGAGATATCTGTTTCGACACGTCAAATCTAGTCTCCATTTTACCTGTGGCTTTGGCACTGCATACACTCTTGAAAAGACTCAAAAACGTAACTTTTAATAAATAATCAATAAATGAAGCTAGACAAAAGAATGCAATCTCATTAAAAACTCCAGCCCCTAAAGCGGTCAAAAACAAAACAAAAAAAGACCTACAAAATACCATACCAACATATATCAAGTGACCTAAAATAGGGTGTATAGGGTAGATCAGTAAAAGAGTAGATGGTTCGTACCATTTCATAGGTTCTACAGGGTATGGACGTGGCCTTGGATCAGGGTAAGTGTATGATGGTTCCGTTCCTTAGATGCCTTAGCCTTCTTGTTCACCTGGTGTTATTTCATTCCCTCCAGTTCGTGGGATATTGACTTGGCTCAGGAACCGGTTACAGATGGTAATCTCGCAACAAAATTTGCAAAGTCCCTCTCTGTCCTGCTCCATATAACAAATATGTCATCGATGAAGAGGGAGCAGAGGATCACATGTGCCTTCCGTAGGTACTCCTCCAAAAACGATGGTTTCCTCCCACCAGCCCAGGAGCAGGTTTGCGTATGATGGCGCACAAGAACTGCCCATCGCCGTACCCCCTGAGCTGGTGGTAGAAGTGACCATCAAATAGGAAGTAACTTCTGTGGGTTTAATATATTACCCACTGCTGTATAGGACACCTCAGCCCTGTGTCCCCTGATGATTCTAGGGCTAATGAATGAAACGTGTTGGAACACTGTAGACTCTTTTGTGAGTTATTTTTATATTCAACTTTTGGATCACCGTGTTTGCTTTGGGCACAATTATTTTGCTTTATCACTCTCCTTTTTTTTTTTTTTTTGGGCACTATTTTTTGTAATATAATGATAGGGTTCTCTAGGGTCTCCAGAAAAGGGAAAGATTCCAGACAGGGATGCTTTTTTCAGGGCGATGACTCCATATTAGGAGGTCATTAGGGCTATTGATAGTCTTGATAGGGCATATTAGGATCAGCATAGGTATCGGTCTCTCTATCTACCGTATATCTATCAGATATGACGTCAGATGAAACCAACGTCAAGGATATCAATAAGAGAGACTTACCATCTGTATCCGGTTCCTAAACCAAGTCCATATTCCACGAATTAGAGGGACTGAAATAGCACCAGCTGAACAAGAAAGCTGAGGCATCTAAGGAACAGAACCATCATACACTTACCCTGATCCAAGGCCATGTCCATACCCTGTAGAACCTATGAAATGGTAAGAACCATCTACTCTTTTACTGATCTACCCTATACACCCTATTTTAGGTCACTTGATATATGTTGGTATGGTATTTTATAGGTCTATTTTCTATTTTTTTTTACCGCTTTAGGGGCTGAAGTTTTCAATGAGATTGCATACTTTTGTCTAGCTTCATTTATTGATTATTTATTAAAAGTTACGTTTTAGGAGTTACCACTGCCCCCTTTTTTATATTTTTGACCTGTAACGGCGGTAGATTGTGGAAGGTACTGAATCTCTGTTTATAAGGACATACCCTAAAATCATTTAAACTCTTGAAAAGACCCCAGAAATTATCTGGGAAAGAGGTCAAGATTTTCCTGTGAAGTCCTGAAACAACCACCATATGAGGCTTTGTGAAGGGTTGACTTATTTGCCTTGGGAGAGCAATTTCTTTAACCTGAGGGAGTAACATGGGTACAAGATTCTATCCAGGTGTCTGACTTAATCTTTGCACAATCTGAGAAAAGGTTTTGTAATCTTGCTCCCACTGGAAGCCTGGTGTCCTAAATTTGATGTTTTCCTGTTCCAAATGTCTACTTTCTAGTGCTTGGAGAGCCTGAACACTTAGGTCCCTTTCACACGGGCGAGAATTCCGTGCGGGTGCAATGCGTGAGGTGAATGGTGAACGCATTGCACCCGCACTGAATCTGGACCCATTCACTTCAATGGGGCTGTGCAGATGAACTGGGATTTTCACGCATTACTTGTGTGTTGCATGAAAATCGCAGCATGTTCTATATTCTGCGTTTTTCACGCAACGCAGGCCCCATAGAAATGAATGGGTCTGCGTGAAAATCGCAAGCATCCGCAAGCAAGTGCGGATGCAGTGCGATTTTCACGCATGGTTGCTAGGAGATGATAGGGATGAGCAACCCCATTAAAGTCTAATCACTGTATTATTTTCCCTTATAACATAGTTATAAAGGAAAATATTAGCATTCTTAATACAGAATGCTTACTAAAATGTGCCTTGAGGGGTTAAGAAAAAATAAATAAATGTAACTCACCTCATCCACTTGTTCGTGCAGCCCATCGTCTTCTTTCTTCTTCTTTCAGGACCTGCAAAAGGTGGATGAGGTGAGTTAAATATTTTTTTATTTCTTAACCCCTCAAGGCACATTTTAGTAAGCATTCTGTATTAAGAATGCTATTATTTTCTTTTATAACAATGTTATAAGGGAAAATAATAAAATGAATAGAACACCTAACCCAAACCCGAACTTCAGTGAAGAAGTCTGGGTTCGGGTCTGGGTACCACATTCAGTTTTTTCTCACTCGCGTGCAAAACGCATTGCACTCGCGCGAAAAAAACTGGACATCGGAACGCAATCGCAGTCAAAACTGACTGCAATTGCGTGCCTACTCGCGCGGGTTTCCTGCGATGCATCCGGAGCAAATCCGGGACACCCATGTGAAAGAGGCCTTAGAGTACTTTAAAAAAACTGATCAGTTCTATCCTAATGCATTCTGAATGGAGAGCATTCCGTTCATTATGCATCAGGATGTCTTCAGTTCAGTCTCTGTACGGTTTTTGGACGGAGAAAATACTGCAGCATGCTGTGGTATTTTCTCCGTCCAAAATTACGGAACACTTGCCGGAATGCCGGATCCGGCATTATTTTACATTGAAATACATTAATGCCGGATCCGGGCCTAAGTGTTCTGGAAAAACAGACCTTTAAAAATGTGAAAAAGATAAATACCGGATCTGTTTTTCCGGATTAAAATCGGAGAGACGGATCCGGTATTGCAATACATTTGTGCAGAAATCCATATCATTCCAAAGAGTTCACATACTTTTTCTTGCAACTGTATATGAGCAGAAAGGACCTTTGTGGAAGCTTCTGACTGCTGAGAAGTAAACCATTCCACAACCTCTGCACTATTCGTTGGAGACCTTCAGCTGGGAGGCAATGGTGCAGACATCTCCTACATTGTCCACAGTTGGTGCAGACATCTCATACATTGTCCACAGTTGGTGCATATACTAACATTTATGGCTTTATGGATTCTCTGCAGACTTCTGTAATTGTAACATAGTAATTCGCTTACACATACATACAAGATACATATGAGCCATTCCAGGACACAGGATCCTTAAAGGATATGGACATCTTTGTAAAACATTTACACTAATTGATTTATTTAGTGAAGAAAATCATTTCTCCAATTGGTTCCATTTATCTATCTTTTTTGTTTTTGTTCTACAGCCTGCTGTGCTTCCTATGCAGAGCAGGCTGCTCTCAGTGAGTTTACAGAGAATCCGTCCAGGTGGGTTCTGTGTATGGCATCGTCAGGCAGGCACAGTGTATGGCAATGTCAGGCGGGCGCTGTGTATGGCAGCATCAGGCGGGCGCTGTGTATGAGAGCAATGGTATTATGTTAAAACTGTAGTGTGACCTCTGCTGTCAGCTGTACCATACAGCTGACAGTCTGCTTCAAACTGCAGACATAACCCCTTCCATGCCATGATCCTTAGGGACCGCTGTATGAAAGGGGCTAACCATCGGGCTGCTGCTCCACTGTGGCAGCGGCCTGATGCTGTCCCTCTCCCCCTGCTGTGTAGGATGGCCATCCTCACCTCCATACAAGCTGTCACCCCTCCCCTTCAGGATGGCAACAGGCCCCCCCCACCCTACCCCCTTCCTTCAGGATGGCCGGCAAGGCAAGAAGCCCTCCCCTTCCTTCAGGACGGCTGGCGAGGCAACAAGCCCCCTTCTCTCGGGATGGCCGGCTAGGTAACAATGTCGGCCATTTAACTCCTTCCATGCAGTGGCCCTTAGGGACCGCTGCAAGGAGGGGTTATCCATCGGGCCGCTATGATATTTTTATAGACCAGGTTGTCACGGATGCGGCGATACCTAATATGTATACTTTTTTTATTTATGTAAGTTTTACACAATGATTTCTTTTTTGAAGCAAAAAAAATCATGTTTTAGTGTTTCCATAGTCTGAGAGCCATAATTTTTTCAGTTTTTGGGCGATTACCTTGGGTAGGGTGTGATTTTTGCGGGATGAGATGACGGTTTTATTGGCATTATTTTGGGGTGCGTGTGACTTTTTGATCGCTTGCTATTACACTTTTTGTGATGTAAGGTAACAAAAAATGGTTTATTTAGCACAGTTTTTATTTTAAATTTTTTACGGTGTTCATCTGAGGGGTTAGGTCATGTGATATTTTTATAGAGCCGGTCGATACGGACGCGGCGATACCTAATATGTATACTTTTTTTTATTTATGTAAGTTTTACACAATAGTATAATTTTTGAAACAAAAAAAAAATCATGTTTTAGTGTCTCCATATTCTGAGAGCCATAGTTTTTTCAGTTTTTGGGCGATTATCTTAGGTTGGGTGTAATTTTTTGCGGGATGAGATGACGGTTTTATTGGCACTATTTTGGGGTGCATATGACTTTTTGATCGCTTGCTATTACACTTTTTGTGATGTAAGGTGACAAAAAATGGTTTATTTAGCACAGTTTTTATTTTTTATTTTTTACGGTGTTCATCTGAGAGGTTAGGTCATGTGATATTTTTATAGAGTCGGTCGATACGAACGCGGCGATACCAAATATGTATACTTTTTTTTTAATGTAAGTTTTACACAATAACAGCTTTTTTTTTAAAAAAATGATGTTTTAGTGTCTCCATATTCTGAGCCATATTTTTTTTTATTTTTTGGGCGATTGTCTCAGGTAGGGGCTCATTTTTTGCGGGATGGATGAGGTGACGGTTAGATTGGTACTATTTTGGTGGGCAAACGCCTTTTTGATCGCTTGCTGTTGTACTTTTTGTGATGTAAGGTGCCAAAAATTTTTTTTATTTAGCACAGTTTTTATTTTTGGTGGCATGTTGTCCTACCTGGTACATTCAGGTCGTGTTGCTGGTCAGTCCTCGTTGCACGTCTGCTTCTAGCGTTTAGGCGCAAATGTCACGTCCGCCGCCAGGGTGGCATGTTGTCCTGCCTGGTACATTCAGGTCGTGTTGCTGGTCAGTCCTCGTTGCACGTCTGCTTGAAGCGTTCAGGCAATGTCACGTCTGCCGCCCGCGGTGGCATGTTGTCCTGCCTGGAACGTCCGGGTTGTTATACTCGTCAGTCCTCGTTGCACGTCTGCTTGAAGCGTTCAGGCGCAATGTCACGTCTGCCGCCCGTGGTGGTATGTTGTCATGCCTGGAACGTCCGGGTTGTCATACTCGTCAGTCCTCGTTGCACGTCGGCTTTAACCACCTCAGCCCCTATAGCTTAAACACCCTGAAAGACCAGGCCACTTTTTACACTTCTGACCTACACTACTTTCACCGTTTATTGCTCGGTCATGCAACTTACCACCCAAATGAATTTTACCTCCTTTTCTTCTCACTAATAGAGCTTTCATTTGGTGGTATTTCATTGCTGCTGACATTTTTACTTTTTTTGTTATTAATCGAAATTTAACGATTTTTTTTGCAAAAAAATGACATTTTTCACTTTCAGTTGTAAAATTTTGCAAAAAAAACGAGATCCATATATGAATTTTGCTCTAAATTTATTGTTCTACATGTCTTTGATAAAAAAAAAATGTTTGGGTAAAAAAAAAAATGGTTTGGGTAAAAGTTATAGCGTTTACAAACTATGGTACAAAAATGTGAATTTCCGCTTTTTGAAGCAGCTCTGACTTTCTGAGCACCTGTCATGTTTCCTGAGGTTCTACAATGGCCAAACAGTACAAACACCCCACAAATGACCCCATTTCGGAAAGTAGACACCCTAAGGTATTCGCTGATGGGCATAGTGAGTTCATAGAACTTTTTATTTTTTGTCACAAGTTAGCGGAAAATGATTTATTTTTATTTTTATTTTTTTCTTACAAAGTCTCATATTCCACTAACTTGTGACAAAAAATAAAAACTTCCATGAACTCACTATGCCCATCAGCGAATACCTTGGGATGTCTTCTTTCCAAAATGGGGTCACTTGTGGGGTAGTTATACTGCCCTGGCATTCTAGGGGCCCAAATGTGTGGTAAGTAGTTTGAAATCAAATTCTGTAAAAAATGGCTGGTGAAATCCGAAAGGTGCTCTTTGGAATGTGGGCTCCTTTGCCCACCTAGGCTGTAAAAAAGTGTCACACATGTGGTATTGCCGTACTCAGGAGAAGTTGGGGAATGTGTTTTGGGGTGTCATTTTACATATACCCATGCTGGGTGAGAGAAATATCTTGGCAAAAGACAACTTTGTATAAAAAAATGGTAAAAGTTGTCTTTTGCCAAGATATTTCTCTCACCCAGCATGGGTATATGTAAAATAACACCCCAAAACACATTCCCCAACTTCTCCTGAATACGGAGATACCAGATGTGTGACACTTTTTTGCAGCCTAGGTGGGCAAAGGGGCCCATATTCCAAAGAGCACCTTTCGGATTTCACTGGTCATTTTTTACAGAATTTGATTTCAAACTCCTTACCACACATTTGGGCCCCTAGAATGCCAGGGCAGTATAACTACCCCACAAGTGACCCCATTTTGGAAAGAAGACACCCCAAGGTATTCGCTGATGGGCAAAGTGAGTTCATGGAAGTTTTTATTTTTTGTCACAAGTTAGTGGAATATGAGACTTTGTAAGAAAAAAAAAAAAATCATCATTTTCCACTAACTTGTGACAAAAAAAATAAAAAATTCTAGGAACTCGCCATGCCCCTCACAGAATACCTTGGGGTGTCTTCTTTCCAAAATGGGGTCACTTGTGGGGTAGTTATACTGCCCTGGCATTTTCCAGGGGCCCTAATATGTGGTAAGTAGGTAAATGACCTGTGAAATCCTAAAGGTGCTCTTTGGAATGTGGGCCCCTTTGCCCACCTAGGCTGCAAAAAAGTGTCACACATGTGGTATCTCCGTATTCAGGAGAAGTTGGGGAATGTGTTTTGGGGTGTCATTTTACATATACCCATGCTGGGTGAGAGAAATATCTTGGCAAAAGACAACTTTTCCCATTTTTTTATACAAAGTTGGCATTTGACCAAGATATTTCTCTCACCCAGCATGGGTATATGTAAAATGACACCCCAAAACACATTCCCCAACTTCTCCTGAATACGGAGATACCAGATGTGTGACACTTTTTTGCAGAGTAGATGCGCAAAGGTGCCCAAATTCCTTTTAGGAGGGCATTTTTTTAGACATTTGGATACCAGACTTCTTCTCACGCTTTGGGGCCCCTAAAATGCCAGGGCAGTATAAATACCCCACATGTGACCCCATTTTGGAAAGAAGACACCCCAAGGTATTCAATGAGGGGCATGGCGAGTTCATAGAAAAAAAATTTTTTGGGCACAAGTTAGCGGAAATTGATATTTTTTATTTTTTTCTCACAAAGTCTCCCTTTCCGCTAACTTGGGACAAAAATTTCAATCTTTCATGGACTCAATATGCCCCTCACGGAATACCTTGGGGTGTCTTATTTCCGAAATGGGGTCACATGTGGGGTATTTATACTGCCCTGGCATTCTAGGGGCCCTAAAGCGTGAGAAGAAGTCTGGAATATAAATGTCTAAAAATGTTTACGCATTTGGATTCCGTGAGGGGTATGGTGAGTTCATGTGAGATTTTCTTTTTTGACACAAGTTAGTGGAATATGAGACTTTGTAAGAAAAAAAATAATAATTTCCGCTAACTTGGGCCAAAAAAATGTCTGAATGGAGCCTTACAGGGGGGTGATCAATGACAGGGGGGTGATCAATGACAGGGGGGTGATCAGGGAGTCTATATGGGGTGATCACGCCCCCCTCATATATCACCCCCCTGTCATTGATCACCCCCCTATAAGGCTCCATTCGGATGTCCGTATGTGTTTTGCGGATCCGATCCATGTATCAGTGGATCCGTAAAAATCATACGGACATCTGAATGCAGCCTGACAGGGGGGTGATGAATGACAGGGGGGTGATCAGGGAGTCTATATGGGGTGATCACCCCCCTGTCATTGATCACCCCCCTATAAGGCTCCATTCAGATGTCCGTATGTGTTTTGCGGATCCGATCCATGTATCAGTGGATCCGTAAAAATCATACGGATGCAGCGTACTCAAGTTAGGTTTAGAAATGTTCCTGGGTGTTGTAGTGCAATAGACACTAACCTGAGACGGCTGACTCTCTGCAAGGGCAGGTGATGATGAGAAATGTTCGTGACGCCAGTGCCAATTAAACGGTGGCAAGCCGTTTGCTGACAGCAGGAATAACTGAGGAACCACGTGATGTTAAAACAGAATTCAAACTTTAGTAGTCATCATATAGGGACATTGACGGAAGCGCAGTTCCTTTGAAGACAGTTGATTTTCAATACAGTTGATGCAGGCAATATATATATTTATAGCAAGGTGACTTCAGAGTGTTAAACACAGGACTTGCAGTACAGGCAGCTTGTACTCTATTCCTGACTGATCCTGGAACATAGAAACTCTTCTCCAAGGCCCAATGCCCTAGCTCTGGCGTATATCCTTGGTTTTATCTCTATCAAGTACCTCCTCTGTTGTCTTGAGTACCTCTTGCTTTTCTGGGCTTGCCTCTGTCTCTCTCTCAGCTTCCTCAGGCTCTAGAAACTTCTGAACTCCCTTCCTAGGCTAGGCCCTGCCTATTTATACTGCACTGGGAGCTCCCTCTGCTGACTGGAACAGGGATCACCTGCACAGGCCTAACTGGCTTAAAGGGAAATACACATAAAACCTAGCAGTGTCGGGTAACCTACCCGTATGCTGCACACCCCCAGACTTTAACGTGAGTAAGGCCTCGTACTCACACTCGCCTTCCTGAACCGGCATAACATGATACATAACATTGGCATTACATTATAATATGATAAATAATTGTTTCACACAGAAAAACATAACATTGGTAACTTCATGAATAAATGACGCAAGGGAAAGGGGCGTCTTCTTGCTTCTTAGGCACGGCCGCTGACCTGGCACAGCGGACTTAGGGTGAACCAGGTTAGTCCATCTTTCATTGGTGGCAGTATAATAACGGAACTACCCAGGGGTTTCCTGTGGGTGTATCACAGGCAAGGGCTCACGTGGGGGAGTCCATTCTTGCGCACAAATGTCAAGTAAAGTATTACCAGTAGCAACTGTTTGGGAGGAGACACCACCAGCATAGTCAAAGTCTCCTAAACGGACTGGCGGGCGTCCCCTGGTCATCCGGGTAGACCTTCTCAATACAGGGGTCTCCTCTTCCCTTAGCAACGAGGTAGAAGAGAGAGAAACAACAGGAGGGTCTCCATCAGTGAGACCTTGGTCAGGAACAACAGGGACAACAGGAACAACAGGAACAACTAGATCCACTAGAGGGGGAACTGGATCCGGGGCATCTTGAACCGGCTCTTCTGGAGGTGAAGCTACAGTAGGTGCCGGAGCAGGCACCAGCAAGTTCAACCATGGTGTCAGAAGCCAATGCATGGGATCAGCGTCATACCTTAGATTACTGACAGCCTGCATAGGATCCTCGGGCTGTATTACTGACTCTGACACAGGATATTCAGATCCAGAACTCTCGGCACTGGGTTCTGGTGTCAGGCAGAGCTTCAACCGGTTTCGGTGTACAATTTGGGATCCCTTGCCTTCCCGGGTGATCTCATAAGTGTGAGTTCCAACATTTGGGATTGCAGTGACAACATAGGGATTTCGCTCCCATTTACTGTCCAGTTTACTGGTACGGCGGTTATTCTTTAACCATACCACGGCCCCTATTGTCAAGGGTTCTGCATGGGCTGCTTGATCATAGTCTCTCTGCTGTCGGTCCCTAGCATAGTCCATACGTTCCTGAACAATGGCTTTGGCTGTATTCAATCGCCTTTGATGTTCAGCAACCCAGTCGGTGTTAGGTAATGGGTTAATGCAATCAGGCACGTGTATGTCCAATGAATGATCAGCAGGCAATGTCCCTTGGCGCCCAAACATCAAGTAAAAAGGGGTATACCCGGTGGAACAATGTATGGTATGATTGTATGTGAACATGAGCTGTGGCAACAGATTAGGCCAATCTCCTCTGTTTTCAGGAGGCACGGCCCTCAGCATCTCTATCAAGGTCTGATTCATTTTTTCACATAATCCATTACCTTGAGGATGGTAGGCCGTTGTCCGGATCTTCTTACAGTTGTGTAAGCGGCACAGTTCATGGAACAGATGGGACTCAAAAGCAGGTCCTTGATCGGTGAGGATCTTTTCTGGACATCCGTAGGGCAGGAGGAAATGCTTCCAGAACAGTTCGGCTGTAGTCTTGGCTGTCTGGTCTCTCACAGGCACCGCTACAACAAACTTAGTGAAATGGTCAATAATAGTCATGGCATAAGCATACCCTGAGCGACTAGGCTCCAGTTTCACATGGTCGATGGCGACAAGTTCAAGAGGACGGGTACTTACAATAGGTCTCAGTGGTGCCCTCTGATCATGGTGCTCACTTCGTTTTAAGGCACAGGCTACACACTCCCGACACCACTTTTCCATGTCTTCTCTCATGCCCACCCAGTAAAACCGCTGGCGGATTGTAGCCTCAGTCTTTTGGACCCCAAAGTGACCGGATTGATTGTGGTACATCTCCAACACCATACCTGCATCTCGTCGGGGTATGAGAATCTGGTGTACTCTTTCGTTGGACACTGGGTCTAGGCTTCTCCGTAGCAATAGGCCCTTTTGTATGAAGAGTTGATGGCGCTGTCTCCACAGTTTGATGAGCTCAGGATCTGCACTCTTACGCCGAATCCTCTCAGGGGCTCTGCCACTAGTAATGAAGTCCAACAACTCACCCAGCACTCTACTTTCAGACTGTAGTTTCACCCACCTTTCTTCTTTAGGATCAGGCCTACTGGAGGGTGAAGGAACTGCAGCTCTGTCATTGGTAGCTCGAGCCTGATCCTGTTGAGCAAATTTGTTATAGAAAGCCGGCATCTCTACATCTTCCCAAGCATCTCGCACATCATCAGGAGCTGTCTCTGTGGGAAGCCTGGATAAAGCATCAGCATTATCATTAGTACGTCCAGCACAATATTTTACAGAGAAATCATAGTTGGCGAGGCGAGAGGCCCATCTCTGCTCCAAGGCCACTAATTTAGCTGTATTTAGATGTGCCAGAGGGTTATTGTCAGTGAATGCAATGAACGGGGTGGCGGCTAGATAATCCTTGAATTTTTCTGTCACCGCCCACACTAATGCCAGGAACTCTAGTTTGAAGGAACTATAATTCTGGTCATTTTTCTCAGCTCCTTTCAGGGAGCGGCTTGCATATGCTATCACTCTCTCTTTTCCCTCTTGGATTTGGGCTAACACAGCTCCCAGGCCTCGCTTGCTAGCATCGGTATAAAGATGGAAAGGCTTGCTATAATCTGGATAACCTAACACAGGAGGCTCGGTCAGTTTTTTTTTTAGCAGTTGGAAAGCTATCTCTCTTTCCTCATTCCACTCAATGGGCACAGGAGTTCTAGGACTCTTCTTGGGTTGCCCCCTCAAGAGCTCCTGGATAGGATCAGCTATTTGAGCAAAATGGGGGATAAAACGTCTATAGTAGCCGGCAAAACCAAGGAAACCCCTCACTTCCTTGACAGTAGTAGGAACCGGCCAATTACGGACAGCTGCTAACTTATCAGGGTCAGGTTGCACTCCCTCTCCGCTTACCACATGCCCCAGGTATCTTACTGCAGGTTTGAGCAGGTGACACTTGGATGGCTTTACCTTCAAGCCATATTTGATAAGGATTTCAAATACTTCTGCCAAATGTTTCAGATGGTCTTCATATGTTTTTGAGTACACAATGACGTCATCTAGATACAGCAGCACTGTTTCGAAGTTTTTGTGACCCAAACACCGCTCCATTAGTCTCTGGAAAGTTCCTGGGGCATTACATAGCCCGAACGGCATACAATTGAATTCGAACAGGCCCATGGGAGTAGTGAAAGCAGTCTTTTCCCTATCTGCAGGGGCCATGGGTACTTGCCAGTAGCCACTGGTCAAGTCCAATGTGGAGAAATAGGCAGAGGAGCCCAGAGCAGTTAGGGACTCCTCAATGCGGGGCAGTGGGTATGCATCTTTGTGGGTTATTTGATTAATTTTCCTATAATCCACACAGAAACGGATACCACCGTCCTTCTTCTTTACAAGGACCAGGGGTGCAGCCCACGGACTACGGCTGTCCCGGATTACATTAGAGTCTTTCATCTCTTGGATCATTTCCTTTACAGTCTGATATGAAGTAGGCGGTAAGGGTCTGTATCTCTCCTTGATAGGAGGATGAGAGCCAGTAGGTATGGTGTGTTGTATGGCACTCACCTCTCCATAATCAGTAGCATGCTTACTGAAGGCCTGGGGGTACTCTTTGACCAGCTGTAGGATACCTTCTTGTTGATGTTGGGGGGTAGTCTCGTCCCCCACATGGAGTTCTTCCCACCAGGGCACTTGTGGCTGGGTCACCGGCGAACATCCGCTGACTGCAGCTGGCGGCTTTTCTGTCACTGGAAGACGAATGATGTCTTGGAAGGACACCTGGGACAGCTGGGCAACACGGCAATGCTTAGTAAGTGCAACAGGATGATCACTCAGGTTAATCAGACGGACAGGTACTTTACCTTGGGAGACGTTCACCAGGCACTTGGCAGCTCTCACATAAGGGTAATCCTCCATCTGGATTGGTTCTACCAGGGCTGGATAATCTCGGCCTTGGACTCCCAGGACAGCACGACACCATAAAAGAGTTTGAGAATTAGGAGGCAAAGTCACAGGCTTAATATCACTAATCCTGGCAGTACAAATTTCTCCTTTCCCATTAGCAAACCTCTGCTGGGCACTTAACACAGTAATAGTCTTTTGAATCACCCGCTTGGATGCAGAGGAAGCAGTGGGCAAAGTCTGATGTAATACGGCAAGTATTTCTGAATAACAATTTTTGAAGACATTGGTGCCTAGAATGACAGGATGTCCTCCTCTGTCGCCGGCCTGTACTACTATCACCCCCTGTTGTGGTAAGGTTACTTCTCCCACCTGCAGGGTGGGTTCCCAGTATCCATGAATCTTTACTGGTTTGCCATTGCTGGCGATAATTTCCACCCAGGATTCAGGCGGCTGGGTCAATTGGTTGGTGTCCCAGAATCTTTCAAAGGCGGGCAGCTGAATAGTAGTGACCTGAGACCCAGTATCTAATAGGGCTTCAAAAGGGACCCCGTTGATCTCTATATTGATTTTAGGATGGGATCCTACATAACGTGGCATCCAATTTGGATCCTCTGGACCTAGTGTTCTACCTCCCGAGGGGTGGTCCTCAGCCTCAGGGGTTGCCCGTTTAACTGCCAGCACGTGGATTCTGTGTGTCCCAGCTTTTTGCAGTATGTACACACGGGCCGCTTACGACCTTTATTGCGCCTCCCAGGATCCCTGGGGTGAGTCTCTTGGTAAGGAGGTGGGAACGGCCTAGGAGGTGACAGGAATTCTTCTTCTGTCATTATGGGTTTTTCCCATTCCTCTATTTTTCTGCACACTTTCTCTAGACTTTTGGTGAGGTGATTTACTTGCTCTGTCAGCATGGCAATAGTATCGGTAGCTGACACTTGAACAGCTTGGCCGGCCTCAGCTCGGTTAGTGATAAGCGGTTTTGGCCTGCAGGCTGATGACTCAGGTGGGGTGCTCAACTCCGGAGATACTGCTGACCCCAGAATTTTTATCGCCAGTTCTTTAAAGTCCAGAAAGGTACTGTTAGGGTGCTGGGCGGACAGCATCTTTAATTGGGTCCTTATTTGTTCACTAGACACCCCGTTGATAAATTGTTCCCTCAGGGTCTGGTCCTGGTTATCAGCCTCTTTGGGATCTATCTGAATTACAGCCCCTAAAGCCTCCTGAAGTGATAGGGCATAGTCACGGAGGGACTCACCGGACTTCTGTTTCTTGCCAAAGAAGTGCATCTTTATCTCTGAGGCAGTCCTAGTTTCAAAAGTGGCCCTGAGGCGGGTGAATATCTGTTCTAGAGTACTCCGCTCAGTAGCAGGCCAGGATAATACCTCCCTGCGGGCAGCTCCCTCCAGTTGCGCTAGCAGGATTTCCATTTGCTGGTCGGCATTTATAGGGTACAGTTTGAATAATTCCAGCAACTTTTCTTTAAAGTCTCTTAGGGTATGGGTCTCTCCTCTGTAGCGGGGGAACCATGGGGCCCCGAAATAGTAAGGCATAGTAAAGGGCATCATGCTGGGGGCCATAGGATGATTAGGAGCCGCAAGCTCTCCCGGGGCCGGCTGCTCAGGCACTCCCGGTTCTGACATGTTAGCTTATTACGATGTGGCCGCTGGCGACTAAAGGGGCCGGAACAATCCCCTTCCCTCCGGTTACAAGTCCTTACCGGTATCGCCGGGTTTGCGCAGGCCAAATCTCGAGAGACTCCGGACGTCCTCAGTACGCGGTGACGTAGAAGAAACAGGGCCGCGGCGGTGCGATGATGACGAGGGGCGGGATTCTCTGTGTCTTTGCAGGGATCCGCCCACGAAGGTCCTCAGCAGCGCGGGAAACTTTACTCCAGGCGGCCGGTGGCCATCTTGGTCACCATTCCCTGACAGCAAGCAGGGTTGTTGAAAAGTCCATAAAACCACACTCCGGTGTGGCGATTTCCTTCCTCTTGATAGCGCAACACTGCACAGTGCGTTTTGGAGGTTTTAGGTACACTTTGGGTATGTTTTTCAGTCCACAAAGTCCACTTTAAATAAACAGGCAATTTGTCACTTTGGTCACAGGGCAACTGTATAAGGCACAAAGTTCACGCTTCTTGCACCATAAAGCGTGCGTATCCTGTTCGTGACGCCAAAAGAGAGGTGCAGCGTACTCAAGTTAGGTTTAGAAATGTTCCTGGGTGTTGTAGTGCAATAGACACTAACCTGAGACGGCTGACTCTCTGCAAGGGCAGGTGATGATGAGAAATGTTCGTGACGCCAGTGCCAATTAAACGGTGGCACGCCGTTTGCTGACAGCAGGAATAACTGAGGAACCACGTGATGTTAAAACAGAATTCAAACTTTAGTAGTCATCATATAGGGACATTGACGGAAGCGCAGTTCCTTTGAAGACAGTTGATTTTCAATACAGTTGATGCAGGCAATATATATATTTATAGCAAGGTGACTTCAGAGTGTTAAACACAGGACTTGCAGTACAGGCAGCTTGCACTCTATTCCTGACTGATCCTGGAACATAGAAACTCTTCTCCAAGGCCCAATGCCCTAGCTCTGGCGTATATCCTTGGTTTTATCTCTATCAAGTACCTCCTCTGTTGTCTTGAGTACCTCTTGCTTTTCTGGGCTTGCCTCTGTCTCTCTCTCAGCTTCCTCAGGCTCTAGAAACTTCTGAACTCCCTTCCTAGGCTAGGCCCTGCCTATTTATACTGCACTGGGAGCTCCCTCTGCTGACTGGAACAGGGATCACCTGCCCAGGCCTAACTGGCTTAAAGGGAAATACACATAAAACCTAGCAGTGTCGGGTAACCTACCCGTATGCTGCACGGACATCTGAATGCAGCCTGACAGGGGGGTGATCAATGACAGGGGGGTGATCAGGGAGTCTATATGGGGTGATCACCCCCCTTTAAGGCTCCATTCAGATGTCCGTATGTGATTTGCGGATCCGATCCATGTATCAGTGGATCCGTAAAAATCATACGGACATCTGAATGCAGCCTTACAGGGGGGTGATCAATGACAGGGGGGTGATCAGGGAGTCTATATGGGGTGATCACCTCCGTCATTGATCACTCCTCTGTAAGGCTCCATTCAGACGTCCGTATGTGTTTTGCGGATCCGATCCATCTATCAGTGGATCCGTAAAATTCATACGGACGTCTGAATGCAGCCTTACAGGGGGGTGATCAATGACAGGGGGGTGATCAATGACAGGGGGGTGATCAGGGAGTCTATATGGGGTGATCACCACAGTCATTGATCACTCCCCTGTAAGGCTCCATTCAGATGTCTGTATGTGTTTTGCGGATCCGATCCATCTATCAGTGGATCCGTAAAATTCATACGGACCTCTAAATGGAGCCTTACAGGGGGGTGATCAATGACAGGGGGGTGATCAGGGAGTCTATATGGGGTGATCACCTCCGTCATTGATCACTCCCCTGTAAGGCTCCATTCAGACGTCCGTATGTGTTTTGCGGATCCGATCCATCTATCAGTGGATCCGTAAAATTCATACGGACCTCTGAATGGAGCCTTACAGGGGGTTATCAATGACAGGGGGGTGATCAATGACAGGGGGGTGATCAGGGAGTCTATATGGGGTGATCTGAGGTGATCAGGGGTGAATAAGGGGTTAATAAGTGACGGGGGGTGTAGTGTAGTGTGGTGGTGCTTGGTGCTACTTTACTGAGCTACCTGTGTCCTCTGGTGGTCGATCCAAACAAAGGGGACCACCAGAGGACCAGGTAGCAGGTATATTAGACGCTGTTATCATAACAGCGTCTAATATACCTGTTAGGGGTTAAAAAAATCACATCTCCAGCCTGCCAGCGAACGATCGCCGCTGGCAGGCTGGAGATCCACTCTCTTACCTTCCGTTCCTGTGAGCGCGCGCGCCTGTGTGCGCGCGTTCACAGGAAATCTCGCGTCTCGCGAGATGACGCACGGATGCGTCCAGGAGGAATGAATCAACCACCTTCCGGACGCATCCGTGCATTAGGCGGTCGGGAGATGGTTAAGCATTCAGGCACAATGTCAAGTGGGCGGGCAAGTATTACTTTGCCAATCGCTTGACTTTTGGCTCCAAAAGCAGCCCTTGGCTGTTTGACCGGCTCGCTCAGGCACTGCACTGGATCCTAGTCGAACACGGGGAGGCCCCCATGTGCATCCACTACCTGGATGACTTCCTGCTGGTAGAGCACCCTTCCCAGCAGCCCTCTAGCTTGTCCACCCGGTTGAAACTATTTTCCGCACTTCAAGTCCCATTAGCCCCAGGGAAAACAGTAGGCCCATCCAAGGCTATCACCTTCCTGGGGGTCATTCTCGACTCTGTTAGGTTAGAAGCGAGGCTCCCCGAGGAGAAGTTGCGGCAGATCCGGACGGTCATCAAGGAAGCTTCCGAGTCCTGCTTCCTGACCAAGTCGAATCTCCAGTCATTACTGGGTAGGCTGAACTTCGCCATGAGGGTTATGCCCCAGGGACGGGCCTTTATTTCACGGCTCTTGCTTCTCCTGCCATCTGCTCCGGAACAGGACAGTATCGTTCACTTGGACCAACAGTCCATGGCGGATCTGTCCATGTGGAACACGTTTATGTCCTCATGGAATGGGGTCAGGTTGTTCATTCCCCCCGGGGGCCCGTCCTCCCCCACGGTTTATTCGAATGCGGCCGCAACAAAGGGTTTTGCGGCCATTTTTGGAAATCACTGGCTTGCCAGCTCCTGGCCACCGCAAATCACCGTAGATAAGGAGGCTCTTCGCTCTTCCCCCCAATTAGAGTTGTATCCACTGGTGGCAGCGGCACAGGTGTGGGGCCGGCAGTGGTCAGATTCTAGGGTGATGTTTGTCACAGACAGTCAGGACCTGGTAGACATCATCCACAAAGGCAGAGCCAAATCCCCTAAGATCATGTCCCTCATGCGTAGATTGGTTTGGCTTTCAATGGTGAATAATTTCTACTTTGAGTGCTCCCACATTCAGGGTTTCAGGAATATTGCCGCCGATGTTCTGTCCCGCTTTAACGTCAATGTTTTTTTCCAGAACATGCCACACGCGGACACAATGGGGGCGTCCATTCCAGCGTACAGCGACCTAGTTTGGGATTAGCATCCTTGATCATGACAGCGAAAGACCTCTTGCACCAAAGCCTCTCGGTGAACACCACCAGGAATTACCGCACGGGCTGGAATCTCTACAGGGATTTTGCTGGTAGACATCCACAGGGCGACAACGATGACGTCTCGTTCATGATGGCTTTTATCGCCCACTGCCATTCCAACCTCGGCCTCTCTTCCAACACCATCCGCCTTTACTTGGCAGGGGTACAACACCTTTTTACGTTAAATGACCCCGCCCGAGGCTCATTCTTCACGTCTCAAGCCATCAAAGCCACTCTCAGGGGCATTGAGAAAGTCAGTGCAAGTAGGCCAGTGGTCCGGCAACCCCTGTCCAGCTCGATGTTCAGGCAGCTGTCTTTGGCCCTGGACGGTAATCCTTTTGTGCCTCTCGTCAGCACAATCATTAAAGCCTCAATATACCTAGGGTTCTATGGGTTCCTGCGGCCCGGGGAATTCACCGCCACCGTTAGGAGCGGACGTCATCTCCAAAAACAGCATTTATCTTGGCATCACGACCACTTCATACTCAGCATTCCTTCTACTAAGACCGCACAGACAGGGCCTCCAACACAGGTGAGCTTTTACCCTTCTCACAATGATTGGTGCCCGGTCGGCACACTTCAGCAATTAACATCGGGGCTTCAGGCGGCAGCTCGGTTAGTCCTCTGCTACCATTCAAGGGGGGTCCATTGTCAACGTCACAGTTCATTTCGCACGTTCGCTCATTAGCGGCAGGGTTAGGTTATGATCCAAAGACCATCTCAGGCCACTCATTTCGCATTGGGGTGGCCTCAGCGGCTTCTAGACACGAAATACCTCCGCACGTCATCAGGAGCATGGGGCGTTGGAGGTCTACTTGTTTCTCCAGATATGTCCCGAATCCTCAATCGGAAATTCGCAATGCTTTTTGCTCACTTGCCCTGTAAATCATACAATAAAGTGTTTTGGCAGTATGTTGTGTCTCTATTCTTTGCCCCCTTTTAGGCCTACCCTCGTCCTTGGCTCCCGGAATTAACCAGCCATCGGTAAGGTCCGGTTAGTACGATCAGGGGCCGTCGCCCCGACCACAAGTAGTTAAGGCTGCCTGGCAGCCTGTATTTGTGGGAGGGGCTGAGGCCACTCCCCCTTTGCCTTCATAACCTGTGCTAAACTCTCAGGCGGGACGTGCAGCCAGGTACCCCACCCACCCTCCCCTTTTTCTTCGGTTTCATTGGGGTAGCCCCCCTTTTAGGCCTACCCTCGTCCTTGGCTCCCGGCATTAACCAGCCATCGGTAAGGTCCGGTTAGTACGATCAGGGGCCGTCGCCCCGACCACAAATATATATATATATATATATATATATACACTGTATATACACACACACTATTTATCAAACTAGTATAAAGTAGAACTGGCTTAGTTGCCCATAGCAACCAATGAGATTCCACCTTTCACTGCTTCATTGGAAAATGAAAAGAGGAATCTAATTGGTTGCTATGGGCAACTAAGCCAGTTCTACTTTACACCAGTTTTGATAAATCTCCTCCACTGTGTACTTCTATGTGTACATAGCATTGTGTGTCGTCACACTGTACTAATCTGTGTGGGAAAGGTGACCGCTCACTATGCGGACTGCTCACAATACTGTGTTCAGAAGAGAATGCATGTAGTGAGAGCATCAGTAATGAGATCTATATCCTGCTTATAAGGTACTTTCACACTTGCATTGTGAGGATCCGGCAGGCAGTTCCATTGCCGGAATTGCCTGCCGGATCCGGAAATCCGTATGCAAACGGATATCATTTGTAGACGGATCCGTCTGACAAACGCATTGAAGTACCGGATCCGTCTCTCCAGTGTCATCCGGAAAAACGGATCCGGTGTTTATTATTTTAACATTTTTTAAAGGTCTGCGCATGCACATACTGGATCTGTCAATGTAGCAATTTTAATACATTTCAATAGAAATTAGTGCCGGATACGGAATTCCGGCAAGTGTTCCAGAATTTTGGACGGAAAAAATACCTTACTCCGGCCAAATACCGTAAGAGGGACTGAACTGATGCATCCTGAATGGAATGCTCTCCATTCAGAATGCATTAGGATTAAACTGATCATTTTTTCTGGTATTGAGCCCCTAGGACGGAACTCTATACTGGAAAAGAATAACGCTAGTGTTAAAAGTACCCTAATGCCATGGTTCTGACTGTAGATCACTGCACTAACATTATCAGCAGAAATATCTATTGTGTATACAAATAATGGACTTTCTACAGAATGGAAAGTGAGAAATACAGTACAGACCAAAAGTTTGGACACACCTTCTCATTCAAAGAGTTTTCTTTATTTTCATGACTATGAAGGCATCAAAACTATGAATTAACACATGTGGAATTATATACATAACAAACAAGTGTGAAACAACTGAAAATATGTCATATTCTAGGTTCTTCAAGTAGCCACCTTTTGCTTTGATTACTTCTTTGCACACTCTTGGCATTCTCTTGATGAGCTTCAAGAGGTAGTCACCTGAAATGGTCTTCCAACTGTCTTGAAGGAGTTCCCAGAGATGCTTAGCACTTGTTGGCCCTTTTGCCTTCACTCTGCGGTCCAGCTCACCCCAAACCATCTCGACTGGGTTCAGGTCCGGTGACTGTGGAGGCCAGGTCATCTGGCGCAGCACCCCATCACTCTCCTTCATGGTCAAATAGCCCTTACTTTCAAAGTTTTCCCATTTTTTCGGCTGACTGACTGACCTTCATTTCTTAAAGTAATGATGGCCACTCGTTTTTCTTTACTTAGCTGCTTTTTTCTTGCCATAATACAAATTCTAACAGTCTATTCAGTAGGACTATCAGCTGTGTATCCACCTGACTTCTCCTCAACGCAACTGATGGTCCCAACCCCATTTATAAGGCAAGAAATCTCACTTATTAAACCTGACAGGGCACACCTGTGAAGTGAAAACCATTTCAGGGGACTACCTCTTGAAGCTCATCAAGAGAATGCCAAGAGTGTGCAAAGCAGTAATCAAAGCAAAAGGTGGCTACTTTGAAGAACCTAGAATATGACATATTTTCAGTTGTTTCACACTTGTTTGTTATGTATATAATTCCACATGTGTTAATTCATAGTTTTGATGCCTTCAGTGTGAATCTACAATTTTCATAGTCATGAAAATAAAGAAAACTCTTTGAATGAGAAGGTGTGTCCAAACTTTTGGTCTGTACTGTATATCTGCTGAATACAGGCTGTCTGTATGTAAGTGGCTGCTAGCTGTGCTGTGTAACAGGATGTGGGGGCTGGGCAGCAGAGCTTGTGCTGCTGCATGTGAAATCAACAGGAACGCCCACAGAGCTGAGGAATCATGAGAAACAGTGATTGAATCTCATAGAAGAGCATTTCTGAGAGCATGTGAAGCAAAGCTGATACCAGTAAACAAATCACAATTTTATTATTTGCTGCATTACAGTAAGATATGGGGTGATTGATTTTTTGTGCAAAAAGGTGTCCATAGCCTTTAAATCTGCTGTGATTCCGCTGCTACAGTAAGATCTCATACCTGTGCAGAGCCACAGATGTAGCTGAGCTAAAAAACGACTGATAACGTGGCACAAAGTTCTCATAGCATTTTGTGGAAAACTATTGAAATACATTGAAAGAGTTAGTTAACCTCTTGTGCCATTTTTTACTTAACCACTTCAGCCCCCCTAGCTTAAACACCCTTAATGACCAGGCCACTTTTTACACTTCTGACCTACACTACTTTCACCGTTTATTGCTCGGTCATGCAACTTACCACCCAAATGAATTTTACCTCCTTTTCTTCTCACTAATAGAGCTTTCATTTGGTGGTATTTCATTGCTGCTGACATTTTTACTTTTTTTGTTATTAATCGAAATTTAACGATTTTTTTGCAAAAAAATGACATTTTTCACTTTCAGTTGTAAAATTTTGCAAAAAAAACGACATCCATATATAAATTTTTCTCAAAATTTATTGTTCTACATGTTTGGGTAAAAGTGGTTTGGGTAAAAGTTATAGCGTTTACAAACTATGGTACAAAAATGTGAATTTCCGCTTTTTGAAGCAGCTCTGACTTTCTGAGCACCTGTCATGTTTCCTGAGGTTCTACAATGGCCAGACAGTACAAACACCCCACAAATGACCCCATTTCGGAAAGTAGACACCCTAAGGTATTCGCTGATGGGCATAGTGAGTTCATAGAACTTTTTATTTTTTGTCACAAGTTAGCAGAAAATGATGATTTTTTTTTTTCTTACAAAGTCTCATATTCCACTAACTTGTGACAAAAAATAAAAACTTCCATGAAGTCACTATGCCCATCAGCGAATACCTTGGGGTGTCTTCTTTCCAAAATGGGGTCACTTGTGGGGTAGTTATACTGCCCTGGCATTCTAGGGGCCCTAATGTGTGGTAAGTAGTTTGAAATCAAAATCTGTAAAAAATGGCCGGTGAAATCCAAAAGGTGCTCTTTGGAATGTGGGCCCCTTTGCCCACCTAGGCTGCAAAAAAGTGTCACACATGTGGTATTTCCGTACTGAGGTGAAGTTGGGGAATGTGTTTTGGGGTGTCATTTTACATATACCCATGCTGGGTGAGATAAATATCTTGGTCAAATGCCAACTTTGTATAAAAAAAATGGGAAAAGTTGTCTTTTGACCAAGATATTTATCTCACCCAGCATGGGTATATGTAAAATGACACCCCAAAACACATTGCCCAACTTCTCCTGAGTACGGCAATACCACATGTGTGACACTTTTTTGCAGCCTAGGTGGGCAAAGGGGCCCACATTCCAAAGAGCACCTTTTGGATTTCACCGGCCATTTTTTACAGATTTTGATTTCAAACTACTTACCACACATTAGGGCCCCTAGAATGCCAGGGCAGTATAACTACCCCACAAGTGACCCCATTTTGGAAAGAAGACACCCCAAGGTATTCGCTGATGGGCATAGTGACTTCATGGAAGTTTTTATTTTTTGTCACAAGTTAGTGGAATATGAAACTTTGTAAGAAAAAAAAAATCATCATTTCCCGCTAACTTGTGACAAAAAATAAAAAATTCTAGGAACTCGCCATGCCCCTCACGGAATACCTTGGGGTGTCTTCTTTCCAAAATGGGGTCACTTATGGGGTTGTTATACTGCCCTGGCATTCTAGGGGCCCTAATGTGTGGTAAGTAGTTTGAAATCAAAATCTGTAAAAAATGGCCGGTGAAATCCGAAAGGTGCTCTTTGGAATGTGGGCCCCTTTGCCCACCTAGGCTGCAAAAAAGTGTCACACATGTGGTATCTCCGTACTGAGGAGAAGTTGGGCAATGTGTTTTGGGGTGTCATTTTACATATACCCATGCTGGGTGAGATAAATATCTCGGCAAAAGACAACTTTTCCCATTTTTTTATACAAAGTTGGCATTTGACCGAGATATTTCTCTCACCCAGCATGGGTATATGTAAAATGACACCCCAAAACACATTCCCCAACTTCTCCTGAGTACGGCGAGCGATACCACATGTGTGACACTTTTTTGCAGCCTTGATGCGCAAAGGGGCCCACATTCCTTTTAGGGGGGCATTTTTAGACATTTGGATCCCAGACTTCTTCTCACTCTTTAGGGCCCCTAAAATGCCAGGGCAGTATAAATACCCCACATGTGACCCCATTTTGGAAAGAAGACACCCCAAGGTATTCAATGAGGGGCATGGCGAGTTCATAGAAATTAATTTTTTTTGCCACAAGTTAGCAGAAATTGATTTTTTTTTTTTTTTTCTCACAAAGTCTCCCTTTCCGCTAACTTGGGACAAAAATTTCAATCTTTCATGGACTCAATATGCCCCTCACGGAATACCTTGGGGTGTCTTCTTTCCAAAATGGGGTCATTTGTGGGGTGTTTGTACTGCCCTGGCATTTGAGGGTCTCCGCAATCATTACATGTATGGCCAGCATTAGGAGTTTCTGCTATTCTCCTTATATTGAGCATACGGGTAATGAGATTATTTTCTTTTCGTTCAGCCTCTGGGCTGAAAGAAAAAATGAACGGCACAGATTTCTTCATTCGCATCGATCAATGTGATGAAAAAATCTCTGCCAAAAAAAAAAAGGAGGGGAAAGGCGTCTGCCAGGACATAGGAGCTCCGCCCAACATCCATACCCACTTAGCTCGTATGCCCTGGCAAACCCGATTTCTCCATTCACATCAATCGATGTGGATGAATAAATCATTGCCAGGATTTTTTATATTTTTTTATATACAAAGTGTTTGCCAAAGTATATGAACACCGCCGCCTCCTCAGCTCATATGCCTCGGCAAACGTATCTTTTACTGCAGAGGAGAAATCTCATCTTGCAGCGCCGCATACACTGACTTTTGTGTAATCTGACAGCAGCGCAATGCTTCTGTCAGAATGCACACCAGTGCTGCAGCTAGTCGATCAGTTGGTCCACCTGGTAGGTAAAAAAAAAATGAAAAAAACAGGCCGCAACGCAATAAATTTATTAACTTTATAATAACTTTTGAACTGAACGTTAACTTTTTTGCTTACCGGTGATTTTTTAAATTTTTTTTATTTTTTTTTAACTTTATAGGACAAACCTCTCCTTCCCCATGGGACAATGTGCAAAGCGCAAATCGCCCAAAGATGTGGCGAAGTACATTATGCACTTTATCCCAGGTTAAAGGAGAGGTTTGCAGTAGCTGTGAGTGTAAGGGCCCTAATAGCCCTGTGTGCCTGTCCTGTGAGATGCAATCCCTATGCTAAGTGTACCTGTGTGGGGTACTTCCGGAAACACTCTCCAAAGCATAGGGGTGGTCAGGGCAGTCAGGACAGAAATAGCGGGTGTCACGCCTTATTCCACTCCTGCTACAGACACGACATCTTTTTCGGGGTGACGGTTGGGTTGAGGTACCAGGAACGACACTGGGGAAATGTCGCTCGTGTAGACGGCTAACTACACTGGTGGTTGGGGCCACGGAACCTCCTGGATACAGGAGGTTCGCGATGATCTCTTCCTGAAATTTGAGGAAGGATCCCGTTCTCCCAGCCTTACTGTAGAGAACAAAACTATTGTACATCGCCAATTGAATCAAATATACAGACACCTTCTTATACCAGCGTCTGGTGCGTCGGGAAACTAAATAGGAAGCCAACATCTGGTCATTGAAGTCCACCCCTCCCATGAGTGCATTATAGTCGTGGACTGAGAGGGGCTTTTCAATGACACGGGTTGCCCTTTCAATTTGTATTGTCGTGTCTGCGTGAATGGGGGAGAGCATGTAAACGTCACGCTTGTCTCTCCATTTCACCGCGAGCAGTTCTTGGTTACACAAGGCAGCCCTCTCCCCCCTTGCAAGACGGGTGGTAACGAGCCGTTGGGGGAAGCCCCGGCGACTAGGTCGCACGGTGCCACAGCAGCCAATCTGTTCTAGGAACAAATGCCTGAAGAGGGGCACACTTGTGTAAAAATTGTCCACATAAAGATGGTACCCCTTGCCAAATAAGGGTGAGACCAAGTCCCAGACTGTCTTTCCACTGCTCCCCAGGTAGTCAGGGCAACCGACCGGCTCCAGGGTCTAATCTTTTCCCTCATAGATCCGAAATTTGTGGGTATAGCCTGTGGCCCTTTCACAGAGCTTATACAATTTGACCCCATACCGGGCGCTCTTGCTTGGGATGTATTGTTTGAAGCCAAGGCGCCCGGTAAAATGTATTAGGGACTCGTCTACGCAGATGTTTTGCTCAGGGGTATACAAATCTGCAAATTTCTGGTTGAAGTGGTCTATGAGGGGCTGAATTTTGTGGAGCCGGTCAAAATCTGGGTGGCATCTGGGACGGGAGGTGCTGTTGTCGCTAAAGTGCAGGAAACGCAGGATGGTCTCAAAACGTGCCCTGGACATAGCAGCAGAGAACATGGGCATGTGATGAATTGGGGTTCGTGGACCAATATGACCACAATTCATGCTTTTTGGTTAGACCCATGTTCAGGAGAAGGCCCAGAAAAATTTTAATTTCGGAAACTTGGACTGGTTTCCACCGGAAAGGCTGGGCACAATAGCTTCCCGGGTTGGCGGCTATAAATTGAGTGGCATACCGGTTTGTCTCTGCCACGACTAAGTCCAAGAGCTCCGCAGTGAAGAACAGCTCAAAAAATCCCAGGGCCGATCCGATCTGAGCTGTCTCAACCCGAACTCCAGACTGGGCGGTGAAAGGGGGAACTACAGGTGCGGCTGAAGTTGGTGACTGCCAATCAGGGTTTGCCAGCACCTCAGGGACTCTAGGGGCTCTACGGGCCTGTCTGTGCGGTGGCTGCGATGGGGTGACTACTGCACGTGCCACCGTACCAGCTTCAACTGCCCTTCTGGTGCTCGCCACTTCACCATGTTCTACGGCAGTGCTGGTACTAGGTCCAGGGAGGGCTGCGCTGCTGGTGTATGCCTCACCGCGTAATCTGACAGCGATATCCCCACTCTGCTGCCCTTGAAACTGATCCTGCACAACCTGTGGTCTAGCGACACGGGGCCGGGTACGCCTGGTGCTATCAGGGACCTCAACCTCCTCGTCCAAACTTTGGGTCAGACTGCCACTGCTTTCTACAGGTTCATATTCTGACCCTCTAGATTCGTCAGATGAGGGTTCCCATTCCTCATCCGACTGGGTCAGAATCCTGTAGGCCTCTTCAGAAGAATACCCCCTGTTTGACATTTGGACTACTAAATTTAGGGGTATTCCCTGAGACCACCCAAGAAAAAAAGCAAGCCTGTCTTACAAATGGGAGGCTAGCGAAGTACCGGAGGCCGCTGCGATTGCAAAAAAATATCAAAACTGATTTTTTTATCGCCGCAGCGCTTGTAAAGTGATTGTGCAGTGATCAAAAAAAAATAATTTTTTTGTCACTGCGGCGGGGCGGGCGTGGGTGAACGCACGTGTGGGCGACCGATCAGGCCTGATCGGGCAAACACTGCGTTTTGGGTGGAGGGCGAACTAAGGTGACACTAATACAATTATAGATCTGACTGTGATCAGTTTTGATCACTTACTGATACTATAAAAGTACAAATGCTGATTAGCGATACGCTAATCAGCGAATCAGTGACTGCGGTGCGGTGGGCTGGGCGCTAAACAATCGCTAAATTACCTAACCAAGGGACCTAAACTATCCTAAAACCTATCAGTCAATACCAGTGAAAAAAAAAAGTGACAGTTTACACTGATCACTTTTTTCCTTTCACTAGGTGATTGACAGGGGCGATCAAGGGGTGATCAAGGGGTTAATTCGGGTGATGAGGGGAGATCTGGGGCTAAGTGAAGTGTTTGGTGCTACTCACTGTGATGTCTGCTCCTCTGCTGGAACCAACTGACGAAAAGGACCAGCAGAGGAGCAGAGAAGCCATTTAACACATCATATTTACAAATATAATGTGTTATCTGGCTTTTGATTGGATTTTTAAAAAATCATCAGCTTGCCAGCCACGATCATTGGCTGGCAAGCTGATGACGCGACCGCCCTCTAACTTTTGCCGGCCCACAATGCGCATGCGCGGGCCGGCTTTGAGCGAAATCTCGCGTCTCGCGAGATGACGCGTATATGCGTGACTCTGCGCAGGGCTGCCGCCTCCGGAACGCGATCCTGCGTTAGGCGGTCCGGAGGCGGTTAACAAGTGAAGTCCCATCAAGTTTAGCTCAGCTGCACCTGTATACTTCTACTCCAAAATGGCTCCTGAGATGGAGACACTGCCTGTAGGTTATAACTGTGCTTGTAACAGCCGAACCAGCACTTTCACAGGGAAATAACCTGAAACATACATTAATAGTTTGCAGGGAACACCCACTGCATATGAGAAACTTACCAGGAACACTCCAGGATAGATCTCAGCTCAATCATCCCATGGAACACCGGATAGGGAAAATAAACTCTGGAAACCACTTCCAGTTCAGTCATGTCCTGCAGTTTATTCTAGAGCACACCTACAGCTCTATAACATTCATATAACTCTGGAAACCACTTCCCGTCTCCAGTTCAGTCATGTCCTGCAGTTAATTTGGAGCACACCTCCAGCTCTATAACATGCATATACAGTGCTGCCCATAATTATTCATACCCCTGGCAAATTTTGACTTAAAGTTACTTTTATTCAACCAGCAAGTAATTATTAACGGGAAATGACATAGGTGTCTCCCAAAAGATAATAAGACGATGTACAAGAGGCATTATTGTGGAAAAAAAATAAATTCTCAGCTTTTATTTACATTTGAGCAAAAAGTGCCCAGTCCAAAATTATTCATACCCTTCTCAATAATCAATAGAAAAGCCTTTATTGGCTATTACAGCAATCAAACACTTCCTATAATTGCAGACCAGCTTTTTGCATGTCTCCACAGGTATAATTCATCTTTAGCAATGAGCTCCAAATCTTTCAGGTTGGAGGGTCTTCTTGCCATCACCCTGATCTTTAGCTCCCTCCACAGATTCTCAATTGGATTCAAGTCTGGACTCTGGCTGAGCCACTCCAAAACGTTAATGTTGTTGTCTGCTAACCATTTCTTCACCACTTTTGCTGTGTGTTTTGGGTCATTGTCATGCTGAAATGTCCACTGGTGCCCAAGGCCAAGTTTCTCTCTCTAAAGGCACACGGGTGCCATCTGTGTTTGGCGGAACCTCAATTTGCGGACTGGAAAAAACGGCACGGTCGTGTGAACGAGCCCTTAGGCTGTGTTCACATCACAATTTAGCTTTCCGTTCTTCTGATCCGTCAGAAGAAGAGAGAGCAAAAAAAAAAGCAGGATCTTGTTAAAAAAAAATTATCCTGTTGCATCAGTTGTCATCCCTTTGAGCTGTTTCTGTCCGTTTTTTTAGACGGGGAAAGAAAGTCCTGCATGCAGAACTTTTGTTTTCTCCTAAAAAAAAAATGATCTCAGACGAAAATGACTTAAATGGATGAAAACTGATGGAACAGGATGTGTTTTTTTTTAACAGGATCCTGTTTTTTTTTCTTCTCTCTTCTTCTGATGGATCAGAAGAATGGAAAGCTAAACGGTGATGTGAACACAGCCTTAACAACAATACTGGCCTTCACAGCAGCAGGAGCCTCTGTATGTGTGAGCTTCACTGTCCTAGAAGAAAAAAAACACACATCTACAGTACCTACTGGGTGTGCGCTCCTTTATAGGGGGTTAATTAGTCTGATTTACTAATGATTTGTCTTCTGTCCTAGACGCGAGGAGCAAGACATTAACCCTTTGTGTGTGTGCTGCCTGAAGGACGATAAGGAAATGAATAATCCATTCCCTGTCATAGCACTGTGTACCCAATGCAGAAGAGTTGCATCTATATTCAGGTGTTTCCTAGGAAACTCTGTGATGTCAGTGATGACATCACATGTATTCACTGTGTAGAGGGGGCCTGGAGGCATGCAGAGAATATGCAACCTGTGTCTTCACTGCATTTATATGTATACAGATCACTGGCAACATCGATGTTGTAATTTACTTTTCCTGATGTTTATTACATTTGCAATAAAATAAAGAGTTTAAAAAATATATAAAATATGTATTTAATCAGGTTCTGGAGCAGGTATTTCAGGGAGTTTATTCCTTCAGCAACGAGGACTGTCTTATTACAGCAGCATTCATGCAGGTATGTAATAATTGTTGTAACCAAATATTAGCAATATAGCTGAAGTCACATGAACAATCAACCGAACAAGGGTTTTATAGATAATAAAAATGAGGCGTATTTTCCATTTACATGCTATAAAAAAGTGACCCAGTAATAAGTTATCACATTTAGATAGTACAGTGCCACCTGGTGTTCAAAGTGTATAGCAATGTGCATGTCCATCTACTGAGCTGAATGCTGCTGGTAGTGGCTGGTCTCTGCATAGTGTCCCTCTGTTCAATGCAGAGCAAAGTGACAATTTGTTTGTAGGGTACCAATCTGGAAGGGTGAATTAACGGGACATAATGCCCTGAAATGTCTAATGGCAGACCCAGCTGACAATTGCCTAGGATACTGCCTCAGACTAATAGTAAATCTCTAGACCAGGGGTGCACAAACTGCAGCCCTTGACACCATTCTGTGTGGCCCCCAACCATCTGGTAACATCTGGTATTTCTATGTCTTGTGGCTGCTCACATGTATTTTTCATGTACCGTATTTTTCTCTTTATAAGACGCACCCCAGATTTTAGAGTAGAAAAATAAGAAAAAATATTTTTCATCAGACCTCATATCAGCCCACTCAGAGCCTTATAAGACCTCAGATTAGCCCATCAGTACCCCCAATCAGACCTAAGATTAGCCCATCAGTACCCCAGACCTCAGATTAGCCCATCAGTACCCCCAATCAGACCTAAGATTAGCCCATCAGTACCCCAGACCTCAGATTAGCCCATCAGTACCCCCAAGCCTCAGATTAGCCCATCAGTACCCACAGACCTCAGATTAGCCCATCAGTACCCCCAGACCTCAGATTAGCCCATTAGTACCCCCAGACCTCAGAATAGCCCATCAGTACCCCCAGACCTCAGAATAGCCCATCAGTACACCCAGACCTCAGAATAGCCCATCAGACCTCAGATCAGACTAAAATAAAAAATCATCTTACCTGTCCTGCTCCGCGGCTCCTCTTCAGCTGTCGCGCTCCTATTTTCCCGGCCACATGACTGCGTGCAGTGTCAGGTCATAGTGCGCGCACTACGTCCTGACGCTGTACGGGGTCAGGACAGTGCAGTGCAGGCCAGAAAGATGGGAGCGCGACAGCTGAAGAGGAGCCATGGCGCAGACCAAGGAGGGTAAATATTACCTGCGTTTGCGGCGCTTCGCTCCCCGCTCCTAATACATACTAGTGAGCGCTTCCATAATGGAAGCGCTCACTAGTATTTGTTTTATAAGACGCACGGACATTTCCCCCCCACTTTTGGGGGGAAAAAAGTGTGTCTTATAAAGCGAAAAATACGGTATTCTCCCATTAGATGGGAGTCCTGGAGGTGTAACTAGGGGGGAGCCCTGGAGGTGGACTAGGGGGGAGCCCACAGGCTCTATTGGATAAATTTTTGAAGTCACCCCCACCCAAGACTAGAGGAGGGGTACAGAGAGCTGCCCCGCAGGTTGAGGTAGGCTTAGACAATACGGATCGGGTAGAACAGGCTCTATCAAAGACTAGTTCCTCCCATAGCGAAGGTGTTGATAGCATTAACAAAAAGCTGCAGGATATACTGGGAGTAGTAAATGCTACTAGTATATCGGTTGCAGAGCTGGCCTCTTCCCTTGCAGTGGTACAAGGGGACGTCACAATAATAAGAGACGAAATGACGACACTGAGATTAAAGGTAAAGGAATTGGAATCTGAAGTTAAATTGGTCACTGTGGAGAACGGTGTACTAAAGAATAGATTAGCAGAAGTAGACGAAGATCGTTCCTGGTTAAGAAGGAAAGTGGTAGAGCTGGAGGATAGGTCTCGCAGATACAATCTGCGATTAGTAGGGTTTCCAGAAGGGGCAGAACAGGATAACCCGCCAAAATTCATCCAGAAGTGGTTGGCAGAAAGATTGGGCCCAGATTATGATACATCTACCTTTTGTGTGGAAAGGGCTCACAGAATTCCCTTTAAAAAACCCCCCCCGGGGGCTCCGCCAAGAGCAATCTTAGCAAAATTTGTTTGCACAAAGGACCGGGACTGGGTTCTTAGACGTAAAAGAGAAGTAACAGAGACATATTTTGATAGTAATCTGATATCTATATTCCCTGATTTTTCCCGCGAGACCCAAATTAAAAGAAGAGCTTTTTTTGATGTCAAAAAGAGATTGATTTCAGCCAAGATTAACTACTCAATGTTATACCCCGCTAAACTGAGAGTGGTATATAATGATTCTGTGAGTTTTCTCTCCACACAAGCGGAGGCGGTGCAATGGCTGGACTCAAGGGGCTTATGAAACAGTATGAAAAGGTGGCGAGGAGGGAGTACAATGAGAGGAGGTGGCGGGGGGGAGGTTTGGAGGAAGGAGAGAGGTTGATGGGTATTGTGAAATGCCTTGTCAACCATGCAGGGGGATTTTCGGGGGTGGGTTTAAGGGAGGGATTGGCTGTCGTCTTCTGCTCCGTGGCTATGCGTGCCTCTCCGTTAAGATGGGGGATTTGGAAAGCTTTGTATTCATAGGATATGCCGTCTAACATTTTATGTTGGAATGTGAGAGGGCTGGGAGACAGAGTGAAAAGGACGGTTGTATTTGATCTGGTGGTTCGTCACCTGCCAGCGATTGTGGTACTATTAGAGACCCATGCAGTATCAGATAAGATCTATACTCTAAAAAGGAAATGGGCCGCTTTTGAGTACCACGCTTGCTTTTCTTCCTATGCAAGAGGTGTCAGTGTATACATCCACTGAGCGATGGAGTTTCAACCGCTAGATAGTGACATTGATAAAGAAGGGAGATACGTATTTTTACATGGCTATTGGAAAGGGCAGGAGGTGATATTGGCCTTTATGTATATTCCCCCCCCCCCCATTTAAATCAGCGATTTTCTCACATTTAGCCCATTATGTATCCACCAAAAATCAATGTGCGTTATTAGTGGCAGGCGATTTTAACGCAGTCCTTGATCCTGAGTTGGATCGGTTCTCTTCGCTTTCTAGCCGTGGTCGCTCTGGGTCCCCTCTCACTGCTGTGTGCCAGGAGCTGGCGCTGGTTGATATCTGGCGCCACCTATATGGCAATAAAAAAATCTTCTCATGTTTTAGCCAGTCATACTGGTCTATGTCCCGCATCGATCTGGCTTTTGCAAGTCGGGATCTGTGTGGCCGTGTACTAAGAATGAAGTATGAACCGCATGGAATCTCGGATCATTCCCCAGTTTTGATTGTGTTTGTGGATGCTCCTACTTCAGGAAGAACATTCAAATTGAACCCGCATTGGCTTGAGGTGATAGGGGAGCAGTCCCGATTAGATCTGGATATCCAGGAATTTTGGGGGTTTAACGTAGGTTCGACACATATCCATTATGTGTGGGACGCGTTGAAGGCCCACATTAGGGGGTTGTATTTCTGTAAAATTAATAGGTTTAAAACGGAAACACGGCGGAGGGAACAATAACTGAGAGGGCTAATAAGGAGTTTACGTGCCGAACTAATTGACCACCATACGGAGCAATATATTAATCAGTTAAAGGAGGCTAATACACAGTTTAAGACACTCTTATATAAAAAAGCACAACATAAGCTCCTATTCCAGGGCCAGACTCGTTTCTGCGAATCGGGTAAAACTGGTAGGTTTCTGGCACGTTTGGTGGCCAACCAGAGAGAGGTTACCAGTATAAGAGAAATTAGGAATTCACAGGGAATTGGGGTGAGATCCGCAGAGGAGATTAGAGAGGAATTTGCGAAATATTACTCTACCTTGTATAAATCTGAGTCTATGTGTAGTCGCACTGACATGGAGCAATATCTTCAACAATTGGAGCTCCTGCAGTTATCTATTCAAGATAGAGAGATGTTGGACTCCCCCATCCTTTTGGAGGAACTCCAGGCGACTCTTCCCTTGCTAAAATATAACTCATCTCCTGGCCCAGATGGATTACCATTTGGAATATATAGGTACCATGCTAAATCACTCTTGCCGATCTTACTTCAAGTCTTTAATGAAGCGTGTGCTTCTGGCTCTTTACCTCCCTCTTTTGGAGAGGCGGTGATTATCTTGGTTTTGAAAAAGGAGAAGGATCCATGCGATATGGGGTCATATAGACCTATATCGCTGCTAAATACGGACTATAAGATCTTTGCAAAAATCCTTGCCAGTCGCCTGAAGAGGGTTGTGGCTTGCCTGGTACATTCGGACCAGACGGGCTTTATCCCGGGCCGCCAAATACAGATGAGCATATATAGAGTATATCTGAATCTATCTGTTGGGGGCGGTATGGACCACTCCATCCTGTCTTTAGACGCCGCGAAGGCGTTTGACAGGATTGAGTGGCCTTTTTTGTGGGCTACGATGGCTGGTTTTGGCCTTGGGAAGCTATTTGTGAAAATGACCCAAATGCTATATGAACACCCGATTGCACATATTAATATTAATGGCACTGGCTCTTCTCCTGTTATGATGCGGAGGGGGATGAGACAGGGTTGTCCCCTGTCCCCTCTCCTCTTCACACTTTTTATTGAACCACTGGCTTGCCGGATTCGGTTAGATAATTGTATAGATGGCTTCGGAGTGGCGGGAGTGAGCGACAAAATAAGCTTATATGCAGATGATGTGATTCTGTTCTTGGATCAGGGTTGGAAAATCCTACAGTATGTGATAGAGGTAATAGAAGAATATGGTAAATTATCAGGTTATATGATCAATTGGTCAAAGTCGTCGTTCCTCCCGCTGAACCGGAAAGCTGTTGATGAAGGGCAGCGAGTCCGTGTCTTGGCTCCTAATGATACCTTGGATTATCTGGGGGTTAAGATCGGTGTTCCTTTGAGTAGGTTTTATGAGCTAAATTTGGCCCCGGTATTGAATAAAGTTGGGGCCAAAGTCGCCGCTTGGCGGAAATTGATACTGGCACAGACAGATCGAATCGCATTGATTAAGATGATCATTCTGCCTATAGTTTTGTTCCCGATCTGTGCTTCTCCCATTTGGATTGATGATATGTTTTTCCATAGATTGGAGACTTTGATTAACGATTTAATTTGGGGAAGGAAGAGGGTCCGTATAAAGCAGAGATATCTTTGGTTGTCGGAGGCAGATGGTGGGCTGTCACTTCCTTTTTTTCAAGGTTATTATTTGTGTGCACAGATACAGCGTTGTTGTTATTGGAAAGAGAGTTTACTTTCACTGTATTTATCTAAGGTTATTGATAGGCCAATAGAGAACATATTTGCATATTTGGAGACTGGGTCTATGGGAATGGAGAGGTCCCTGTTGATCCCTTGCTCACTACAGAGGGTGTGGAATAGGTTGAAGGAGATCCTTAAAGTCTCCGACCCGTTCGCTTTTACCCCTTTGTGGGGGAACAGGGGGCTGGAGGAATTCTTCAAAATTACAGATTTTGGTTATTGGACACGAAATGGCATCAATAGGGTGTCTCACCTTTTTCAGGCAGGTCGTTCTAAGTCATTTTTGGAATTTGTTTTTCTGCTAGTTCACCATTAGATTTATTTAACTATGCACGATTGAAACACATATTCGAAGCTTCTAGGGATAGGGGTCATTTTTTTCCACGAGAAAATATATTTTTTGATTACTGTGATGCTCAGAAGGACGTGAAGGTGAAACTATCTAGTTTATATGCTAAGCTCCGATTGGCACTGGCAACCGTAACGCCTTTTAAAAGCCCTAGTAAGTGGGAGCAAGAGTTGAATTGCCCCCCACTACAGTGGCCTACTATCTATAGGAACGTGAAAAAGGCGACAGTTTCCAGTGCCCATAGGCTAATCCAATTTAAGATTCTCCATAGATTGTATTATACGCCTAAAACCCAAGGGAAATTCCCCCAAAATAAGGACCGGGACTGTTCCTGCCCTAAGTGTGGATATGTAAATGCGAACTATGTCCATTTGTTATGGGGCTGCAATAAAATAAGAAAGTATTGGGATGAGGTTTTCTCTGCCCTTCAAAAGGAATCTTCAATGAACTATAACCCGGGGATCTTGATAGTGATCTTTGGAGATTATGGCTCAGAGATGGAGGTTCCGCCCCAGGTTAGACGGATTTGGATGAGAGGATTGATGGTAGCGAAAGCTATATTGGTCAAGTATTGGGGATCTGTCTCCCTGCCCTCGTCAAGGGAGTGGGGTCTTTTCTTACAACAAATTAAAATATACGAGGATATTGAAAGGAAACGGAGAGTTGCACGCAGGGCTACGTAGCTATACATTATTTAATTGTGAGATTATCATACATTTAACTGAACGGAGGGGACGACAGCCAAGGGGTGGGGGGGGGATATAATGATGTTATATGACGTTTATATTATATATATTATTGTGACAGAGATTGGTTTATGTATTGATTGTATGGTTTTCTAAAAGAAAAATAAAGTTAACAAAAAAAAAAAAAAAAAAATGGTATATGTCATATGTACAATATTCCATTAGTACAATATTTCAGTTGTTAATACCCCTTTAAACTTTATTTTCAGCCCTTGTCAATGGTTCAGTCTGGCAATGTGTGATCTTTTAATGTGTATCTTAGACTATATTTACTGGATTTGCCCTTTAAGTTACCCATGTACAAGCAATTTTCATAATAATTGGCAAAGAAGGCTTTGCAGGTTGCCCAAATTTTTTTTCTATACATTGGTCTGCCTATAAACATGTTTTTTTTAATTAATTTCCAGTTTAACCCTGAGGGAAAAGCCATGGATTTATTTAATCCCTGCAATCAAGATCTGACGGCCATTTACATATCTGAGCTTGGAGCGTAAGTCCTATTTGAAATACTCAAAGACTACATACGTGTTTTCTATGTACAGTATATCCATTACCTATGTGTGTAATGCCTGCCCCCCCCCCCCACACACACACACATTCAGTTCTCACCTCAAAAGCATCCCAAGCAATCCACCAGGAAAACTCAAGGATTTATACAATATACTATATATTCAACCCCAATGATTTGGTAAAAAGCCTATACAGTATGCGCTTCTTGGGATGCGTCTACTACGTCATAACTTACTGCCATAGACATTATTACTCTTAGGCCGGTTGGCAGCACTTTGGGGAAGATTTATGCTGGGCTATGATAACTAGGCGCTTCGTCATAAATTAGGCGCAGCATCCGGCAGTCCTTGCGCATGAACTGAAATCTACACCAGCCCCTCTATGGTGTAGATTTCAGTCTTCCGCACAGAAAACTGGTGTAGAAGATGATAAATGTGGTGGGGCTCCCAGCCCTTTCCTTGCCCCTGCCTCACCTCTATTTCAGAAAAGTGGATAGGGTGGAGGAGTAACGGCACTTGCACAAAAATTTACGTGTTTGCGTATCTGTATGATAAATGTGTCCCTTTGTCTTTTTAATAAAGTAAAATACTTATCTTTACAGGGCTGTCGATGGAGCCAGTGAAATGATTATTACGAGTCCAGAGGATGCCTATTGTTTATACCGCTGTGGGAGAGAGCAGCTAGAGGACAGAAATTATACGTATGTCACAAAATACATTTGAACTCATCAAATTTCTTTGAAAAAAAAATCATTTTATTGTTTTCTTTTTGAGACTAAAAGATTTTTATTTTCCCAAAAAAGTTAACATAGTACAGTAATGAAAAATGGAATGACAATATCTCAGTATTACATTGTTTAGAATCATTAAGTCAAACAGTATACAAGTGTTTTACCAGAACGAGTCATCATCAGCTCAGTAGAGTTAGCATTTGTACAGATCATGTCCTCAAAATTGATAAAATCTCAACAAATATTTAGTTTAAGAAACGGAAGTTGGAAAATACTTTATCTGAACAAGGATAAAATGACACCTTCCCGCTGATAGGTCCTAATTGGAGTAGTGAACTCTCTCCTAGAGGTTGTCATATAGAAGGAAGTGTATAAACAGGGTAACAAAAGAAAAACAAAAAAGAGAAAAAGGAAACTTAATAAAACTAACCTAATTTTGGTAAACCAAAAGTGTAATAATTTAACTCACCTCATCCACTTGTTCGCGCAGCCCGGCTTCTCCTCTGTCTTCTTCTTTGATGCCCAGGAGGAAAAGGACCTGTGGTGACGTCACTGTGCTCATCACATGGTCCATCACCATGGTGATGGATCATGTGACGGACCATGTGATTAGCGCAGTGACGTCACCACAGGTCCTTTTCCTCCTGGGCATCAAAGAAGAAGACAGAAGAGAAGCCGGGCTGCGCGAACAAGTGGATGAGGTGAGTTAAATTATTTTATTTATTTTTTAACCCCTCCATCCCTATTTTACTAAGCATTCTGTAATAAGAATGCTATTATTTTCCCTTATAACCATGTTATAAGGGAAAATAATAATGATCGGGTCCCCATTCTGATCGTCTCCTAGCAACCATGCGTGAAAATCGCACCGCATCCACACTTGCTTGTGGATGCTCGCGATTTTCACGCAGCCCCATTCACTTCTATTGGGCCTGCGTTGCGTGAAAAACGCACAATTTAGAGCATGCTGCGATTTTCACGCAACGCACAAGTGATGCGTGAAAATCACCACTCATGTGCACAGCCCCATAGAAATGAATGGGTCTGGATTCAGTGAGTGGAAATCTCGCCCGTGTGAAAGAGGCCTAACTTTCTCATAGTAGAAAATTAAGTTCACAAGGCCATCAGTATGTGTGCCACCACTGTTCTCTGCTCTGCTGGTATTGTGTCTATATTTATCAGCAGTTCTTCTGTATCATCAGTTCTATGTAATTGGCCTGAAATGCTTTATTTTTTATTTTATTTTTCATAATGGACCAGTCATTTATGAACATTCAGAAGAAAACAAACCCAGAATATTGTAAGCAGCATTGTAATACTAAAGAAAGACATAAGTCTAAATATGGCCCACTGTATAAGTGACATTGGAGGGGAAGGGGAGCACTAAGGGTACTTTCACACTAGCGTTTTTGTTTTCCGGTGTTGAGTTCAATCACAGGGGCTCAATACCGGAAAAATACTGATCAGTTTTATACTAATGCATTCTGAATGGAGAGCATTCCGTTCAGTATGCATCAGGATGCATCAGTTCAGTCCCTCTTACGTTTTTTGGCCGGAGAAAATACAGCAGCATGCTGCAGTTTTCCCTCCAGCCAAAAATCCTGAACACTTGCTGGAATGCTGGATCTATTGAAATTAATTAATGCCGGATCCAGCCCCAAGTGTTCCGGCAAAATGGATCCGGTTTTACAGTCTGTGCATGCGCAGACCTTTAAAAATGAGAAAAAAAATAAATACCAGATGCGTTTTTCCGGATGACAACTGACGGAACTGCCTGCCGGAATTCTCTGCCGCAAGTGTGAAAGTACCCTAATAAAAGCTTGACATCTTTAACGCAAACAAAAATATTTTTAAATTTTTTATTAGTTACCTTGAGTCTAAAACATTGCACTGTCAGTCTGCAATATTCATTACTTCATTTATTTTTGCTCTCCTGATACACAGTTAACAATTTGCTTCCAGTTGCAGAGTTTTTCCCTATCGTCCATGACAGCACCATGAGAAAGGGTCCGCCTCCCAGGACAGAAAACCCACAGGTATAAAAAAGGAGGAGCCTCTCTCTTCCTCAGTGGTTTCCTGTCCTAGGAAGTGGATCCTACAGGTATGGCCATAAAGGGGAGTAGTTTCTCCCTGGGCATCTGAGAGTTTTTTATTAGCTGGGCGGGTGTGTGCCGGGTGCTCCACTTACCCCAACGATACAGCACCATGAGGCACTATACTGGGAAGTGGGGCATCTGTACTGAGCGGATGTGCCTTCATCTTCCCGCTTGTAGACTTCAGCACGTACCAAGGAGACGCGCGATGAGCTTCCTAGCTCCAACTCCGCCTCACTCTTCCCTCACACCGTGTACTAACTGGGTGGAAGTGCCTTCCACTGTTGCAGGCATCTCCAGCAGTCCAGACAGGCTCTCCATGCGGCACACTAAGCTGTGAGGGGGCGGAGTCATATTATAATAATAAGAGGACGGGCTGGATGGGTCACGTGTGCGCGAGACGCGGGAGCGTGTGAAATCCCACGAGATTTGTTCCTGCAGTCCAGGAAATGCGGAAAAAAAGCGATTTTTAAATTCAAATACCCAGCTACAAGCCAAGATCCTTGTCGGGAAAGTCCGGATCCAGGCTGTTGAAGGTCATGGAGAGTACTGGTGACCAGAAGGAGCCATCTACCCCTGCACCTGTGGTATGGATGGAGGGTATGTACGGTGGTATGTGGAGTTCTATGAATACGGGCTTATGGCAGTCTTGTTGTTTTTCAGGATAAACCTGAAAAGGCTTCCTCTAAAACAAAATACAAAGAATGTGGATTGTGTAAAGCAAAGTTAACTCCCGCCTATACTAAGCTACCTTGTCGCCCTTGTATTGAGTCTACAATTGCGGAAGAATCACCTTCCATGATGAAATGCATGAAGAAATTAGAGAGGAAGTGGGGAACGCGCTTAAATCCAACAAGGTTCCTCATAAATCTCAAGATAAATCTCCGGTTTACTCCAATGTCTCTAGTTCAGAAGAAGATTTTTTGTTAGAAAGTGGGAAGCTGGGCTCGGATTCTTCTTCTGAGGGGGACAGAGGTGGTAAACCCCTCTTTCCTATTCAGGATACGAATCAGCTTTTAAAATCAATAGGAGCGACCATGAACATTGAAGACCAAAAAGAGGTCCTTTCCGATCAGGATGTAATGTTTAAAGGTCTAGAAGGAAAAAAGAAGCAAAATTTTTTCATTCATAAAAATGTATCTCCCTTAATATCAAATGAATGGAAAAATCCAGATAAACTGAGTTTTTTTCCGTCATCTGTGAAGCGGAAGTATCCCTTTGAGGAATCAGATTGTCAATCTTGGGATTGGGCCCCAAAGATTGATGTACCCATAGCAAAGCTATAACGTAGATCCTCTCTTCCCTTTGATGATTTGGATCAGTTAAAAGACCCTATGGCTAGGAAGGCAGACAGTTTTTTGAGGCGCACATGGAGAAATCCAGAATGATCCCCCTACAGTCGCAGAGGTTCCTGGGGATTTTGCTCGACTCGACCTCCCATATATCTTTTCTGACCTTGGACAAAGTGAATAAAGTAAGGTCAGTGGAGATCTAATTCTATGCCCTTACGTTTCAGTCAGGATGTCTGTCCAGCAAGATTCTAATCTCCAGGAAGACCCATCGGTCACTGGAATGGTGGCTGATACAGGAGAACCAGGGGGTCTTATGGAAGGTGGTAAATCCCTTAGTAGTCACTACAGAAGCCAGCCCGTGGGGGGCCCATCTGGGTGGGGGGCCCATGTTCTGGAAAGAGTTTTTCAGGGATCCTGGGGCAGTGCAAATTGGGAGATTTCTTCCAATGCAAAAGAATTGACAGCGGTTCTGAAGACTCTGCAGAACATTTTTGGCCCCGTCGAGCATGGTTCACTTGGTTAAGACTACTGTCTGTCAGGGAGCCATGGGACCTTCCGGAAATTCCCGATCTCTTGTGTCAAGGGCGCCAGTCAAGGGCCTTCACTTGACGGCTTGGTTTTTGAAAGATCGCTATTGATCCAAAAGGGGCTATCGGGGTTGGTAGTCTCTACCTTATTAAAGAGTAGGAAGGAAGTGACTACAGGCTTATATGCAAGAGTATGGTCGGTTTTCTTTAAGTTTTTAGGGAATACCTCCTTCACCTTCTTGTCAGCTTAGCATCCCTAGGATTTTTGAGTTTCTGCAGAGGGGATTAAATAAGGGGTTTGCCTTAACCACCTCCCGACCGCCTAACGCGGGGATGCGTCCTGCGGGCGGGCGGGTTATTCCTCCTGGATGCATCGGCGCGTCCTCTCGCGAGACGCAAGATTACGAGCATAGCCGGCCTGCGCATGCGCAGTGCGGGCCGGGAAAAGTCGCAGGAGAAGTTCGTCACCAGCCTGCCAGCCAATGATCACCGCTGGCAGGTTGGTGACTTTTAAAAAATCAAATCACAAGCCATTTAACACATTATATTTATAAATATAATGTGTTAAATGGCTTCTGTGCTCTCTGCTGGGCCCTTTTCGTTGGTTGGTCCCAGCAGAGAGCACAGATCACTGTGAGTACACCAAGCACAACACATTTAGCCCCAGATCACTCCCCCATCACCCCAATTAACCCCTTAATCACCCCTGTCAATCACTAGTGAAAGGGAAAAAAGTGATCAGTCTAAACTGTCACTTTTTTTTTTTCACCAGTATTGACTGTTAGGTTTAAGATAGTTAGCGCCCAGCCCACCGCACCGCACCGCAGTCACCGATTCGCTGATTAGCGTTTCGCTAATAAGCATTGGTACTTTTATAGTATCTGGAAGTGATCAGAACTGATCACAGTCAGATCTATAATAGTATTATTGTCACCTTAGCTCGCCCTCCACCCAAAATGCAGTGTTTGCCCGATCAGGCCTGATCAGTCGCCCACACGTGTGTTCACCCACGCCCGCCCCGCCGCAGTGACAAAATATAATTATTTTTTTTTATCACTGCACAATCACTACACAAGTGCTGCGGCGATAAAAAAATCAGTTTTGATATTTTTTATCAATCGCAGCAGCTTCCTGTACTTCGCTAGCCTCCCATTTGTAAGACAGGCTTGCTTTTTTCTTGGGTAGTCTCAGGGAATACCCCCTAAATATAGTTGACCAAATGGCAAGTAAGGGTATTCTTCTGAAGAGGCCTACAGGCTTCTGACCCAGTCGGATGAGGAATGGGAACCCTCATCTGACAAATCCAGCAGGTCAGAATACGAACCTGTAGAAAGCAGTGGCAGTCTGACCCAAAGTTCGGACGATGAGGTTGAGGTCCCAGATACCACCAGGCGTACCCGGCCCCGTGTTGCTAGACCACAGGTTGCGCAGGATCCGCTTCAAGGGCAGCAGAGTGGGGATGGCGCTGACGGATTACGTGGTGAGGCATACACCAGCAGCGCAGCCCATCCTGGACCTAGTACCAGCACTGCCGTAGAACATGGTGAAGTGGCGAGCACCAGAAGGGCAGTTGAAGCTGGTACGGTGGCACGTGCAGTAGTTCCCCCGTCGCAGCCACCGCACAGACAGGCCCGTAGAGCCCCTAGAGTCCCTGAGGTGCTGGCAAACCCTGATTGGCAGCCCCCATCTTCAGCCGCACCAGTAGTTCCCCCTTTCACCACCCAGTCTAGAGTTCGGGTTGAGACAGCTCAGATTGGATCGGCACTGGGGTTTTTTGAGCTGTTCTTCACTGCGGAGCTCTTTGACTTAGTCGTGGCAGAAACAAACCGGTATGTCACTCAATTTATAGCCGCCAACCCGGGAAGCTTTTATGCCCAGTCTTTCCGGTGGAAACCCGTCCAAGTTTCCGAATTTAAAACTTTTCTGGGCCTTCTCCTCAACATGGGCCTGACAAAAAAGCATGAATTGCGGTCATATTGGTCCACGAACCCAATTCATCACATGCCCATGTTCTCTGCTGCCATGTCCAGGACACGATTTGAGACCATCCTGCGTTTCCTGCACTTTAGTGATAATAGCACCTCTCGTTCCAGAGGCCACCCAGCTTTTGACCGGCTCCTCAAAATTCGGCCCCTCATAGACCACTTTAACACCAAATTTGCAGATTTGTATACCCCTGAGCAAAACATCTGCATAGACGAGTCCCTGATACATTTTACCGTGCGCCTTGGCTTCAAACAATACATCCCAAGCAAGCGCGCCCGGTATGGGGTCAAATTGTATAAGCTTTGTGAAAGGACCACAGGCTATACGCACAAATTTCGTGTCTATGAGGGTAAAGATCAGACCCTGGAGCCGGTCGGTTGCCCTTACTACCTGGGGAGCAGTGGGAAGACAGTCTGGGACTTGGTGTCACCCTTATTTGGCAAGGGGTACCACCTTTATGTGGACAATTTCTACACAAGTGTGCCCCTCTTCAGGCATTTGTTTCTAGAACAGATTGGCTGCTGTGGCACCGCGCGACCTAGTCACCAGGGCTTCCCCCAACGGCTCGTTACCACCCGTCTTGCAAGGGGGGAGAGGGCTGCCTTGTGTAACCAAGAACTGCTTGCTGTGAAATGGAGAGACAAGCGTGGCGTTTACATGCCCTCCTCCATTCACGCAGACACGACAATCCAAATTGAACGGGCAACCAGTGTAATTGAAAAGCCCCTCTCGGTCCACGACTATAATTTGCTCATGGGAGGGATGGACTTCAATGACCAGATGTTGGCTCCTTATTTACTCTACCGCAGGACCAGACGCTGGTATAAGAAGGTGTCTATACCTAATTCAATTGGCTATGTACAATAGTTTTGTTCTCAACAGTAAGGCTGGGAGAACAGGATCCTTCCTCAAATTTCAGGAAGAGATCATCGAGAACCTCCTGTATCCAGGAGGTTCCGTGGCCCCAACCACCAGTGTAGTGAGCCGTCTACACGAGCGACATTTCCCCAATGTCGTTGCTGGTACCTCAAACCAAGCGCCACCGCGAAAAAGATGTTGTGTCTGTAGCAGGAGTGGAATAAGGCGTGACACCCGCTATTTCTGTCCTGACTGCCCTGACCACCCTGCCCTATGCTTAGGGGGGTGTTTCCGCAAGTTCCACACACAGGTACACTATTAGTATAGGCATTGCGTGACACAGGACAGGCACACAGGGGTCTTAGGGCCCTTTCACACAGAGCTGCTGCAAACCTCTCCTTTCATCTGGGACAAAGTGCATAATGTACTTCGCCACATCTCTGGGCGATTTGCGCTTTGCACATTGTCCCATGGGGAAGGAGAGGTTTGTCCTATAAAGGTAAAAAAATAAAAATCACAGGTAAGCAAAAAAGTTAATGTTCCAAAAGTTCAATAAAGTTTATAAAAGTTAATGTTCTGTTTCAAATGTTATATAAAGTTAATGTTAATAAATTTATTGTGTTGCAGGCTGGTTTTTTTTTTTTTTTTTTTTTTTTACCTTCTAGGTGGACCAACCGATCGACCAGCTGCAGCACTGATGTGCATTCTGACAGAAGCATTGCGTTGCTGTCAGATTACACAAAGTCGGTGTATGCGGCGCTGCAAGACGAGATTTCTCCTCTGCAGTAAAAAAAGATACGTTTGCCGAGGCTTATGAGCTGAGGGGCGGTGTTCATATGCTTTGGCAAACACTTCGTATATAAAAAAAAAAAATTCCGCCAATGATTTATTCATCCACATCGATTGATGTAAATGGAGAAATCGGGTTTGCCAGGGCATACAACGAGCTGAGTGGGTTTGGATGTTGGGCGGAGCTCCTATGTCCTGGCAGACGCCTTTCCCCTCCTTTTTTTTTTTTTGCACATTTTTTGGCAGAGATTTTTTCATCCACATTGATCGATGCGAATGAAGAAATCTGTGCCGTTCATTTTTTCTTTCAGCCCAGAGGCTGAACGAAAAAAAAAAATCTCATTACCCGTATGCTCAATATAAGGAGAATAGCAGAAACTCCTAATGCTGGCCATACATGTAATGATTGTGGAGACCCTCAAATGCCAGGGCCCATTTTGGAAAGAAGACACCCCAAGGTATTCGCTGAGGGGCATATTGAGTCCATGAAAGATTGAACTTTTTATCCCAAGTTTGCGGAAAGTGAGACTTTGTGAGAAAAAACTAAAGAAAATCAATTTCCGCTAACTTGTGGCAAAAAAAAAAATCTTCTATGAACTCGCCATGCCCCTCACAG